>NC_092333.1:602982083-603301666 GCF_046630445.1 Rutidosis leptorrhynchoides
AAGTTATTCATATATCTAATTCTTAACAATTAATATTCTAATTATTGTATGTGTCCAAATTACGTTATTTAAACAACCACCCTTAATTAACCAATCTTATTATATCGAAATACGTTCTCGCACGTTTGAAACAAAATCAATTCAATATTATGCAGTTTAGTTCTCCATTAACTTTTATCTAACTTTCATTATCTAACACTTTACCATTTTCCGAATACCATTAAAAATGAATGATTTCTCAAATCAGTGTGGACCTCATAACAGAGACCCGTAAAAATATCATAATCATTATGAGGCCTAATAAATATCTTTTAATTCAATCATTTGGCATAATCTTTTAACTCCGTAGTTGAATATATCAATCAGATAATCAAACCAATAAGTTTAATGCACAGTATCATTTACTTAACACTTTATTACGTTTTCAAGTTATAGTATATGTATCTATTTACATATAATTGTTCGCGAATCGTTGATAACAATCAAAGGGTAATTGAATAGTTCAAAATTTTGAGTTTCAACTTCATAGACTTTGCTTATCGTGTCGAAAACGTTAAAGATTAAGTTTAAATTTGGTCAGAAATTTCCGGGTCATCACAGTACCTCCCCGTTAAAGAAATTTCGTCCCGAAATTTGAGTGAGGTCGTCATGGCTAACAATAAAAATGTTTTCATGACGAATATGAGTTGATAAATAGAATTTTTATCACCGTTGAATAATATGGATAAAACAATCCAATTACTCGAAGAGTATGAGAGAAGTTATCGTAATAGAGTGAAATGAAGAATAGAGATTCGTTTTATCTCTTGACGTAGTAACGATTGATTTTCGAAATTTAAGGAATAGAAAATCTTCATTATCTAAATAAGATTTGATTCTTCGAAATTTTCGGAAATTAGGATTTTCTTTGATTAAATGCGTAATCTGCCACGATTGCTATGTCTGATATTTCGCTATAAATTGACCTCTTCCGTTTCATTTATTTTCACCACTCCTATAATCTTCTTCCTTATTTCATACTTCCAAAAGATAGTGAAAATGCTTCATCCATTTCTGATTCTTGATATACTCCTAACTTTCATATCTATCATTCTTCTTTTTCATCTGCCGCCGGAGGAATCTATTCACTTTTACTATACTCTTGGCTTTATATTGTTTTTAGTTCTCCCGTATCTTTACGTTGCAATACTTATTGATATACATGGTTTGTGATTTATGTGTTTTTATCGGGCTTTATATTCTCTATTATATTTCGGAGCTTCATGCTTTCGTTTTTCATTCCCGACTTCTAGTCAAGCGATTAATGGTTCAGAATTCGTAGGTATGGATTTTAAAATGAACATACTTAATGTTCTAAGAAAGAAATTGTAATGGCATGATCTTGATTTGATAAATTACCAGAATATCCGGAAAAGACCGAATCATCAAGAAATATATTTTCTTGATATATTTAGAAATTATATAGAATGAAAGAGTTATGTAACATGGTTCATGATGAGGGTGGGTTCTGTGAACCTTTATAACGTTCCATTAGAAACTCAGCATGACTTACTGTAATATAATCACGTTGATCAAGTGTCATTATATTATACTAATTCATGCTTCAGTTCCCAACACTACTTCAAAACATTCATATTTTAAACTTGAAGGTTTCTGAATTTAGAAACTAAAATAGTTTCTTTTATATTGTAACACAGATATTGCGAAGAGGTAATGATTTCAGATAAGAATGATTTCGAAAAATATCTTCAGAAATATGGAGGATATTTATAATGGGAGATACGATGATATCTTAGCATATTTAAGATAAGATGATGATGAAGAATATTGTCCGTAAAGGTTTTAGAGTAAGGAGTAAGGTATTCGCTAATGATTTCAGCAGACACTGAATCATTTGTATTCTTTGAAGGTAGATTTCATCTTTGTGATTTGTCCACAGCTTCCTTCTTGGTCTGCTCAATCCGTTTTTCAGTTCCAAACCTTCTCTTTTTCTCTGCTTTACCACCTTACTATTCTTTATCATCAAACTTTTGATTGTTAAGGTCGTTTACAGTTTTTGCTGCTTCATCAGCATTGTTCCAATTTCAGAAAACTAGTTCATAGTTTGGGATGTTTTTCAGAAACTTCACATTCAAAGTATGTAAGTCTAGAGGATAGATGTTATCTATATATAACTGTTGTCGTAGAAAATGCTTCGAGATTCAAAATACTGATTGCTAATTCCCGGTGGTTGGTATGGCAATTATTGTTACAAGATGTGGATGAGTACATGATAGGGTTTCAATGAGTATAAGGATTTTTCGAAAGGTCAAGGATTAATAAAGTTGTTGGTAAATTTACTACTAATGTGGTGGAACATGAAAGGTTTCCCAGTAACAAGAACGTATATGTCAAGGTTATAATAAGGTTAATCTGAAAAGTCGAAGTTGACTGGTTAAAAGTGTGGTAAAACTGGATACTTTGAAAAGGGATTGCAATATTATTTTCAGTAATAACAATGCTAAAGGATCTTTCACATTTTTGAAGTCAAAGTATAGCTTTGAAAGATGTAGAGATCTAAGAATGATGTCACCCGTTAAATCTTGACTTGTATTATGATCCGTCAATATCAGAATATGTAATTGAATTTGTATGGAAATGATTGTATATAGCTGTGAGCATAGTTAATAATTTTTGAAATAAAGTTGAAGAATGTACAGTATAGCATATTAATTGTGAACTTATATATTTCCCGGGAATTACCTACCCGTTAAAGATTTCACAAGTAATATTTTGTACAAAAGAATTTTCATTACAGTCTTTATGAAAATATATGTATGTATATTTCTTCAGATGTAATACGGATTTAATGAGTTAATATCATATTAAGCTCATTTGATTTTTGGCTTGACTTAGAAATGATTAATCTCTAAAACATTAAAGATTACATAATCTTTGCGGAGTTTTTCACTAATGAAATCAACACTTCATTATTTATTCTTATTGATATTCCTCGGTGAAGGATGTTGGTGCTCGTGGAATTTTTGTGAACCTTACAAGGCACAGATGATGTTTTCTGGAAAGTTTCGAGTATATCGAAATTGAAAATGTAAAATCAATTATGTAATTGATTAATACACTTGGTTTATTATGAAATGGAATTCATTGGGTTGAAACAGAGATTGTAGTTAACAATGGTTAAGTTGTTAAGGAAGGATGTACATCATTGCATATTAGTAATATAAACTAACCGAGTAGTACCTACCAGTTAAGATTCACACGTAATAGCTTAGTACGAAAAGATTTATTTTGATTTCAAAATTCATATATATTAAATATACATAAAATTTCTTCAGGGGAAATGAGTTAATACTTCATCGATTATTGTTGCTGGTATTTCTTGGTAACTATGGTGCGTATGACGTTGATGCTCGTGGAAGAGATTGTGAAGTTGAGGTTTGCGATGCAGATGTTGTTGGTGGTGGTAATGGTACTGTTGGTGTTGTTGTCGGTGGTACTGTTGATGTCGGTGATGCTGCTGGTGCTTGTTGTAGTGACCCGAACTTTTCCATGTTTATATATATTAATTGAGATTGATATTTACATGATTAAATGTTTCCAACATGTTAAGCAATCAAACTTGTTAAGACTTGATTAATTGAAATATGTTTCATATAGACAATTGACCACCCAAGTTGACCAGTGATTCACGAACGTTAAAACTTGTAAAAACTATATGATGACATATATATGGATATATATATAGTTAACATGATACTATGATAAGTAAACATATCATTAAGTATATTAACAATGAACTACATATGTAAAAATAAGACTACTAACTTAATGATTTTTAAACGAGACATATATGTAACGATTATCGTTGTAAAGACATTTAATGTATATATATCATATTAAGAGATATTCATACATGATAATATCATGATAATATAATAATTTAAAATCTCATTTGATATTATAAACATTGGGTTAACAACATTTAACAAGATCGTTAACCTAAAGGTTTCAAAACAACACTTACATGTAACGACTAACGATGACTTAACGACTCAGTTAAAATGTATATACATGTAGTGTTTTAATATGTATTTATACACTTTTGAAAGACTTCAATACACTTATCAAAATACTTCTACTTAACAAAAATGCTTACAATTACATCCTCGTTCAGTTTCATCAACAATTCTACTCGTATGCACCCATATTCGTACTCGTACAATACACAGCTTTTAGATGTATGTACTATTGGTATATACACTCCAATGATCAGATCTTAGCAGCCCATGTGAGTCACCTAACACATGTGGGAACCATCATTTGGCAACTAGCATGAAATATCTCATAAAATTACAAAAATATGAGTAATCATTCATGACTTATTTACATGAAAACAAAATTACATATCCTTTATATCTAATCCATACACCAACGACCAAAAACACCTACAAACACTTTCATTCTTCAATTTTCTTCATCTAATTGATCTCTCTCAAGTTCTATCTTCAAGTTCTAAGTGTTCTTCATAAATTCTACAAGTTCTAGTTACATAAAATCAAGAATACTTTCAAGTTTGCTAGCTCACTTCCAATCTTGTAAGGTGATCATCCAACCTCAAGAAATCTTTGTTTCTTAGAGTAGGTTATCATTCTAATACAAGGTAATAATCATATTCAAACTTTGGTTCAATTTCTATAACTATAACAATCTTATTTCAAGTGATGATCTTACTTGAATTTGTTTTCGTGTCATGATTCTGCTTCAAGAACTTCGAGCCATCCAAGGATCCGTTGAAGCTAGATCCATTTTTCTATTTTCCAGTAGGTTTATCCAAGGAACTTAAGGTAGTAATGATGTTCATAACATCATTCGATTCATACATATAAAGCTATCTTATTCGAAGGTTTAAACTTGTAATCACTAGAACATAGTTTAGTTAATTCTAAACTTGTTCGCAAACAAAAGTTAATCCTTCTAACTTGACTTTTAAAATTAACTAAACACATGTTCTATATCTATATTATATGCTAACTTAATGATTTAAAACCTGGAAACACGAAAAACACCGTAAAACCGGATTTACGCCGTCGTAGTAACACCGCGGGCTGTTTTGGGTTAGTTAATTAAAAACTATGATAAACTTTGATTTAAAAGTTGTTGTTATAAGAAAATGATTTTTATTATTAACATGAAACTATATCCAAAAATTATGGTTAAACTCAAAGTGGAAGTATGTTTTCTAAAATGGTCATCTAGACGTCGTTCTTTCGACTGAAATGACTACCTTTACAAAAACGACTTGTAACTTATTTTTCCGACTATAAACCTATAATTTTTATGTTTAGATTCATAAAATAGAGTTCAATATGAAACCATAGCAATTTGATTCACTCAAAACGGATTTAAAATGAAGAAGTTATGGGTAAAACAAGATTGGATAATTTTTCTCATTTTAGCTACGTGAAAATTGGTAACAAATCTATTCCAACCATAACGTAATCAACTTGTATTGTATATTATGTAATCTTGAGATACCATAGACACGTATACAATGTTTCGACCTATCATGTCGACACATCTATATATATTTCGGAACAACCATAGACACTCTATATGTGAATGTTGGAGTTAGCTATACAGGGTTGAGGTTGATTCCAAAATATATATAGTTTGAGTTGTGATCAATACTGAGATACGTATACACTGGGTCATGGATTGATTCAAGATAATATTTATCGATTTATTTCTGTACATCTAACTGTGGACAACTAGTTGTAGGTTACTAACGAGGACAGCTAACTTAATAAACTTAAAACATCAAAATATATTAAAAGTGTTGTAAATATATTTTGAACATACTTTGATATATATGTATATATTGTTATAGGTTCGTGAATCAACCAGTGGCCAAGTCTTACTTCCCGATGAAGTAAAAATCTGTAAAAGTGAGTTATAGTCCCACTTTTAAAATCTAATATTTTGGGATGAGAATACATGCAGGTTTTATAATTTGATTTACAAAATAGACACAAGTACGTGAAACTACATTCTATGGTTGAATTATCGAAATCGAATATGCCCCTTTTTATTAAGTCTGGTAATCTAAGAATTAGGGAACAGACACCCTAATTGACGCGAATCCTAAAGATAGATCTATTGGGCCTAACAAACCCCATCCAAAGTACCGGATGCTTTAGTACTTCGAAATTTATATCATATCCGAAGGGTGTCCCGTAATGATGGGGATATTCTTATATATGCATCTTGTTAATGTCGGTTACCAGGTATTCACCATATGAATGATTTTTATCTCTATGTATGGGATGTGTATTGAAATATGAAATCTTGTGGTCTATTATTATGATTTGATATATATAGGTTAAACCTATAACTCACCAACATTTTTGTTGATGTTTTAAGCATGTTTATTCTCAGGTGATTATTAAGAGTTTTCGCTGTCGCATACTTAAATAAGGACGAGATTTGGAGTCCATGCTTGTATGATATTGTGTAAAAACTGCATTCAAGAAACTTATTTTGTTGTAACATATTTGTATTGTAAACCATTATGTAATGGTCGTGTGTAAACATGATATTTTAGATTATCATTTTTTGATAATCTACGTAAAGCTTTTTAAACCTTTATTGATGAAATAAAGGTTATGGTTTGTTTTAAAATGAATGCAGTCTTTGAAAAACGTCTCATATAGAGGTCAAAACCTCGCAATGAAATCAATTAATATGGAACGTTTTTAATCAATAAGAACGGGACATTTCAGTTGGTATCTGAGCGTTGGTCTTAGAGAACCAGAATTTTGCATTAGTGTGTCTTATCGAGTTTGTTAGGATGCATTAGTGAGTCTGAACTTCGACCGTGTTTACTTGAAAAATGATTGCTTAACAAATTTTGTTGGAAACTATATATTTTTAACATGTGAATATTATGTGATATATTAATCACTTAACGCGTTTGATATTATGTGATAGATGTCTACCTCTAGAACAAGTCCCATTGACTCACCTAATAATAATGAAGAGTCAAATGTAAATTGGAATGATTCGTGGACTGATTCACAAGTTTCCAAAGAGGAACCGGAAGAAGAGTCGGAACCGGAAGAAGAATCGGAACCGGAAGAAGAATCGGAACAGGATGAAGAAATAGAACCGGTGGGGGAAATAATAAAACGGTTAAGTAAAAAAAAAATCCTCAACCAACCGACCAAGGTTAATTATGGTCAATGGTGTTTCCGCCAAGGAAGCAAAATATTGGGAGGATTACCAATTCTCCGATGAATCGGATTCCGACTAGAATTCCGATGATGTTATAGAAATTACCCCAACTGAATTTAAAAAGGCAAAAGAAAATAATAAGGGAAAGGGCATAAAAATAGAGAAATCTAATTCCAACCCCGATGAACTTTATATGTATCGTCAACCCCTGAAGTCATTAAGTTGTAACAATGACCCGGGAACCTCTAAACCACCAGGTTTTTCTAAACCAATGTGGAAAACGACGGCTCGTATTAGGGGAACATCATATATCCCTAGAAACTTGGCAAAACAAACCAAAACCGGAGAAGAAGAAACAAGCGAGTCGGAATAAGATAGTTGTATTCGTGTGGTGTAATATATGTAATATAGTGTGCTTATGCTTTATGATATATGTAAAAATTGCTTGTATTAATAAGTATTTTTTTTTATGAATCTAACTCTTGTCTATTTTACAGTATAAAAACACAAAATGGATAGACAACCCAATATTTTAAGAGACCTACCCGGAGACATGATTGATGAAATCTTGTCTAGAGTCGGTCAGAATTCTTCGGCACAACTATTTAAGGCGAGATCAGTTTGTAAGACATTCGAAGAACGTTCCAAGAATGCCTTGGTTTATAAAAGGCTTTCGTTCGAAAGATGGGGGATATCACATTGGGAAATCCATAAGTTACGATGTGTTTACTTTGATGCATATATTGCGGGGAACCCAAATGCTATTTTACGCAATGGGTTAAGAAATTATTTTGACTCAATATATCCGAATATTGGACTTCGTGATTTAGAAAAAGCGGCTAACATGCAACATAAAGAAGCAGGTTATGCTTACGGATTAGTAATGTTCGCTTCTCACCAAAGTGAGAACAAGAACATCGGGCTACAACTATTAAACAAAACGTTCCCACAAGTGACGGAGTCGATAATTGGGGTAAGAAATGAGGTTTTTAGATTGTTACGGGACTGTTGGACATTACGTAACCCTCGTCCCTTTGACGACGTTACAACACGCTGTCTTATCAACGGCCATAACGGTTATGTCCCACAAGACCAAGGATGGGAAGTAATCCTAGTAAAACCAGAATGCATGACTTGTTTCTGGACGTATGAATTACGTGTCTTTATTGCCTTTGCTGAACGACTTGTGTACTAGCTAGAATTATCTTCACAACCATCTTGTATCAAATTTATTGTGTGCTATATTTCATGCTATATGTAAAATAAGCGGTATTGTAAGTTTGTAAAATATTGTGTAAAAGTTTGAACGCGAAATATTATTATAATCAGTTTTTCATATAGAATTGTAGTAGTTGAATTGTATATTAGCTACTAAGTATGAACTTAACGGGTAGGTACTACCCGAATTTAAACTTATAAAACGCTAATATGAAGAAAAAGCTTTTATAAATGAGTTCATATTATGCTATGAAATACTATTAACTACTCTTAATATTCTGTATGATTAACTTGTTCCATTTGACTATTTTGAAGGAAATGGCACCGACTACTCGACACACCGTGAATATGAATGAATAGGAATTTCGTACTTTTCTAGCTTCAAACATAGCCGCAGTACAGGCTGCGCTACATACCAACAATAACCTTGGATCTAGCAGTACAGGAAATCGTGTAGGATGCACCTACAAAGAATTCACTGCCTGCAAACCTTTGGAATTTGATGGAACCGAAGGACCGATCGGATTGAAACGGTGGACCGAGAAGGTCGAATCGGTGTTTGCCATAAGTAAGTGTACTGAAGAGGACAAAGTGAAGTACGCTATGCATACCTTCACAGGTTCTGCGTTAACATGGTGGAATACCTATCTAGAGCAAGTGGGACAAGACGATGCGTACGCACTACCGTGGTCAGCATTCAAGCACTTGATGAACGAGAAGTACCGTCCCAGAACCGAGGTCAATAAGCTCAAGACAGAACTTAGAGGGTTACGAACCCAAGGATTTGATATTACCACGTACGAAAGACGATTCATAGAATTGTGCCTATTGTATCCGGGAGCATTCGAAGATGAGGAAGAGAAGATCGACGTGTTTGTGAAAGGATTACCGGAAAGAATCCAAGAAGATATAAGTTCACACGAGCCCGCCTCCATACAACAGGCATGTAGAATGGCTCACAAACTAGTGAACCAGATTGAAGAAAGAATTAAAGAACAGACTGCTGAAGAGGCCAATGTGAAGCAAGTCAAAAGAAAGTGGGAGGAAAACGGTGATAAGAATCACCAATACAACAACAACAGCAATTACAACAATAATCGCAACAATCTCAACATCAATCGCAACTACAACAAACGGCCCAACAACAACAACAACAACAACAACAGCAACTACAACAATCATCCCAACAACAATAATAACTGCAACAACAACAACAATCAGAAGCAGCTATGCCAAAGGTGTGAAAAGTATCACTCGGGGTTCTGCACCAAATTTTGCAACAAGTGTAAAAGAAATGGTCATAGCGCGGTGAAGTGTGAGGTCTACGGACCAGGGGTTAATAGAACGAAAGGAACAAATAGTGTCGGAACGAGTAATAGTGGAGCAAGTAGTGTCAGAGCAAGTTATGCCAATGTAGTTTCTTATAAATGTGGAAAACCGGGCCACATTATTAGAAATTGCCCGAACCAGGAGAACACGAATGGACAAGGTCGCGGAAGAGTTTTCAATATTAATGCGGCAGAGGCACAGGAAGACCCGGAGCTTGTTACGGGTACGTTTCTTATTGACAATAAATCTGCTTACGTTTTATTTGATTCGGGTGCGGATAGAAGCTATATGAGTAGAGATTTTTGTGCAAAATTAAGTTGTCCATTGACGCCTTTGGATAGTAAATTTTTACTCGAATTAGCAAATGGTAAATTAATTTCAGCAGATAATATATGTCGGAATCGAGAAATTAAACTGGTTAGCGAAACATTTAAGATTGATTTGATACCAGTAGAGTTAGGGAGTTTTGATGTGATAATCGGTATGGACTGGTTGAAAGAAGTGAAAGCAGAGATCGTTTGTTACAAAAATGCAATTCGCATTATACGAGAAAAAGGAAAACCCTTAATGGTGTACGGAGAAAAGGGCAACACGAAGCTACATCTTATTAGTAATTTGAAGGCACAAAAACTAATAAGAAAAGGTTGCTATGTTGTTCTAGCACACGTCGAGAAAGTACAAACTGAAGAAAAGAGCATCAATGATGTTCCCATTGCAAAAGAATTTCCCGATGTATTTCCGAAAGAATTACGGGGATTACCCCCACATCGATCCGTTGAATTTCAAATAGATCTTGTACCAGGAGCTGCACCAATAGCTCGTGCTCCTTACAGACTCGCACCCAGCGAGATGAAAGAACTGCAAAGCCAATTACAAGAACTTTTAGAGCGTGGTTTCATTCGACCAAGCACATCACCGTGGGGAGCTCCTGTTTTGTTTGTCAAGAAGAAAGATGGTACATTCAGGTTGTGTATCGACTACCGAGAGTTGAACAAACTTACCATCAAGAACCGCTACCCACTACCGAGAATCGACAACTTATTTGATCAACTACAAGGCTCGTCTATTTATTCAAAGATTGACTTACGTTCCGGGTATCATCAAATGCAGGTGAAAGAAGATGATATTCCAAAGACTGCTTTCAGAACACGTTACGGTCATTACGAGTTTATGGTCATGCCGTTTAGTTTAACTAATGCACCAGCTGTGTTCATGGACATTATGAACCGAGTGTGTGGACCATACCTTGACAAGTTTGTCATTGTTTTCATTGATGACATACTTATTTACTCAAAGAATGACCAAGAACACGGTGAACATTTGAGAAAGGTGTTAGAAGTATTGAGGAAGGAAGAATTGTACGCTAAGTTTTCAAAGTGTGCATTTTGGTTGGAAGAAGTTCAATTCCTCGGTCACATAGTGAACAAAGAAGGTATTAAGGTGGATCCGGCAAAGATAGAAACTGTTGAAAAGTGGGAAACCCCGAAAACTCCGAAACACATACGCCAGTTTTTAGGACTAGCTGGTTACTACAGAAGGTTCATCCAAGACTTTTCCAGAATAGCAAAACCCTTGACTGCATTAACGCATAAAGGGAAGAAATTTGAATGGAATGATGAACAAGAGAAAGCATTTCAGTTATTGAAGAAAAAGCTAACTACGGCACCTATATTGTCATTGCCTGAAGGGAATGATGATTTTGTGATTTATTGTGACGCATCAAAGCAAGGTCTCGGTTGTGTATTAATGCAACAAACGAAGGTGATTGCTTATGCGTCTAGACAATTGAAGATTCACGAACAAAATTATACGACGCATGATTTGGAATTAGGCGCGGTTGTTTTTGCATTAAAGACTTGGAGGCACTACTTATATGGGGTCAAAAGTATTATATATACCGACCACAAAAGTCTTCAACACATATTTAATCAGAAACAACTGAATATGAGGCAGCGTAGGTGGATTGAATTGTTGAATGATTACGACTTTGAGATTCGTTACCACCCGGGGAAGGCAAATGTGGTAGCCGATGCCTTGAGCAGGAAGGACAGAGAACCCATTCGAGTAAAATCTATGAATATAATGATTCATAATAACCTTACTACTCAAATAAAGGAGGCGCAACAAGGAGTTTTAAAATAGGGAAATTTAAAGGATGAAATACCCAAAGGATCGGAGAAGCATCTTAATATTCGGGAAGACGGAACCCGGTATAGGGCTGAAAGGATTTGTGTACCAAAATTTGGAGATATGAGAGAAATGGTACTTAGAGAAGCTCATAAAACTAGATACTCAATACATCCTGGAACGGGGAAGATGTACAAGGATCTCAAGAAACATTTTTGGTGGCCGGGTATGAAAGCCAATGTTGCTAAATACGTAGGAGAATGTTTGACGTGTTCTAAGGTCAAAGCTGAGCATCAGAAACCATCAGGTCTACTTCAACAACCCGAAATCCCAGAATGGAAATGGGAAAACATTACCATGGATTTCATTACTAAATTGCCAAGGACTGCAAGTGGTTTTGATACTATTTGGGTAATAGTTGATCGTCTCACCAAATCAGCACACTTCCTACCAATAAGAGAAGATGACAAGATGGAGAAGTTAGCACGACTGTATTTGAAGGAAGTCATCTCCAGACATGGAATACCAATCTCTATTATCTCTGATAGGGATGGCAGATTTATTTCAAGATTCTGGCAGACATTACAGCAAGCATTAGGAACTCGTCTAGACATGAGTACTGCCTATCATCCACAAACTGATGGGCAGAGCAAAAGGATGATACAAACGCTTGAAGACATGCTACGAGCATGTGTTATTGATTTCGGAAACAGTTGGGATCGACATCTACCGTTAGCAGAATTTTCCTACAACAACAGCTACCATTCAAGCATTGAGATGGCGCCGTTTGAAGCACTTTATGGTAGAAAGTGCAGGTCTCCGATTTGTTGGAGTGAAGTGGGGGATAGACAGATTACGGGTTCGGAGATTATACAAGAAACTACCGAGAAGATCATCCAAATTCAACAATGGTTGAAAACCGCCCAAAGTCGACAAAAGAGCTACGCTGACATTAAAAGAAAAGATATAGAATTTGAAATTGGAGAGATGGTCATGCTTAAAGTTGCACCTTGGAAAGGCGTTGTTCGATTTGGTAAATGAGGGAAATTAAATCCAAGGTATATTGGACCATTCAAGATTATTGATCGTGTCGGACCAGTAGCTTACCGACTTGAGTTACCTCAACAACTCGCGGCTGTACATAACACTTTCCACGTCTCGAATTTGAAGAAATGTTTTGCTAAAGAAGATCTCACTATTCCGTTAGATGAAATCTAAATCAACGAAAAACTCCAATTCATCGAAGAACCCGTCGAAATAATGGATCGTGAGGTTAAAAGACTTAAGCAAAAAAAGATACCAATTGTTAAGGTTTGATGGAATGCTCGTAGAGGACCCAAGTTCACCTGGGAGCGTGAAGATCGGATGAAGAAGAAATACCCGCATCTATTTCCAGAAGATTCATCAACACCTTCAACAGCTTAAAATTTCGGGACGAAATTTATTTAACGGGTAGGTACTGTAGTGACCCGAACTTTTCCATGTTTATATATATTAATTGAGATTGATATTTACATGATTAAATGTTTCCAACATGTTAAGCAATCAAACTTGTTAAGACTTGATTAATTGAAATATGTTTCATATAGACAATTGACCACCCAAGTTGACCAGTGATTCACGAACGTTAAAACTTGTAAAAACTATATGATGACATATATATGGATATATATATAGTTAACATGATACTATGATAAGTAAACATATCATTAAGTATATTAACAATGAACTACATATGTAAAAATAAGACTACTAACTTAATGATTTTTAAACGAGACATATATGTAACGATTATCGTTGTAAAGACATTTAATGTATATATATCATATTAAGAGATATTCATACATGATAATATCATGATAATATAATAATTTAAAATCTCATTTGATATTATAAACATTGGGTTAACAACATTTAACAAGATCGTTAACCTAAAGGTTTCAAAACAACACTTACATGTAACGACTAACGATGACTTAACGACTCAGTTAAAATGTATATACATGTAGTGTTTTAATATGTATTTATACACTTTTGAAAGACTTCAATACACTTATCAAAATACTTCTACTTAACAAAAATGCTTACAATTACATCCTCGTTCAGTTTCATCAACAATTCTACTCGTATGCACCCGTATTCGTACTCGTACAATACACAGCTTTTAGATGTATGTACTATTGGTATATACACTCCAATGATCAGCTCTTAGCAGCCCATGTGAGTCACCTAACACATGTGGGAACCATCATTTGGCAACTAGCATGAAATATCTCATAAAATTACAAAAATATGAGTAATCATTCATGACTTATTTACATGAAAACAAAATTACATATCCTTTATATCTAATCCATACACCAACGACCAAAATCACCTACAAACACTTTCATTCTTCAATTTTCTTCATCTAATTGATCTCTCGCAAGTTCTATCTTCAAGTTCTAAGTGTTCTTCATAAATTCTACAAGTTCTAGTTACATAAAATCAAGAATACTTTCAAGTTTGCTAGCTCACTTCCAATCTTGTAAGGTGATCATCCAACCTCAAGAAATCTTTGTTTCTTAGAGTAGGTTATCATTCTAATACAAGGTAATAATCATATTCAAACTTTGGTTCAATTTCTATAACTATAACAATCTTATTTCAAGTGATGATCTTACTTGAATTTGTTTTCGTGTCATGATTCTGCTTCAAGAACTTCGAGCCATCCAAGGATCCGTTGAAGCTAGATCCATTTTTCTCTTTTCTAGTAGGTTTATCCAAGGAACTTAAGATAGTAATGATGTTCATAACATCATTCGATTCATAAATATAAAGCTATCTTATTCGAAGGTTTAAACTTGTAATCACTAGAACATAGTTTAGTTAATTCTAAACTTGTTCGCAAACAAAAGTTAATCCTTCTAAATTGACTTTTAAAATCAACTAAACACATGTTCTATATCTATATGATATGCTAACTTAATGATTTAAAACCTGGAAACACGAAAAACACCGTAAAACCGGATTTACGCCGTCGTAGTAACACCGCGGGCTGTTTTGGGTTAGTTAATTAAAAACTATGATAAACTTTGATTTAAAAGTTGTTATTCTGAGAAAATGCTTTTTATTATGAACATGAAACTATATCCAAAAATTATGGTTAAACTCAAAGTGGAAGTATGTTTTCTAAAATGGTCATCTAGACGTCGTTCTTTCGACTGAAATGACTACCTTTACAAAAACGACTTGTAACTTATTTTTTCGACTATAAACCTATACTTTTTATGTTTATATTCATAAAATAGAGTTCAATATGAAACCATAGAAATTTGATTCACTCAAAACGGATTTAAAATGAAGAAGTTATGGGTAAAACAAGATTGGATAATTTTTCTCATTTTAGCTACGTGAAAATTGGTAACAAATCTATTCCAACCATAACTTAATCAACTTGTATTGTATATTATGTAATCTTGAGATACCATAGACACGTATACAATGTTTCGACCTATCATGTCGACACATCTATATATATTTCGGAACAACCATAGACACTCTATATGTGAATGTTGGAGTTAGCTATACAGGGTTGAGGTTGATTCCAAAATATATATAGTTTGAGTTGTGATCAATACTGAGATACGTATACACTGGGTCGTGGATTGATTCAAGATAATATTTATCGATTTATTTCTGTACATCTAACTGTGGACAACTAGTTGTAGGTTACTAACGAGGACAGCTGACTTAATAAACTTAAAACATCAAAATATATTAAAAGTGTTGTAAATATATTTTGAACATACTTTGATATATATGTATATATTGTTATAGGTTCGTGAATCAACCAGTGGCCAAGTCTTACTTCCCGACGAAGTAAAAATATGTGAAAGTGAGTTATAGTCCCACTTTTAAAATCTAATATTTTTGGGATGAGAATACATGCAGGTTTTATAAATGATTTACAAAATAGACACAAGTACGTGAAACTACATTCTATGGTTGAATTATCGAAATCGAATATGCCCCTTTTTATTAAGTCTGGTAATCTAAGAATTAGGGAACAGACACCCTAATTGACGCGAATCCTAAAGATAGATCTATTGGGCCTAACAAACCCCATCCAAAGTACCGGATGCTTTAGTACTTCGAAATTTATATCATATCCGAAGGGTGTCCCGGAATGATGGGGATATTCTTATATATGCATCTTATTAATGTCGGTTACCAGGTGTTCACCATATGAATGATTTTTATCTCTATGTATGGGATGTGTATTGAAATATGAAATCTTGTGGTCTATTATTATGATTTGATATATATAGGTTAAACCTATAACTCACCAACATTTTTGTTGATGTTTTAAGCATGTTTATTCTCAGGTGATTATTAAGAGTTTCCGCTGTCGCATACTTAAATAAGGACGAGATTTGGAGTCCATGCTTGTATGATATTGTGTAAAAACTGCATTCAAGAAACTTATTTTGTTGTAACATATTTGTATTGTAAACCATTATGTAATGGTCGTGTGTAAACAGGATATTTTAGATTATCATTTTTTGATAATCTACGTAAAGCTTTTTAAACCTTTATTGATGAAATAAAGGTTATGGTTTGTTTTAAAATGAATGCAGTCTTTGAAAAACGTCTCATATAGAGGTCAAAACCTCGCAACGAAATCAATTAATATGGAACGTTTTTAATCAATAAGAACGGGACATTTCACTTGTAACCTTTGCACCATATTCTCCAAAGCCACTACCCAAGCGCGAAGCTCGTTAACTTCTTCTACTACACCGGGATGATTGGCGGTTCGGATGAGCGGATGAATAAGATCCAGAATTTGAGATAGTATATTATCGTGACGAGATACTCTTGAAATGAGAGAGAAAATGGTGTCTCGAACAGGTTCGCCGGTAATTGCTTCAGGTTCTTCGCCAAGAGGGAAATGTGGTGGATGGAAGAGATCACCTTCTTCTTGTCTCCAATGATTAAGTAGACTATGAACCCATCCCCAATTCATCCAGAATAGATGATGGCTAATTGGTTGACCAATTCCGGTTACACTGTCTTCAGAATTCAGGTGAATATCCATATCGGAATAGCTGTCGGAGTTTAAGGAATTTGAACTAGATACGGGATCCATCTTGTATAATTAGGGAGATGATCTTTGATATGAATTAGATTATAGAATTTAGTTTGGTATTCTTCAATACATAATTTACATATGTATATATAATACCAAATTCCATAAATCACGGAGAAATTTTCGGAAGATGCCAGGAAAAGTTTACAGTAACAGATACGCTAAGATATGAATTTTGTCTATACACTATTCATGCAATCAATGCAGTAAAACGTGTCTAAACTAGGAATGATAAGCAGGTAATTTCCGACAAGAAATGCTAAGCAAAACTTTTGACATGCAGACATGGTCGAAGTCCAGACTTACTAATGCATCCTAATAACTATCAGTTAGACACACTCATGCAAGACCTGGTTCGCTAGGACTAACGCTCTGATACCAACTGTGACGATCGCTCCAAATCCATATGGACGAACACGTCATTCATCGATTTCATTGCGAGGTATTTGACCTCTATATGATACAATTTTGTAAACATTGCATTCTTTTGAAAAGGCACACCATAAATGAATATTTAAATCAAAGGTTTTTGACATCTGATGATTTCTACATATAGACAATCACCGTAAATAATAGTTTACAATAGTACTTCCATTGACAATGCAATCAAAATAAGATACATGGTGATGATTTTGTGAATGCAACGTTTCCTTGATAAATATGCCATGTAAGACTCCATGCACATAGCTTGTCTAACATATAAGTAAACAGCTGAAGAGTCCTAGGGAACCTGAGAATAAATATGCTAACAAGTGTCAACACAAAGGTTGATGAGTTCATAGTTTTAGTGTTTCGCATAATCTGTATATAAAGGTGGATTACAAGATTTTCAGTTGTTTCATCCAGAAATGTTTATCAAAATATTCTTCAAGATTGAGCACTCTGGTAACTAAGCTTTAACGTTATAATAAGTACCCCTGTTTTAACATACATGCAACCAACATGTACAATACACGCAATCCAACGTGTACTAACCTCAAATAGCATACGTCTGTTTTATAGTTCAGGCTAGGGTTTCTATACCTAGAACAGACGGGGATGTCAAGCCCTATGGATCCATATACAACTATTCGCGCCCACCAGTTCTTATAACCGGCAGTTACTAGTTACCAAAGCTAAGGGATTTTTGGTTCAAACTCAGTGTAGAATTTAGTATGTACTTGTGTCCATTGCGTTTAAAATAAATTACATGTATTCTCAGCCCAAAAATATATATTGCAAAAGCAATTAAAAAGGAAGCATATGAAACTCAACTTAGCAGCATATAAAGTCGTTCACCAAAATGTGACTGAAACTCGGATTACCAAATAACCGTAGATCTCAACCTAGAGAACATATGTTGGTCAATAAATGTCTATTAAGCTAGGTCAGGTCATAGTGTATCACAATCCTAATGCTCGATATCGACATACAAAAGTTATCCAATGTTTTTTCAAAAAGTCAATTTTGACAATAGTTCAATAAACGAGACGTACCTTATATAAGGATTCATTTACTCGGCTGGTAATATTTAAAAATCCATTTTATCAATCTTGTAAATAAGTTGTTTAAATCTTAATTGCAGATTCAAAAGCAATTTCAATTAACGTCAATCATAATTCAGTTGATCATATCTTTTAATCCGTTCATCGAAACTATTTGATATCTAAATGAAAAGTTATTGATTTTTCGCCAGCTTTCCAAAAACATGTATATCATATACCTTTTACCAGTAATATATGTATTTAATTCGTGGTTCATCATAAACTGTTTAACGACGAAATTTAGCATACCAGCATGTATAAATATATATACTCGAGTACTAGTCAGAGATACACAATTAATATATAAAAGATAAAATATGAGTGCTTACGTATCAATATTGAGATTCAATATTGTAGGAAAGTAAGTAGATGTAACGGAGATGATAAACACTAGGTTTGATTCACAAATATACCCCCGAACATTACCCATAACCTCCTTGGCAATAACTCATAATTTCCTTAGCTCTATCCCGCTTAAAAACCATTTTGAAAGTGACACGCTCATGACCTCGTCGTAGTATTTTATGTATAATACTACTAATAATAATAAGATTAATAATAATATTAATCTTAATAATAATATAAATAATAATAATAATAATAATTATTATTATTATTATTATTATTATTATTATTATTATTATTATAATATAAATATATATAGAGATCAGAGAGATAGATTGATGAGGAAATGAAGAACTGAAACGAACTTGTGCGAATTTATAGATTTGAGCCACCAGCCCCTGACATGTGATCGCATGGTTTTTGGGCATCAAGGCCATGCGATCGCATGGCCCTCTGATCCAGCTCACATTGTTTTAACTTTTTGTTTGTCGACATAATTTAATAATAATATATATAATATATATAATTTAAATTAATTAATTATATATTATATTTTATTCCCGTGCGTAGTGGACTTGTAACTTTTGCTTCGATAAGTCGTACGTCGTCACTCGACTTATGCCCCGGTTCCGGTTTTTCGAGTGTCCCTTCGTACGCTGAGAAAACTTGTAATTTACATTTTAGGACACGTACCTTTGTCAAAATATAGCCTTAAATTATCCCTAAATTATATCACTCAAAGTATATCTTAAACTTTTGAGTATTTTGGTCATTTACTTCTATAAATCATCGTCTCGCTATTTGTTAATATATATATAGAATAACAATTCGTTTTATGACCAAGTTAATATTATATTTTATCGTATTGTTAAATATATATTTTCAACATTTATAAACACGTTTTTAAAATACATCTCTCAAGTTATTCATATATCTAATTCTTAACAATTAATATTCTAATTATTGTATGTGTCCAAATTACGTTATTTAAACAACCACCCTTAATTAACCAATCTTATTATATCGAAATACATTCTCGCACGTTTGAAACAAAATCAATTCAATATTATGCAGTTTAGTTCTCCATTAACTTTTATCTAACTTTCATTATCTAACACTTTACCATTTTCCGAATACCATTAAAAATGAATGATTTCTCAAATCAGTGTGGACCTCATAACAGAGACCCGTAAAAATATCATAATCATTATGAGGCCTAATAAATATCTTTTAATTCAATCGTTTGGCATAATATTTTAACTCCGTAGTTGAATATATCAATCAGATAATCAAACCAATAAGTTTAATGCACAGTATCATTTACTTAACACTTTATTACGTTTTCAAGTTATAGTATATGTATCTATTTACATATAATTGTTCGCGAATCGTTGATAACAATCGAAGGGTAATTGAATAGTTCAAAATTTTGAGTTTCAACTTCATAGACTTTGCTTATCGTGTCGAAAACGTTAAAGATTAAGTTTAAATTTGGTCAAAAATTTCCGGGTCATCACAACCGACATTAACAATATGCATATAGAATATCCCCATCATTCCGGGACATCCTTCGGACATGATAATTTCGAAGTACTAAAGCATCCGCAACAATGGATGGGGCTTGTTGGGCCCAATAGATATATCTTTAGGATTCGCGTCAATTAGGGGCCAGTTCCCTAATTCTTAGATTACCATGCTAAAAGGGGCATATTCGGTTTCGATCCATTCAACCATATAATGTAGTTTCACGTACTTGTGTCTATTTTGTAAAACATTTATAAAACTGCATGTATTCTCATCCCAAAAATATTAGATTTTAAAAGTGGGACTATAACTCACTTTCACAGATTATCAATTCCTCGAGAATTAGACTTGGCCACGGGTTGATTCACGAACCTATAACAAATATATATATATATATATATATATATATATATATATATATATCAAATTATGAGCAAAATATAATTATACCATATTTTATTACATTTTAACGATTTAAGTTTGTTAAGTTGATAGTCCAACGTTTGTAGTTCACAAATAATTGTCCAAAGTTAGTAGTACCGAAATAAATCAATATATATTATCTCGAATCAATCCACGACCCAGTGCATACAAGTCTCAGACTCGATCACAACTCAAAGTATATATATTATTTTGGAATCAACCTCAACCCTGTATAGCTAACTCGATCATTACCGCATATAGAGTGTCTATGGTTGTTCCAAATAATATATATATATATGACGTCGATATGATATGTCAAAACATTGTATACGTGTCTATGGTCTATCAAGACATGTATAATACAATATAAGTTAGTTAAGTTATGGTTAGTATGGATTTGTTACAACTTTCAAGTAGCTACAACAAGCAAAAATATTCAATTTTGTTTTACCCATAACTTCTTTGTTTTAAATCCGTTTTGAGTGAATCTAATTGCTATGGTTTCATAATGAACTGAAATTTATGAAACTAAACAAAAAAAGTATAAGTTTATAGTCGGAAATACAAGTTACAAGTCGTTTTTGTAAGAGGTAGCTATTTTAGTCGAAAGAACGATGTCTTGATGACAATTTTGAAAAACATACTTCCACTTTGAGTTTAACCATGATTTTTGGATATAGTTTCATGTTCATAAGAAAAATCATTTTCCCAGAAGGACAACTTTTAAATCAAAGTTTATCATATTTTCTAATTATCTAACCAAAAACAGCACTCGGTTTCACTACGACGGCGTATGTCCGGTTTTACGGTGTTCTTCGTGTTTCCAGATTTTAAATCATTAAGTTAGCATATCATAAAGATATAGAACATTTGTTTAGTTGATTTTAAAATTTAAGTTAGAAGGATTAATGTGACGACCCGGAAATTTCTGACCAAATTTAAACTTTATCTTTATATGATGTAAATTGTTAGAACTATACATATAAATAACTTGCATCGTGTATTTAAAATGTGGTTATGAATATTGAATATATGTGATTTCAAAATTAGTTAAATAAACGATAGTAACATTTGGTTATTCGATTCGATTGATTTTTAGAACGTTTGAGAAGTTAAAATAAACGTTGGCGTAAAATGAATTATATCAAATTAAGTTCTAGAGCATAAACGTTAGGTGATATAATAATATCTATTGAACGTTGAAATATAAATTATTTTTTTGAAAAACTAAAATATAATATTATTAAATAAATATTTCAATCTTATATAATACGTACAAAATTATATTTTTCTTTGAGAATATATATATATATATATATATATATATATATATATATATTGCAAAAAGATTAAATATAATATTAACTAGATACAAAACGTTTTGATTTAAATTATCATATGTATATATAACGAGACGTCGATTTATAGAAGCAAATAACCAAAACATTCAAATGTGTAAGTTACATTTCATGGAGTATAATTATTGGTGAAATAAGTCTAATTATTGATAAAGGTACGAGTCACAAAACGTAAAGTACGAGTTTTCTAAGCGTACAAAATAGCGTTCGAGAAACCGGAACCGGCATGTAACTCGAGTGTCAACGTACTATTCATCGGTGCTAAAATTACAAATCAACTATACACGAGAATATAATATAATATTTAATTAATTCTAAAGATTAAATATATTATATATTAAATAATAATAAAATGTGTCGTAAAACAAATGATTGAAGTGTTATATGTATCCATGCACTCGCATGGATGAACTATGGAACACTCATGCGCTCGCATGAGTGTCGTCCACCAGACTCCTTTATATATCGAACTCGTTTCTCAGTTTGCACACACATAAGGTATATATTCTTACTCCATATTATTATTTATATTATTTATATTATTTATATTATTATTATTATTAATCATAATAATAGTATTATTATTATTATTATTATTATTATTATTATTATTATTATTATTATTATTATTATTATTATTATTATTATTAATATTATACATAAAATACTACGACGAGGGTATGTGGTAGCGATATCAAATGGGGTTTTTCGAGAGGGATAGAACTAAGGAAATTATGGGTTATAGCTATGGAGGTAATGGGTATGGATCGGGGGTATGCTCATGAGTCAAATCTAGTGTTTATCATCTCCGTTGTGTCTACGTACTTTTCGGCAATATTGAATCACAATATTGATACGTGAGCACTCATAACTTAACTTTTATATATTAATAGTGTATCCATGTCTAGTGCTCAAGTATATATGTTTATGCATGCTTGTATGCTTTAATTTTGTCGTTAGATAGTTTATGATGAATCACGAATTTGATACATATGCTACTGATATAAAGTATATGATATGCATGTTTTTGGAAAGCTGGCGAAAAATTATTAACTTTTCATTTAGAAATCGCGTGATTTCGATGAACGGATTAAAAGATATGGTCAACTGAATGATGGTTAACGTTAATTGAAATTGTGTTTGAAACTGTAAATTAATATTTAAACAACTTGTCTATGAGATTGATAAATTGGATTTTTAGATATTACTAATCGAGTAAATGAATTTCTATATAAGGCACGTTTTGTTTTGTTGATCAATTGTCAAAGTTGACTGTATTATCTTGTTTTAAAAACTTTATAAACACTATAATCTAATTTTACAAGTATTGGAAAAACTATGTGAAATAATAAAATATGTTCAATTATCATGATAATTCAAATATAATATAGCTCCTGAAATAAATAATATTTTGATTTTGATAAACTATAAATTCGTTCAATTATCAAGACTTATATTATGTTAATAAACATGTATAGATTTAAAGATCATATTGGGTCAGGTTGACTTTTGAGATGACTTTTGTTAACATTTGCATGTCGGTCTCGAGCATTAGGATTGTGACACACTATGACTTGACCTAGCAAGTTAGACATGTATTGACCAACATATGTTCTCTAGGTTGAGATCTACAGTTATTTTGTATTCCGAATTTCGGTCACATTTCGGTGAATGGCCTTATGTGCTGCTAAGGTGAGTTTCATTTGCTCCCTTTTTAATTGTTTTTGCAATCTATATTTTTGGGCTGAGAATACATGCACTTTATTTTAAACACAATGGACACAAGTACATACTGAATTCTACACTGAGTTTGAACAGAAAATCCCTTAGCTTTGGTAACTAGTAACTGCCGGTTATAAGAACTGGTGGGCGCGAGTAGTTGTATATGGATCCGTAGGGCTTGATATCCCCGTCCGAGCTAGAGCACTAGCCTTTTAACGGACGTATGCTATTTGAGAAGCGTACACGTTGGTTTGCGTGTATTATTAAGATGATTATACAAAGGGTATAAATTATATATACGTTAAGTTTAGTTACCAGGGTGCTCAATTTCGTAGAATATTTTGATAAACGTTTCTGGATGAAACAATTGAAAACTTGTGATTCACCTTTATATACAGATTATGCGTAACATTAAAACTATGAACTCACCAACCTTTGTGTTGACACTTTTAAGCATGTTTATTCTCAGGTTTCTAGAAGTCTTCCGTTGTTTGCTTATACGTTATACAAGCTATGTGCATGGAGTCATACATGCTTTATTCGAGAACACTTTGCATTCACAAAATCATCACCATCTATCTTATTTTGACTGCATTGTCAACGGATGTAGTATTGTTAAAAACTATTATTTACGGTGATTTTCTATATGTAGAAATCATCAGATGCTGAAAACCTTGGATTTATATATTCAGTTATGGTGTGCCTTTTCAAAAGAATGCAATGTTTACAAAACGTATCATATAGAGGTCAAAACCTCACTATGAAATCAATGAATGATGTATTCGTCCAAGTGGATTTGGACGGGTCATCACAGTTGGCATCAGAGCTTGAGGTCATAGGGAACCAGGATTTGCATTAGTGTGTTTCACTGGTAATTGTTAGGATGCATTAGTGAGTCTGGACTATGACCGTATCTGTTTTTACCGAGTTTTACTTATCATTTCTTGTCAGAAATTACTTGCTTATCATTCCTAAGTCTAGACATATCTTACTACATTTACTGCATAGATAGTGTATCGACAAAATTCATATCTTAGAGTATCTGTTACTTTAAACTTTTCCTGACATCTTCCGAAAATTTCTCCGTAATTTATGGGATTTTGGTATTATATATACATATGTAAATTATGTATTGAAGAATACCAAATCTAAGTCCTATAATCTATTTCACATCAAAAATCATTTCCCTGATTATACAAAATGGATCCTGTATCTAGTTCAAATTCCTTAAACTCCGACAGCTATTCCAATATGAATATTCACCTGAACTCTAAAGACAGTGTAACCGGAATGGATCAACCAATTAGCCATCACCTATTCTGGATGAATTGGGGATGGGTTCGTAGCCTACTTAGTCATTGGAGACAAGAAGAAGGTGATCCCTTCCATCCACCACATTCCCCTCTTGGCGAAGAACCTGAAGCACTTACCGGTGAACCTGTTCGTAATACCATTTTCTCTTTCATCTCCAGAGTATCTCGTCATGATTATATACTATCTCAAATTCTGGATCTTATTCATCCGCTCGTCCGAACCGCCAATCATCCCGGTGTAGTAGAAGAAGTCAACGAGCTTCGCGCTCGGGTAGTGACTTTGGAGAATACGGTGCAAAGATTACAAGCATCACCGGCATCAACAGTACCACCATCATCAACACCAACAGTATCATTACCACTACCAACAACAACATCTGCATCCCACACCTCAATATCACAATCTGTACCTCGAACATCAACGTCATACGCATCATAGATACTAAGGAATACCAACAACAACAAACGATGAAGTATTGATTCATAACTTCATCGAAGAAATATTCTACAGAGAATATGTAGTTTCTAAAAGTTTTAGAGATTACTTATTCTAGTTCTAATTGTAAACCAGATGAGTAAGCGAATAGAAATGATGAAATAAAACCCTGATCGAAATGGTGCACGATTTACAAGCTAGATCTATTTTACCAGCAGCATCAACAGTACCGTCAGCATCACCAGCACCGTTAGTACCATCAGCATCGTCAGCATCAGCAGCATCTACAACATCACAAGCTCCGCCAGATCCATAATCACCGCAAACATCATCACTAATCAACAACACGTATATCTCATTAACGAGTTATGAAGTATTAACTCATTCCATCTAAACAAATTATATGTATATTTGATATATATATATATATATATATATATATATATATATATATATATATATATATATATATATATATATATATATATATATATATATGAATTTTGAGATCAAAATAAATCTTTTCGTACTAAGCTATTACGTGTGAATCTTAACTACTCGGTTAGTTCATGTTATTAATATGCTATGATGTACATCCTTCGTTAATGACTTAACAATCGTTAACTATAATCTCTGCTTCGACTTAATATATTCTATTTCATAATAAATCAAGTGTATTATTCAAATACATGTTTGATTTTACACTTTTATTTTCGATGTACTTGAAACTTTCCAGAAAACATCATTCATACCTTGCGAAGTTAGCAAGAGTTACATAAGCACCAACATGATTCACTGAGGAAATATCAATAAAACTGAATAACGAAGTATTAATTACATTAGTGAAATACTCCGGGAAGATTATGAAATCTTTAATATTTTAGAGATTATTCACTTCTAATCCAGCCGAAAATCAAATGAGCTTAATATGATATTAACTCATTAAATCTGTATTACATCTGAAGAAAATATACATATATATATTTTCATAAAGACTGTAATAAAAATCTCTGGTACGAAATATTACTTGTGAAACTTTTAACGGGTAGGTAATACCCGAAAGATATATAAATTCACATTTAATATGTTACATTCTTCGATTCTGATTCAACAAATCATCTACTATACTCACTACTTTCACAACGAGATATATTCTTTCATAGAAATCAAAACAACCATACTCATTCAAATTCAATTACATATTCTGATTTTGAAAAATCAGAATCCAAGCCAAGATTTAACAGAAAACATCACTCTTAGATTCTTACATCTATCAAATGTCATACTTTGAATTCAAAACTGTACTAGAACATCATATGTATACATATAACATTCATCTCTTAGAATTGTGAGCTTTCATTCTGAAAATCTGAAAAGCAACCAGTCTACGAATCAATACTCTGAATTTTGAAAAATACTGATGAAGCAGCAAAAACTGTAAATGACCTTAACAGCCAAAAGTTTGATGATAAAGAATAGGTGTTAGCAAAGCTCAGAAAAAGAGAAAATTTGGTACTGAAAAACGGATTGAGCAAACCATGAAGGAGGCTGTGGATAAATCACAAAGATTAAACCTGCCTTCAAAGAATCCAAATGATTCAGTATCTGCTGAAGTCATTAACGAATACCTTGCTCCTGACTCAAAACCTTTACGGACAAATCTTCTTTATCATCTTTCAATATTAGAAATTCTAAGATATTATCGTATCTTTCATTATAAATATCCTCGATATTTCTGAAGATATTTTCATAACTATTCTTATCTGAAATCATATATCTCTTCGCGTTATCTGTATACATCAAAAAGTAAACTGTTTTAGTTTCTAAATTCTGAAAAGTTTGAACTTAAATTATGAATGTTATTGAAGTAGTGTTGGGAACTGAAGCATGAGTTAGTATAATATAATGACACTTGATCAACGTGATTATATTACAGTAAGTCATGCTGAGTTTCTAATGGAACGTGATAAAGGTTCACAGATCATGCCCTCATCATGAACCATATTACATAACTCTTTCATTCTATTTAACCTCTGAACATATCAAGAAAATATTTTTCTTGATGATTCGGTCTTTTCCGGATATTCTGGTAATTTGGCAAATTAAATCGTGCTATTACCTTTCCTTTCTGCTTTGTATATTATGATCATTTGAAACTCCATACCTACGAATTCTGGACCATTATTCGCTTGACTTGAAGTCGGGAAGAAGAAGAAAACAAAAGCATGAAGCTCCGAAATAGAAATGGGAGTATAAATCGCAGCAAATAGGAGAGAGCATTAACTGTGGATGTCAATGATTATAAAAAGACAGAAGCAGAAACATCGAAATATAAGGAAAATATAAAGCCTGACAACAACACATAAATTACAAACCGTGTATATCAATACGTATTGCAACGTAAAGACACGGGAGAATTAAAAACATTATAACCCCAAGGTAATAGTAGAAGAAAATAACTTCCTCTGGTGGCAGATGAAAAAGAAGAATGACAGATATGAAAGTTAGGAGTATATCAAGAAGCAGAACTGGATGGAGCATATTGACGAATGCTTTAAAATATGAATTGAGGAGAAAGAACAAAAGGTATGAGCTGTTGAAAATAAGTAAACGAAGAGAGTGGATTTATAGCGAAAAATCCGACAGAGCAATCGAGACAAATCATCGCATTTAACCGAAGAGGATCCTAATTTCTTTAATTACCGAAGAATTAAATCTTATTACAAAGATTTTCTCCAAATCCCTTAAACTCTGGGAATCAATCCTGTCTACGTCAAAAGATATGACGAATCTACAATTACTCATTTCACTCTTTTACAATAGCTTCACTTATACTCTTCAAATAATCGAGTTGTTTTATCCATATTACTCAATGATGATAAAACTCTAATTTCCAACTCATATGAGTCATGAAAACATACTTATTGTCAGCCATGACCATCCCAATCAAATTTCGGGACGAAATTTCTTTAACGGGTAGGTACTGTAACGACCCGAAAATTTCCGACCAAATTTAAACTTTATCTTTATATCATGTAAATTGTTAGAACTATACATATAAATAACTTACATCGTGTATTTAAAACGTGGTTATGAATATTGAATATATGTGATTTCAAAATTAGTTAAATAAACGATAGTAACATTTGGTTATTCGATTCGATTAATTTTTAGAACGTTTGAGAAGTTAAAATAAACGTTGGCGTATAAATGAATTATATCAGATTAAGTTCTAGAGCATAAACGTTAGGTGATATAATAATATCTATTTCAAATTATATATATTGAACGTTGAAATATAAATTATTTTTTTGAAAAACTAAAATATAATATTATTAAATAAATATTTCAATCTTATATAATACGTACAAAATTATATTTTTCTTTGAGAATATATATATATATATATATATATATATATATATATATATATATATATATATATATATATATATATATATATATATATATATATATATATATATATATATATATATATATATATATATATATATATATTGCAAAATGATTAAATATAATATTAACTAGATACAAAATGTTTTGATTTAAATTATCATATGTATATATAACGGGACGTCGATTTGTAGAAGAAAATGACCAAAACATTCAAATGCGTAAGTTACATTTCATGGAGTATAATTATTGGTGAAATAAGTCTAATTATTGATAAAGGTACGTGTCACAAAATGTAAAGTACGAGTTTTCTAAGCGTACGAAATAGCGTTCGAGAAATCGAAACTGGCACGTAAGTCGAGTGTCAACGTACTATTCATCGGTGCTAAAATTACAAATCAACTATACACGAGAATATAATATAATATTTAATTAATTCTAAAGATTAAATATATTATATATTAAATAATAATAAAATGTGTCGTAAAACAAATGATTGAAGTGTTATATGTATCCTTGCGCTCGCATGGATGAACTATGGAACACTCATGCTCTCGCATGATTGTCGGCCACCAGACTCCTTTATATATCGAACTCGTTTCTCAGTTTGCACACACATAAGGTATATATTCTTACTCCATATTATTATTTATATTATTTATATTATTATTATTAATCATAATATTATTATTATTATTATTATTATTATTATTATTATTATTATTATTATTATTATTATTATTATTATTATTATTATTAATATTATACATAAAATACTACGACGAGGGTATGTGGGAGCGATATCAAATGGAGTTTTTCGAGAGGGATAGAGCTAAGGAAATTATGGGTTATAGCTATGGAGGTTATGGGTATGGATCGGGGGTATGCTCATGAGTCAAATCTAGTGTTTATCATCTCCATTGCATCTACGTACTTTCCTGCAATATTGAATCACAATATTGATACGTGAGCACTCATAACTTAACTTTTATATATTAATAGTGTATCCATGTCTAGTATATGATATGCATATTTTTGGAAAGCTGACGAAAAATTATTAACTTTTCATTTAGAAATCGCGTGATTTCGATGAACGGATTAAAAGATATGGTCAACTGAATGATGGTTAACGTTAATTGAAATTGTGTTTGAAACTGTAAATTAATATTTAAACAACTTGTCTATGAGATTGATAGATTGGATTTTTAGATATTACTAATCGAGTAAATGAATTTCTATATAAGGCACATTTTGTTTTGTTAATCAATTGTCAAAGTTGACTGTATTATCATGTTTTAAAACCTTTATAAACACTATAATCTAATTTTACAAGTATTGAAAAAACTATGTGAAATAATAAAATATGTTCGATTATCATAATAATTCAAATATATTATAGCTCCTGAAATAAATAATATTTTGATTTTGATAAACTATAAATTCGTTCAATTATCAAGACTTATATTATGTTAATAAACATGTATAGATTTAAAGATCATATTGGGTCAGGTTGACTTTTGAGATGACTTTTGTTAACTTTTGCATGTCAGTCTCGAGCATTAGGATTGTGATACACTATGACCTGACCTAGCTTGTTAGACATGTATTGACCAACATATGTTCTCTAGGTTGAGATCTACAGTTATTTTGTATTCCGAGTTTCGGTCACATTTCGGTGAATGGCCTTATGTGCTGCTAAGGTGAGTTTCATTTGCTCCCTTTTTAATTGCTTTTGCAATCTATATTTTTGGGCTGAGAATACATGCACTTTATTTTAAACACAATGGACACAAGTACATACTGAATTCTACACTGAATTTGAACCGAAAATCCCTTAGCTTTGGTAACTAGTAACTGCCAGTTATAAGAACTGGTGGGCGCGAGTAGTTGTATATGGATCCATAGGGCTTGATATCCCCGTCTGAGCTAGAGCACTAGCCTTTTAACGAACGTATGCTATTTGAGAAGCTTACACGTTGGTTTGCGTGTATTATTAAGATGATTATACAAAGGGTATAAATTATATATACGTTAAGTTTAGTTACCAGGGTGCTCAATTTCGTAGAATATTTTGATAAACGTTTCTGGATGAAACAATTGAAAACTTGTGATTCACCTTTATATACAGATTATGCGCAACATTAAAACTATGAACTCACCAACCTTTGTGTTGACACTTTTAAGCATGTTTATTCTCAGGTTTCTAGAAGTCTTCCGCTGTTTGCTTATACGTTATACAAGCTATGTGCATGGAGTCATACATGCTTTATTCGAGAACACTTTGCATTCACAAAATCATCACCATGTATCTTATTTTGACTGCATTGTCAACGGATGTAGTATTGTTAAAAACTATTATTTACGGTGATTTTCTATATGTAGAAATCATCAGATGCTGAAAACCTTGGATTTATATATTCAATTATGGTGTGCCTTTTCAAAAGAATGCAATGTTTACAAAACGTATCATATAGAGGTCAAAACCTCACTATGAAATCAATGAATGATGTATTTGTCCAAGTGGATTTGGACGGGTCATCACAATTAACTTTGTTTGCGAACAAGTTTTGAATTAACTAAACTATGTTCTAGTGATTACAAGTTTAAATCTTTGAATAAGATAGTTATATATATATATGAATTGAATGATGTTATGAACATCATTACTACCTCAATTATAGTAGGTAAACCTACTGGAAGTGACAAGAAATGATCTAGCTTCAAAGGATCTTGGATGGCTTGAAATTTCTTGAAATAGAATCTTGACACGAAAACAAGTTCAAGTAAGATTTTTACCTGAATTAATTAAGATGGTTTATAGTTATGGAAATTGAATCAAAGTTTGAATATGAGTATTACCTTGAATAAGGAAGATAACCTACTGTAAATAACAAAGTTTTCTTAATCTTAGATGATTGATTGGAATGGATTAGAAAGCTTGGAAGTAGACTTGCAAACTTGAAAGTGTTCTTGAAGTTTTCTTGAGTAGTTGTTTTGTAAGTTGATTTAGGTTAGAATTTATGAACTAGATTGATGTAGATTATGAAGAAAATGATCAAGAACACTTAGAACATAATGAGAGAACAAGAGAGAGATCAATTTGATGCATGAAAGTTGAAAATGAAAGTGTGTTTGTGTGTGCTCTTTCACGTGAATGAATGGAGTCAATATAGGCTCCATTAGTTTGTTGTTTTGTTAGATATTTCATGCTAGTTGCCAAATGATGGTTCCCACATGTCTTGGTGACTCACAAGGGCTGCTAAGAGCTGATCATTGAAGTGTATATATCAATAGTATATATATATAGGAGCTGTGTATTGTACGAGTACGAATATGGGTGCACACGAGTAGAATTGTTGATGAAAATGAATGAGAATGTAATTGTATGCATTTTTGTTAAGTATAAGTACTTTGGTATGTGTCATGAAGTCTTTCAAAAGTGTAATAATACATCTTAATACACTACATGTATACACATTTTAACTAAGTCGTTAATCATCGTTAGTCGTTACATGTAAGTGTTGTTTTGCAACCTTTAAGTTAACGATCTCATTTAATGTTGTTAACCCATTGTTTATTATATCTAATGAGATGTTAAATTATTATATTATCATGATATTATGATGTATGAATATATCTTAATGTGATATATATACATTAAAATGTCGTTACAACGATAATCGTAACATATATGTCTTGTTTCGAAATTCTTAAGTTAGTAGTCTTGTTTTACATATGTAGTTCATTGTTAACATACTTAATGATATATATAATTATCATTTTATCATGTTAAATATAGTGTAACTATATCTTAATATGATACATATGTATTTAGTAAGACGTTGTTATAACGATAATCGTTATATATATCGTTTCGAGTTTCTTAACTTAGTAGTCTCATTATTATGTATATAACTCATTGTTAATATACCTAATGAGATACTTACTTATCATAATATCATGTTAACTATATATATATATATATATATATATATATATATATATATATATATATATATATATATATATATATATATATATATATATATATATATATGTATATATATATATCCATATATAAATATATATCATCATATAGTTTTTACAAGTTTTAACGTTCGTGTATCGCCGGTCAACTTGGGTGGTCAATTGTCTACCTGAAACCTATATCAATTAATCAAGTCTTAACAAGTTTGATTGCTTAACATGTTGGAAACATTTAATCATGTAAATATAGTTTTCATTTAATATATAATCATGGAAAAGTTCGGGTCACTACAGTACCTACCCGTTAAATAAATTTCGTCCCGAAATTTTAAGCTGTTGAAGGTGTTGACGCATCTTCTGGAAATAGGTGTGGGTATTTCTTCTTCATCTGATCTTCACGCTCCCAGGTGAACTAGGTTCCTCTATGAGCATTCCATCGAACCTTAACAATTGGTATCTTTTTTTGCGTAAGTCTTTTAACCTCACGATCCATTATTTCGACGGGTTCTTCGATGAATTGAAGTTTTTCATTGATTTGAATTTCGTCTAACGGGATAGTGAGATCTTCTTTATCAATACATTTCTTCAGATTCGAGACATGAAAAGTATTATGTATCCCAGCGAGTTGTTGAGGTAAGTCAAGTCGGTAAGCTACTGGTCCGACACGATCTATAATCTTGAATGGCCTAATGTACCTTGGGTTTAGTTTCCCCCGTTTACCAAATCAAACAATGCCCTTCCAAGGTGAAACCTTAAGCATGACCATTTCTCCAATCTCAAATTCTATATCTTTTCTCTTAATGTCTGCGTAGCTCTTTTGTCGACTTTGGGCGGTTTTCAACCGTTGTTGAATTTGAATGATTTTCTCTGTAGTTTCTTGGAGAATTTTTGGACCCGTAATCTGTCTATCCCCAACTTCACTCCAACAAATCGGAGACCTGTACTTTCTACCATAAAGTGCCTCAAACGGTGCCATCTCAATACTCGAGTGATAACTGTTGTTGTAGAAAAATTCTGCTAACGGTAGATGTCGATCCCAACTGTTTCCAAAATCAATAACACATGCTCGTAGCATGTCTTCAAGCATTTGTATCGTCCTTTCGCTCTGCCATCAGTTTGTGGGTGATAGGCAGTACTCATGTCTAGACGAGTTCCCAATGCTTATTGTAATGTTTGCCAAAACCTTGAAACAAATCTTCCATCCCTATCAGAGATAATGAAGATTGGTATTCCATGTCTGGAGACAACTTCCTTCAAGTATAATCGTGCCAACTTCTCCATTTTATCATCTTCTCTCATTGGCAGAAAGTGTGCTGACTTGGTGAGACGATCGACTATTACCCAAATTGTATCATAACCACTTGCAGTCCTTGGCAATTTAGTAATGAAATCCATGGTAATGTTTTCCCATTTCCATTCCGGGTTTTCAGGTTGTTGAATTAGACCTGATGGTTTCTGATGTTCAGCTTTGACCTTAGAACACGTCAAACATTCTCCTACGTATTTAGCAATATCGGCTTTCATACCCGGCTACCAAAAGTGTTTCTTGAGATCTTTATACATCTTTCCTGCTCAAGGATGTATTGAGTATCTGGTTTTATGTGCTTCCTTAGGTACCATTTCTCTCACATCTCCAAACTTTGGTACCCAAATTCTTTCAGCCCTATACCGGGTTCCGTCTTCCCTAATATTAAGATGTTTCTCCGAACCTTTGGATATTTCATCCTTCAAATTTCCCTCTTTTAAAACTCCATGTTGCGCCTCCTTTATTTTAGTAGTAAGGTTAGTACGAATAATTATATTCATAGCTTTTACCCGCATAGGTTCTCTGTCCTTTCTACTTAAAGCGTCGGCTACCACATTCGCCTTCCCCGGGTGGTAACGAATCTCAAATTTGTAATCATTCAACAACTCAATCCACCTATGCTGCCTCATGTTCAATTATTTCTGATTAAATATATATTGGAGACTTTTGTGGTCGGTATATATAATACTTTTGACCCCATATAAATAGTGCCTCCAAGTCTTTAATGCAAAAACAACAGCGCTCAATTCCAAATCGTGAGTCGTATAATTTTGTTCGTGAATCTTCAATTGTCTGGACGCATAAGCAATTACCTTCGTTCGTTGCATTATTACACAACTGAGACCTTGCTTTGAAGCGTCACAATAAATCACAAAATCATCATTCCCTTCAGGCAATGATAATATAGGTGCCGTAGTTAGCTTTTTCTTTAACAATTGAAACGCTTTCTCTTGTTAATTCCTTCCATTCAAATTTCTTCTCTTTATGCGTTAATGCAGTCAAGGGTTTTGCTATTTTGGAAAAATCTTGGATGAATCTTCTGTAGTAACCAGCCAGTCCTAAAAATTGGCGTATATGTTTCGGAGTTTTCGGGGTTTCTCACTTTTCAACAATTTCAATCTTTGCCGGATCCACCTGAATACCTTCTTTATTCATTATGTGACCGAGGAATTGAACTTCTTCCAACCAAAATGCACACTTTGAAAACTTAGCATACAGTTTTTCTTTCCTCAATAACTCTAGCACTTTTCTCAAATGCTCTTCGTTCTCTTGATCATTCTTTGAGTAAATAAGTATGTCATCGATGAAAACAATGACAAACTTGTCAAGGTATGGTCCACACACTCGGTTCATGAGGTCCATGAACACAGCTGGTGCATTAGTCAAACCAAACGGCATAACCATAAACTCATAATGACCGTAACGCGTTCTGAAAGCAGTCTTCGGAATATCATCCTCCTTCACCCGCATTTGATGATACCCGGAACGTAAATCGATCTTTGAATAAACCGACGAGCCTTGTAGTTGATCAAATAAGTCATCGATTCTCGGTAGTGGGTAACGGTTCTTGATGGTAAGTTTGTTCAACTCTCGGTAGTCGATACACAACCTGAATGTACCATCCTTCTTTTTGACAAACAAAACAGGAGCTCCCCATGGTGATGTGCTTGGTCGAATGAAACCACGCTCTAAAAGTTCTTGTAATTGGCTTTGGAGTTCCTTCATTTCGCTGGGTACGAGTCTGTATGGAGCACGAGCTATTGGTGCAGCTCCCGGTACAAGATCTATTTGAAATTCAACAGATCGGTGTGGAGGTAGTCCCGGTAATTCTTTCAGAAATACATCGGGAAATTCTTTTACGACGGGAACATCATTGATGTTCTTCTCTTCAGAATTGACTTTCTCGACGTGTGCTAGAACGGCATAGCAACCTTTTCTTATTAGTTTTTACGCCTTCAGGTTACTAATAAGATTTAACTTCGCGTTGCTCTTTTTTTTCGTACACCATTAAAGGTTTTCTCTTCTCGCGCATAATGTGTATCGCATTTTTGTAACAAATAATTTCTGCTTTCATCTCTTTCAACCAGTCCATGCTGATTATCACATCAAAACTTCCTAACTCTACTGGTATCAAATCAATCTTAAATGTTTCGCTAACTAGTTTAATTTCTTGATTCTGACATATTTTATCTGCTGTAATTAATTTACCGTTTGCTAATTCGAGTAAAAATTTATTATCCAAAGGCGTCAATGGACCACTTAATTTAGCACAAAAATCTCTACTCATATAGCTTCTATCCGCACCCGAATCAAATAAAACATAAGCAGATTTTTCATTGATAAGAAACGTACCCGTAACAAGCTCCGGGTCTTCCTGCGCTTCTGCCGTATTAATATTGAAAACTCTTCCGCAGCCCTGCCCATTAGTATTCTCCTGATTCGGACAATTTCTATTAATGTGACCCTGTTTTTCACATCCAAAACAAACTACGGCGGCATTATTTGTTCCGACATTATTTGTTCTTTTAATTCTATTATTCATCGGTCCGTAGATCTCACACTTCGTCACACTATGACCCTTTCTTTTACACTTGGTGCAAAATTTCGTGCAGAACCCATTCTGGTGGTACTCTTCACACCTTTGACATGACTGTTTTTGATTCTTGTTGTTATAGGAATTGTTGTTGTTGCGGTTGTTATTGTTGTTTGGACGATTGTTGTTGTAGTTGTTGTTGTTGGGACGTTTTTTGTATTTGTTGTTGGAATTGCGATTGATGTTGCGGTTGTTGGGATAGTGGTTGCGATTGATGTTGTGATTGTTGTTGTTGTTGTATTGGTGACTCTTGTCACTGTTTTCCTCCCACTTTCTCTTGACTTGTTTCGTGTTGGTTTCTTCGGCCTCATGTTCTTTAATCCTTCCCTCAATCTGATTTATGAGTTTGTGAGCCATTCGACTTGCCTTTTGTATGGAGGCGGGCTCGTGTGAACTCACATCTTCTTGAATCCTTTCTGGTAACCCTTTTACAAATGCGTCGATCTTCTCTTCTTCATCTTCGAACGCTCTTGGACACAATAGGCACAATTCTGTGAATCTTCGTTCGTACGTGGTAATGTCAAAACCTTGCGTTCGTAATCCTCTAAGCTCTACTTTGAGCTTATTGACCTCGTTTCTGGGACGGTACTTCTCGTTCATCAAGTGCTTGAATGCTGACCACGGTATGTGTAAGAAGCATCTTGTCCCACCTGCTCGAGATAGGTGTTCCACCATGTTAACGCAGTACCTGTGAAGGTATGTGTAGCGTACTTTACTTTGTCTTCTTCAGTGCACTTACTTATGGCAAACACCGATTCGACCTTCTCGATCCACCGTTTTAATCCGATTGGACCCTTGGTTCTATCGAATTCCAAAGGTTTATAGGCAGTGAATTCTTTGTAGGAGCATCCTACACGATTTCTTGTGAAATTAGTTCCACTGCTAGAACCAGAGTTATTGTTGTTATTTTGCATTGTGGCCTGCACTGCGGCTATGTTCGCAGCAAGGAAAACACGGAAGTCTTCCTCACTCATGTTCAAGTTCTGACAAGTAGTCGGTGCCATTTCCTTCAAAAATAGCCAAAAGAATTAAGTTAATCATATAGAATATTAAGAGTAGTCAATAGTATTTTGTAGCATAATATGAACTTATTTATAAAAGCTTTTTCTTCATATTAGCGTTTTATAATTTTTCATTCGGGTAGTACCTACCAGTTAAGTTCATACTTAGTAGCTAATATACAATTCAACTACTACAATTCTATATGAAAAACTGATTACAATAATATTTCGCGTTCAGACTCTTATACAATATTTTACAAACTTACAATACCGTTATTTTACATATAGTATGAAATATAGCACACAATATCTTTGATACAAGGCAGTTGTGAAGACAATTCTAGTTAATACGCAAGCCGTTCAGCAAAGGCAATAAAGACACGTAATTCATAAGTCCATAAACAAGTCATGCATTCAGGTTTTACTAGTATTATTTTCCATCCTTCGCCTTGTGAAAAATAACCGTTGTGACCATTGGCTAGGCATCATGTTGTAAATTCGTCAAAAGAACGAGGGTTACGTAATGCCCAACAGCCCTGTAACAATCTAAAAACCTTGTTTCTCACCCCAACTACCGAATCCGTCACTTGTGGGAATGTTTTATTTAACAGTTGTAATCCGATGTTCTTTTTCTCACTTTGGTGAGAAGCGAACATCACTAACCCGTAAACATAACATGCTTTTTTATGTTGTATGTTAGAAGCTATTTCTAAAGAATGAAGTCCTATGTTGGGATATGTGGAGTCAAAATAGGTTCTCAAACCGTAGCGTAAAATTGCATCTGGGTTTCCCGCATTTAATGCCTTAAAGAAAACACGGCGTAACTTAAAGTCTCCCCAATGTGATATACCTCATCTTTCAAAGGAAAGCCTTTTATAAACTAAGGCATGCCTGAAACGTCTTTCAAATGTTTGACAAACTAATTTCGCCATAAATAATTGTGCCGATGAATTCTGACCGACTCTAGACAAGATTTCATCAATCATATCCCCTGGTAGGTCTTCTAAAATTTTCGGTTGTCTATCCTTAACGTCCATAGTGTGTTTTTATACTGTAAAATATATGAGGATTAGATTCGTAAAAGATAATTAACAAACAATACAAGCAATTTTTACATATAACATAAAAATACAAGCACGCTACAATACATATATTACACAACATGATTACAACTCTTTATTCCGACTCACTCGTTTCTTCCTCCTCGGACTTGGTTCGTTTTGCTAACTTCCTAGGGATATATGGTACTCCTCTAATGTGAGCCGTCGTTTTCACAAATGGTCTAGAAAAACCTGTAGGTTTAGATGTTCCCGGGTTATAGTGAAAGTTTAAGAAATACGGGTGCTTACGGTATAGCCCATCAGGGTATTTCATGTTAACGTAGAGTTCATCGGGGTTGGAATTAGGTTTCTCTATTTTGATGCCTTTTCCCTTATTATTTTCTTTTGCTTTTTCAAATTGGGTCGAGGTAATTTCTATAACATTATCGAAATCCTCATCAGGATCCGATTCATTAGAAAATTGATAATTTTCCCAATATTTTACTTCCTCGACGGAAACACCATTGACCATTTTTAACTTTGGTCCATTAGTTGAGAATTTTCTTTTATTTATCTGGTTTTCTGTTGTTCCTAATATTTCCTCCTCTGGAACCTCTTCTTCCGGTTCCTCTTCTTCCGGTTCCTCTTCTTCCGGTTCCTCGTCGGGAATTTGTGAATCTTCCCAAAATATATTCGACTCTTCATTATTATTAGGTGAGTCGATGGGATTTGTACTAGAGGTAGACATCTATCACACAATATCAAACTTGTTAAGAGATTAATATATCACATAATATTTACATGTTAACAATTTGTATTTTCCAACAAAAACTGTTAAGCAATCATTTTTAAAGAAAACACGGTCGAAGTCCAGACTCACTAATGCAACCTAACAAACTCGATAAGACACACTAATACAATTGTTGGTTCTCTAAGACCAACGCTCTGATACCAACTGAAATGTCCCGTTCATATCGATTATAAACGTTTCATATTAATTGATTTCGTTGCGAGGTTTTGACCTCTATATGAGACATTTTTCAAAGACTGCATTCAATTTTTAAAACAAACCATAACCTTTATTTTATCGATAAAGGTTTAAAAACATTCCAAAGATTATCAAATAATGATAATCTAAAATATAGCGTTTTCACACGACCATTACATAATGGTTTACAATAATATTACACAACAACTTAAGTCTTCAAATGCAATTTTTAAACAATATTATACAAGCATGCAGACTCCAATCCTGTCTTTATTTAGCATGCAACAGCGGAAGCTCTTAATAATCACCTGAGAATAAACATGCTTTAAACGTCAACAAAAATATTGGTGAGTTATAGGTTTAACCTATATATTTATCAAATTGTAATAATAGACCACAAGATTTCATCTTTTAATAACATGCAATCTGCATAAAAATCATTCATATGGTGAACACCTGGTAACCAACATTAACAAGATGCATATAGAATATCCCCATCATTCCGGGACATCCTTCGGACATGATAATTTCGAAGTACTAAAGAATCCGCAACAATGGATGGGGCTTGTTGGGCCCAATAGATCTATCTTTAGGATTCACGTCAATTAAGGGCCAGTTCCCTAATTCTTAGATTACCAGGCTAAAAGGGGCATATTCGGTTTCGATCCATTCAACCATATAATGTAGTTTCACGTACTTGTGTCTATTTTGTAAAACATTTATAAAACTGCATGTATTCTCATCCCAAAAATATTAGATTTTAAAAGTGGGACTATAACTCACTTTCACAGATTATCAATTCGTCGAGAATTGGACTTGGCCACGGGTTGATTCACGAACCTATAACAAATATATATATATATATATATATATATATATATATATATATATCAAATTATGATCGAAATATAATTATACCATATTTTATTACATTTTAACGATTTAAGTTTGTTAAGTTGATAGTCCAACGTTTGTAGTCCACAAATAATTGTCCACAGTTAGTAGTACTGAAATAAATCAATATATATTATCTCGAATCAATCCACGACCCAGTGCATACAAGTCTTAGACTTGATCACAACTGAAAGTATATATATTATTTTGGAATCAACCTCAACCCTGTATAGCTAACTCGATTATATGCGCATATAGAGTGTCTATGGTTGTTCCAAATAATATATATATGACGTCGATATGATATGTCAAAACATTGTATACGTGTCTATGGTCTATCAAGACATGTATAATACAATATAAGTTAGTTAAGTTATGGTTAGTATGGATTTGTTGCAACTTTCAAGTAGCTACAACAAGCAAAAATATTCAATTTTGTTTTACCCATAACTTCTTTGTTTTAAATCCGTTTTGAGCGAATCCAATTGCTATGGTTTCAAAATGAACTGAAATTTATGAAACTAAACAGAAAAAGTATAAGTTTATGGTCGGAAATACAAGTTACAAGTCATTTTTGTAAGAGGTAGTCATTTTAGTCGAAAGAACAACGTCTTGATGACCATTTCGAAAAACATACTTCCACTTTGAGTTTAACCATGATTTTTGGATATAGTTTCATGTTCATAAGAAAAATCATTTTTCCAGAAGTACAACTTTTAAATCAAAGTTTATCATAGTTTTAATTATCTAACCCAAAACAGCCCCCGGTTTTACTACGACGGCGTATGTCCGGTTTTACGGTGTTCTTCGTGTTTCCAGGTTTTAAATCATTAAGTTAGCATATCATAAAGATATATAACATGTGTTTAGTTGATTTTAAAAGTTAAGTTAGAAGGATAACTTTGTTTGTGAACAAGTTTAGAATTAACTAAACTGTGTTCTAGTGATTACAAGTTTAAATCTTCGAATAAGATAGTTATATATATATGAATTGAATGATGTTATGAACATCATAAATACCTCAATTATAGTAGGTAACCTACTGGAAGTGACAAGAAATGATCTAGCTTCAAAGGATCTTGGATGGCTTGAAAGTTCTTGAAATAGAATCATGACACGAAAACAAGTTCAAGTAAGATTTTTACTCAAATTAAGATAGTTTATAGTTATAGAAATTGAAACAAAGTTTGAATATGAGTATTATCTTGAATAAGGAAGATAACCTATTGTAAATAACAAAGGTTTCTTGATCTTAGATGATTGATTGGAATGGATTAGAAAGCTTGGAAGTAGACTTGCAAACTTGAAAGTGTTCTTGAAGTTTTCTTGAGTAGTTGTTTTGTAAGTTGATTTAGGTTAGAATTTATGAACTAGATTGATGTAGATTATGAAGAAAATGATGAAGAATACTTAGAACATAATGAGAGAACAATAGAGAGATCAATTTGATGCATGAAAGTTGAAAATGAAAGTGTGTTTGTGTGTGCTCTTTCACGTGAATGAATGGAGTAAATATAGGCTCCATTAGTTTGTTGTTTTGTTATATATTTCATGTTAGTTGCCAAATGATGGTTCCCACATATCTTGGTGACTCACAAGGGCTGCTAAGAGCTGATAATTGAAGTGTATATACCAATAGTATATACATATAGGAGATGTGTATTGTACGAGTACGAATACGGGTGCATACGAGTAGAATTGTTGATGAAAATGAATGAGAATGTAATTGTAAGCATTTTTGTTAAGCAGAAGTACTTTGGTATGTGTAATGAAGTCTTTCAAAAGTGTAACAATACATCTTAGTACACTACATGTATATACATTTTAATTAAGTCGTTAAGTCATCGTTAGTCGTTACATGTAAGTGTTGTTTTGCAACCTTTAAGTTAACGATCTCATTTAATGTTGTTAACCTATTGTTTATTATATCTAGTGAGATGTTAAATTATTATATTATCATGATATTATGATGTATGAATATATCTTAATGTGATATATATACATTAAAATGTCGTTACAACGATAATCGTAACATATATGTCTTGTTTCGAAATTCTTAAGTTAGTAGTCTTGTTTTACATATGTAGTTCATTGTTAACATACTTAATGATATATATAATTATCATTTTATCAGGTTAAATATAGTGTAACCATATCTTAATATGATACATATGTATTTAGTAAGACGTTGTTATAACGATAATCGTTATATATATCGTTTCGAGTTTCTTAACTTAGTAGTCTCATTATTATGTATATAACTCATTGTTAATATACCTAATGAGATACTTACTCATCATAATATCGTGTTAACTATATATATATATATATATATATATATATATATATATATATATATATATATATATATATATATATATATATATATATATATATATATATATATATATATATATATATATATATCCATATATATCCTCATATGGTTTTTACAAGTTTTAACGTTCGTGAATCGCCGGTCAACTTGGGTTATCAATTGTCTACATGAAATCTATTTCAATTAATCAAGTCTTAACAAATTTGATTGCTTAACATGTTAGAAACATTTAATCATATAAATATAGTTTTCATTTAATATATAATCATGGAAAAGTTTGGGTCACTACATTTTTTAAGTCTGGATGATTACCATTGTAGTGGGTGGTCAATCAATTTTAGTTTAATGTAATGAGTTGACAGTAGCTCAAGTTGAATCTCACTACTAGTCAAGGCAATGGATCAGATATGGATCGGGTGACGCCATATCCACATCTATGTTCATTTAGTTTTTGTTCATCCATATCCATATCCATTTACATTTAGTTCATCCATCCATATCCATATCCAGTGGATTAAGCGGGTTAATGGATATCTATTCAATATTTAAGAAATGTTATACGTCGTAGTATTTTATGAAAACAAAAATGTAATATAACAAAAATAAACTTTACATAGCATAAATTAAAAAATTTCTACAAGAATGTGTAATTTTTGTCGAATCTTCAATACAATTTGTTAAATTTACCATTAAACATTAATTATGACGAATTATATGTCTAATATTTATGTTTTTTAAGTTAGATTTACCTGTTTTGTTGTAATTCCTCATAATGAATCATTATATGGTTGCAAACAAAATGTATATGTAATGATAAATACATTTGCAATAGTTATTGTATATGCATATATCTATATTTTTGTATTTGTATATGCATTTCGGGTGTAAATAGATATATCCATGGATGAAATATTTCATCCAAATTCATATCCTTATCTATTTAGGTTTATCCATATCCATATCCATTTAAGATCATCCATATCTGCTTTAAGCGGATCGGATCGGGTGCATATTCATTGGATCGGATGATCATTGCCATCCCTACTCACTACATACCACTTAAGTCAAGTTTCGATGGTATGTAATCGGTCTATCTTAAATAGTTTGTGATTGTTTTATAACTCGTTTTTGATTTTCTTAAATTTTTATCAAAATCTCTTGCAAGGTTATCAGAGTCCTTACTAGTAATGACAAAACAACCCGTACCCGATGGGTAAACTCGCTATTTTTGGGGCCGGGTTTGGGTCCCCGTATTCGGGTTTTGGGGCGGGTATGGGGATAGTTTAATTATTATTTTTCGGTTCGAGTATGGGGATGAGTTTAGATACAAACCTGCATACTCGACCCGTATATCCAACTCATATACCCGATCCGAAGGAGAATTCAATTTCATTTATAACAATAACAAAATTTAATAATAATAATATAAGCTACAATGTAGTGTTATATTATTGTTCGATATTTATATATATTTATTTAGATTTAGTACTCAATTTAGTAGCATTGTTGAAACAAAAATTGAAATAAGTTAATGGTGAATGATAATAGCTAACAATGAGGATATTCAATACTCACAAGAAAACCCGATAGCTCTAGAGTTAGCAAGTAAATGAGGATTCCCATTTATCTGTGGAAAAACCCGATAACCCGACGGTTAGTAAGTAAACGGGGACCCGACGGGTATGGGACCGGAGAGACATGGTTTCCTAACCGGGTTTCGGGTCTGGGATTACCTAAACACAGCCCAAACCCGACCCGATACCATTCCTAATCCTTGCCACTTAACTATCTTGTAATAGTTGAGAAGAAAACCATCAAACATGTTTATATTGTTGTATAATAGTATATATTTGTTGGTGTATAAATTGAAAAATATAATTTTACAAATCAACTCCTTTTAAGAATTGTTAATCCCCACTTACATAGATGTTAGTACACATGCATTTTTAAATTCTTGCATATTTTTATCAAGGTTGAAGACTTTTTTCTGAATGGCTGTCACCCGCGATCATTTTCCACGCTATGCACGCTCGAGATAAAACTCATCCGTCTACGTAGGCAACCGGGTAGGGAAAACCCCTGGTGAGATTCGAACTTGAGACCCCGCAGACAATTCCACAAAGTCCAGCATCTCCTAGGATTTGAACCCGGGTCTCTGCACGAATTTCACAAAGTTCTCCTCTAAGATATCACTCAGCCAAAGGCTCGAGGGTATCAAGGTTGAAGATTAATTATTAAATTAAGGTTTGATTATCTAAGTTAGCTGTGATGACCCGTCCAAATCCACTTGGACGAATGCATCATTCATCAATTTCATAGTGAGGTACTGACCTCTACATGATACGTTTTGTAAACATTGCATTCTTTAGAAAAGGCACACCATAAATGAATATATAAATTCAAGGTTTTCGATGTCTGATGATTTCTACGTATAGACAATCACCGTATATAATAGTTTTTAACAATACATCCGTTGACAATACAGTCAAATAAGATACATGGTGATGATGTTGTGAATGCAAAGTTTTCTCGAATAAAGCATGTATGACTCCATGCACATAGCTTGTATAACGTATAAGCAAACAACGGAAGACTTCTAGGAACCTGAGAATAAACATGCTTAAAAGTATCAACACAAAGGTTGGTGAGTTCATAGTTTTAATGTTGCACATAATCTGTATATAAAGGTGGATCACAAGATTTCAGTTGTTTCATCCGAAACGTTTATCAAAAGATTCTACGAAATTGAGCACCCTTGTAACTAAGCTTTAACGTTATAATAAGTACCCCTGTTTTAACATACATGCAACCAACATGTACAATACACGTAAACCAATGTGTACTAACTTGTAACGACCCATTCTAATCCACCTGGACGAAGTCTTCAACATTTGGTCCCATTGCGAGGTACTGACCTAAATATGCCATGAATGACTCCAAGTATTATCTTTTAGATAGAGCAAATACACAGCGGAAGACTTAATTCGTACCTTAGAATAAACATGCGTTGGTGAGTTCATAGGTTTATCATAAATAATACTTTCAGTAACAGTAATGGACCACAAGATTTTCAGTTTCCATAAATATATGTACACTCTCAAGTGTATAAAAGTATTCTATAAGTTGTTGAGCGCTTCGATAACCATACTTAACAATTAATGTGGCATATTCCCTTTATTATGAAATCTCCCTACACTGTACCAAGTGTAGTAAAAAAATGAAGTACTATGCAACCGTTTACGATACTAGAGCGACTAGCCCGATTGGGGTGGTCAAACCTGATAGATCTATAAATAGGATCCGCGCTTACATGTTCTTACAACATGTAAATATTAGTTACCAAGCTATTAGGGAAGATATGCAAGGTGGTACAACTCAACGTAGAATATGTTTTTAGTACTTGTGTCCATTTCGTCAAACATTTATAGAAGTATCGCATGTATTCTCAGTCCAAAAATATATATATATTGCAACAACAATTAAAAAGGGAGCAAATGAAACTCAATGTACGATATTTTTGTAGAAAATATGAATACGGAACGAACCTATATCAATTATATATATTAAATAATATTATTAACATATAATATTGATAAAACAAGTTTATATATTAATTATATAATATTTTTACTTGTTTAAGTTAGTAATTAGTTGTTAGTCTTATTTTAAATCTTATATAGATTTCCTGATTTTAAATAGTCAACTCCCGATAGGTATATCTCATAGTGTGTTTGACTTCTATAGGTGTAAGGGCCATCATTGGAAAGGTATTTGAGTCCTATAACCAGCCATAATTGGTATATGTTCTGAATCGGAGTATAGGTTAGTTAAAATTTCATTTTTTCACAGGTGCGAAAATCTGTTCGCACAGTTCAATAATTCGTCATAGGAACAGTCCGTAGGCTATGAAAAATAGCTAAACTCAATATTTTTAATTTTCCTTCTATATTATAGTTATTAACATATACACTAACAGGTGTTATCAAGGAAAATAGTCCAGGTCTTAGTTAGCATAGTTTTCTAGTTAGATTGATTTAGCATACAACATTAATCTTAGCCAAATCTTTCGGTTCATAAATTCTTTGTTACTACATGGTTTTTAATGAATCAAGTTGCTGGAGACTCCTTAATATGTTGTGTTTTCAAAACATAATTGAAAAGTTTTGGTTTCATAGTCGAAGTTAGGCTCATGCCCTTAACTTGTAACGGTGGACAGATTCGGATAAAATCTGTCATCAGTCAACTAATGAATTTTTGAAAAATAATTTCACTTCGTCTAAAATCATGAAAAAATTACAGAAATATTGATTCATATATATTAATATATATCCAGAGTTATATGCTCTAAAAAAAGTTTAAGATAGCTTTTAAATTCGTGTGTTAAAACAGTTTTCAAGAACCGAAAGAGACCAATTGTTGTTATTAAGTTCTAAGGTGTTATACATATATACAAGTTATAAATTCTTATAATAACTTAATATAATGTCATAATACATATAAATAAGTGTTTTTAAAGTCAAGTTAGTAAGGTTACATTAGTCTATAAACATGCTTGGTTTCCACCAAAACAAGTTCTAGTTTTTACAAGTTTTATAAACTTATTAAGATAGCAATAGAGTAAGAATTTTAACAAGAGTTTTAAGAAGTGTTCTACCTTGATTTTGAAGCTAGATTATGAGAAAAATGCTTGGTGATGATCTAGTATGAATATAGAAGTATTTTGAGAGAGTAATTTGGAGTAAAGAATGAGAAAATGGAAAGGAAAAATGGGGTGGTACATATGGTCGAATTTTAAGTTAATAATGGAGTCATATGTTGCCAAAATGGTTTAGTAAACTTGTGAGTTTTTGTCTCATGACTCATTAACAATACAAACGATTCTAGGATCTAAAAATGGGGCTGCTAAGGAGTATATTTTTCAATAGTTATACATTTATAAGCTGCGTATTAAACGGGTAAAAATACGAATAGAATTCATGAGGAAATAGAATGCGAATAAGAGTATAGCTATCTTTGTTGAATATACTTATGTTAATATGTATATTTAAGTCTTTCAAAAGTATTTTTATACTTCTTAATACGATACTTATATATTCATTTTAGATCATATGTAATTACGTCGAAAAATGAGACATTTAACTATCGTTTCGAAACCCTTAAGTTAGTAGTCTCAAAATATGTATATAATCCATTTGTTAATATACTTAATGAGATACTTAATTAATATATTATCAAGTTATATATATATATATATATATATATATATATATATATATATATATATATATATATATATATATATATACATATATATATATATATATATATATATATACCAATATATAATTATTACAAGTTATGACGTTCGTGAATCGTCGGACAAACAGGGTGGTCAACCGTTATATATAAACTCATTTTCAAAAGTTTTTAAAACTTGTCAAAATTCATTACTTATCATGTCAGAATAGTGTTATCATATAAATATTAAGTTTAAATTTGGTCAGAAGTTTTTGGGTCGTGACAGTACCTACTCATTAAAGAAATTTCGTCCCGAAATTTGTCTAAGGTCGTCATTGTTGACAACAAGAATATTCGAACGTAGAATATGAGTGGAGTAAAAGTGGAGTTTATCATTATTGATTAATACAAATAAAACAATTTGATTACGCGAAGAGTATGAGTGAAGCTATCTCAAAAGAGCGAAATGAGGTAATGAATATTCGCCTTATTTTTTGACGTAGCTACAGTTGATTTTCGGGATTCAAGGAAGTTAAAGAAGATTTTCTTAATCTATATAAGATTTGACTCGTCGGTATTTAAGGGAATTAGGATCCTCTTAAATTAAATGCGGTGATCTGCCTCGATTGTTATGTCTGATATTTTCATTATAAATTAAACCCTTCCGTTCCATTATTTTCATCACTCCTATACTTTCTTTCTTAATTATTACTTCTAGAAGATTGTGAAAATGCTTCATCTAATTCTAATCCTTGATATTTTCCTAATTATCATTTCTGTCATCCTTCTTTTTAATCTTCCACCAGAAGAATCTGTTTACTTCTACTATTACCTTGGGGTGATACTATTCTTAATTCTACCGTGTCTTTATATTGCTATTTGTATTAATATCCACGGTTTGTAACCTCCATGTTGTTATTGGGCTTTATATTTTCTCTTATATTTTGGAGCTCTTTGCCCTTTTATTTTCTTCTCGACCTCTAGTAAAGCGAGTAATGGTCCAGAATTCGTAAGTATGGAGTTTCGAATGAACTTAATGTTCTAAACAAGAAAGAACGTAATAGCACGATTTGATTTGTCAAAATACCAGAATCACTGAGGATAGAACTATCAAGAATATATTTTCTTGATATGTTCAGAAGTTAAACAGAATGAAGGAGTTATGTAACATGGTACATGATGACGTTATGATCTGTGAATCATCATCACGTTTCATTAGAATTTTCAGCATGACTTACTGTAATATAATTACGTTGGCCAAGTGTCATTATATTATACTAACTCATGCTCTAATTCTCAACACTTCTCCATAATTCATTCGTAGTTTATACTTAAATTTACAGAAGTTTCCAATATAATGGAACACAGGAAGCACGAAAAGATATATAATTTCGGACTAGAATATTTATGAAAATATCCTCAGAAATATCGAAGATATTTATGATGATATTTTGGAATTTCTAATTTTGAAGATTGATGAAGAAAAAATTTTCGCAAGATTTTAACATGAGTTTGAAGCAAGATATTCTCTAAAGATTTTATCGAATCTCGAATTACCTGGATTCTTTGAATATAGGGTTTGGTCCTTGTATTTGTCCTTGGTCTCCTTCGTAGTTAGCTCAATCCATTTTTCAGTACCAAGTTTTCTATCGAGCGTTCCATTCTTTATCATCAACTTTTGGCCATTAAGACCATCTACAACATGCTGCTTCGTCAGCATTTTCAAAGTTAACGGATCTGGATCATCGGTTATCAAACCGAGGATTTTCAAGAATATCGAAGGGTTTGAACGGAGATGGTAATTGTCAAGATACAAAAGATTGTTTAAGATGAAATCAAGTGGCAAACTTGAAGAAATGTTTAGTTTCATATGTTATAATCAATATTTTAATTCATTTTAATTATCCAATGTTATTAATTCACAGTTAGTAGTCCACAGTTAGTAGTTCAATAATTCATATATAGTTTAATATATAATATTCGAATTAATTAATACGTATCATGACCCATTGTATACATGTCTCAGACTCGATCACAACTCAAAGTATATATATTATTGTAGAATTAACCTCAAGCCTGTATAGCTAACTCAATCATTACCGCATATAGAGTGTCTATGGTTATTCCAAATTATATATATAGATGCGTCGATATGATATGTCAAAACCTTGTATACGTGTCCCGATATTTAAAGTGCGTAAAATAAATAACAGAAATTAAATGACGATAAATAAAATTGCGAGAATATAAATTGCGATAAATAAATTGTGATAAATAAAATGTAATCAATTAGCTAGGAATTTATTAGCGTGGATTCTTAACAAAATTTCTCATAGTTAATTTGTTTGTTTCTAACAAATTTTATTTTTGTCCAATGTTTTCTTCATTATACCACTCGTTAGATCCTGATAAGTCAAAATCCAATTATGAAATTGAATAAAAATGGTTATTCTGCGGTGAACGGATACGTATATTTGTGGATGTAAGTAGGATGATTGTTGAATCAAATTGGAAGAATGTACTATGATGACCCGGAAATTTCTGACCAAATTTAAACTTTATCTTTAACGTTTCCGAAATGATAAGCAAAGTCTATGAAGTTGAATCTCAAAATTTTAAACTATTCAAATACCCTTCGATTTTTCTCAACGATTCGCGAACAATTATATGTAAATAGATACATATATATACTATAACTTGAAAACGTAACAAAGTGTTATGAAAATGATACTGTGCATTAACCTTATTAGTTTGATTATCTGATTGATATTTAGATAAGTTAACTAAAACGTTTAAGATGAATTAGTAAAACACTAATTTGCTACAGTATTTTCGAATTGCTACAGTACCCGAAAAGCTACAGTGTTTTCGAAAATCACTATTTGCTACAGTAAAACACTATTTTGAAATGAAAATGTATATATGTATATGTATATAATGAGACGATGATTTATATAAGTAAATGACCAAAATACTTGAAAGTTTAAGATATACTTTGAGTGGTATAGTTTATGGATAATTTAAGACTATATATTGACAAGAGTACGAGTCACAAAACGTAAAATCCAAGTTTTCTAAGTGTACGAAAGGACATTCGAAAAACTGGAACCGGGACATAAGTCGCGTGATGACGTACGACTTATCGGAACAAAAATTACAAATCAACTATGCACGGGAATAAAATATAATATATAATTAATTAATTTAAATTATATTATATATATATATATATATATTATTTAATTATGTCGACAAGCATTAGGACAAAACATTGTGAGCTGGAATCCCTAGCCATGCGATCACATGGCCACAAAGGGTTAACCCCATGCGATCGCATGGGGTACTGTTTCAGGCCAAAGTACTATAAAAGCTCGATCTGATTCTTTGTTTCCTCAATCATTTTACTCCGTATATATTTAAATTATATATTATTATTATTATTATTATTATTATTATTATTATTATTATTATTATTATTAATATTAAGATTAATATTGTAATGACCCAGAATTTTCCGACCAAATTATACTTATGAGATTAATATTTACATAAATTAAACCATACCAACATGATAAGCAATCCAAATTATTGAGACTTGTATTTTTGAAAAGAGTTTTACATAACGTTTGACCATCCAATATGACCGATGATATCACGAATTATATAACATACGATAATTATACATTTGTGTATATATATGTATTTATAATTATTTAACATGATCTAAGGATGGTTTAACATCTCATTGTGTACTAATGACAATGAGTTATAAGTATATTTTGAAACTACTAACTTAAGTTTTCAAAACGATAACTATACGTAACATTCTTTGATATATATACTTATAATCTATAATGCTTATACATGTATCGTATATATAATGTATTTAATCACTTTTTAAGGACTTAAATACATAAAATAATATAAGTATATTCACAAAAGATAGCTATATTTGAATTCTCGTTCCGTTTCCTCAAGATTTCTATACGTATATCTAGGGTATATGTACCCGTATCATACCCAGCTTCTATACGTATTTACTATTGGTATATACACATAAAATCAACATCCTAATCAACATTATTACTGTCCTATATAGGAGGTAACTAGGATTTGTCAAGTAGTATGAATTATTAGTAAGAAAACAAAATTAGGAATCCTTTTCTTTCTTTATAAACTAAAAACGTTTTTATAAATGAACACCATTTCTTCACTCCATTTTCTCATACCTACACCCTCATTTCTCTCTCAAAATACTCCTAACTTCATACTTGATCATCTCCAAGCATTTTCTCCATCATTTAACTTCAATTACAAGCCTTAAACACCATAAGAAAACTCTTTCAAGAACATATCAAAATAACCACCCATTTGAAGAAGTTTACTTCCAACCTTTTGATCTAACTCCACCACTCTTTGATTCCAAGATTATTTCTTATCTTTTGCAGTAACTTTGTCCAAGTAACTTGAGGTAGTAACCTTGTTCATAATCTTATTCAATTCATATTCATATAGCTATCTTATTTTGTGGTATAAAATTTTAACAACAAGAACATAGTTTGAATGATTTCAAACTTGTTCGCAAACTAAATAGATCCTTCTAACTTGACTTTTAAAACACTTCAAGACCTGTAATATATCATAATGATATGCTAACCTAACAAGATATAACTTGGTTTTACAAAGAACATCTTAAAAACTGAATCTACGTCGTCGGAGTGCAATCGGGGGCTGTTTTGGGTTGGATAATTAAAAACCATCTAGAACTTTGAATTGGAAGTTCATGTTCTGGAAAAATGATATTTCTTATGAATATGTTAACACATAAAAATTTCATGATTTAACTCAAAGTGTAAGTATTTTTAGAAAAATGATCATTAAATGTTGTTTTTATGATGGAAAATGATCACTTTCATAAGTTTCACCAAAGTTTGACCTATAACCTATGATTTCGAATACAAACTAAGGTATTTTCAGTTCATATTCTTAAAATTTGACTCGATCCAAGGAAGTGGCAAGTTGAACCAATAAAAACGGAGTTGTAATGAAGAAACTACGACTAAAACAAGATTGGGTATCCGAAGCTAGTTTAGCTACGAAAATATTTGGAGAAAAAGTAAATTAATCATATCTTTTCTAACTAATATGATATTTTATATATAATTACTTATGATTTGATTTTATATATTTCAGGACCACCCGTAAACAACACGAGAAGATTAATCATAAGACCTCATGATTGTACGCAACACGTCATTTGACAACACGGTACTTTATGTACGCAACACGTTATTTGACAACAAGGTACCATGGGTCGAGATTAATTCTGATCAATACGAATACGATGGGGTCTTTATTTATTTTATTTAAGCAACTAATTGTGGACCACTAACATCGGACTGCTAACTACGGACTAAGAAAATATTAAAAGTATTAAAAGTGTATATATATATATATATATATATATATATATATATATATATATATATATATATATATATATATATATATATGTAACGATTACTTAAAAGGAAAATATGTTGATATATTATATATATGGTTAGGTTCGTGATATCTATCGGAGACCAAGTCGAATTAAATACCTTCAAGGTAAAAGTGAGTTTCATTTGCTCCCTTTTTAATTGCTTTTGCAATATATATTTTTGGGCTGAGAATACATGCGCTGCTTTTATAAATGTTTACAAAATAGACACAAGTACTTAAAAATATATTCTACGTTGAGTTGTACCACTGGCATATTTCCCTGTAGCTTGGTAACTACTATTTACATGGGTATTGTAAACGCGAATCCTGTTGATAGATCTATCGGGCCTGACAACCCCAACCGGACTGGACGACCAGTATTCAACGGTTGTACAGTACTTCGTTTTGGTGACTACACTTGGTACGGTGTAGTGAGATTTCATAATAAAGGGAATATGCGACGTTGATTAAATGTTAAGTATGGTTACCAAGTGCTCAACCACTTAGAATGCTTTACATACACTTGCGAGTGTATTATGTTTATGATTATGAAATCTTGTGGTCTATTAACATATTGAAATGATTGTTATGATAAACCTATGAACTCACCAACCTTTTGGTTGACACTTTAAAGCATGTTTATTCTCAGGTACGAATTAAGTCTTCCGCTGTGCATTTGCTCAATATAAGGACATTACTTGGAGCCGATCATCGCAATGGGACCAAATGTTGATGACTTCGTCCAGGTGGATTAGGACGGGTCCTTTCAAATATTATTATTAATCTTATCATTATTAGTAGTATTAGTATTATTATTATTTATACATAAAATACTACGACGAGGTCATGAGCGTGTCACTTTCAAAATGGGTTTTCAAACGGGATAGAGCTAAGGAAATTATGGGTTATAACTATGGAAGTTATGGGTAATATTCATGGGTATTGTTTGCAAATCAAACCTAGTGTTTATCATCTCTGTTGCGTCTACGTACTTTCCTGCAATATTGAATCACAATATTGATACGTTGAGATCTACGATTATTTGGTAATCCGAGTTTCGGTCACATTACGATGAACAACTTTATGTGCGGCTAAGGTGAGTTTATAGATCCCTTTTTAATTACTTTTGCAATCTATATTTTTGGGCTGAGAATACATGCATTTATTTTAAACGCAATGGATACAAGTACATACCAAATTCTACACCAATTTTGAACCAAAAATCCCTTAGCTTTGGTAACTAGTAGATGCCGGTTATAAGAACTGGTGGGCACGAATAGTTGTATATGGATCCATAAGGGCTTGACATCCCCGTCTGTTCCAGGTATAGAAACACTAGCCTGAACTATAAAACAGACGTATGCTATTTGAGGTTAGTACACGTTAGTTTGCATGTATTGTACATGTTGGTTGCATGTATGTTAAAACAGGGGTACTTATTAAAACGTTAAAGTTTAGTTACCAGGGTGCTCAATCTTGTAGAATATTTTGATAAACGTTTCTGGATGAAACAATTGAAATCTTGTGATCCAACTTTATATACAGATTATATGAAATAATAAAACTATGAACTCACCAACCTTTGTGTTGACACTTGTTAGTATGTTTATTCTCAAGTTTCCTAGAAGTCTTTCGCTGTTTGCTTATGTGTTAGACAAGCTATGTGCATGGAGTCTTACATGACATATTTTTCAAGGAAACGTTGCATTCACCAAATCATCACCATGTATCTTAATTTTGACTGCATTGTCAACGGAAGTATTATTGTAAACTATTATTTACGGTGATTGTCTATATGTAGAAATCATCAGATGTCGAAAACCTTTGATTTAAATATTCATTTATGGTGTGCCGTTTTAAAAGAATGCAATGTTTACAAAACGTATCATATAGAGGTCAAATACCTCGCAATGAAATCGATGAATGACGTGTTCGTCCATATGAATTTAGAGCGATCGTCACAGTTGGTATCAGAGCGTTGGTCCTAATGAACCAGGTCTTGCATCAGTGTGTCTAACTGATAGTTGTTAGGATACATTCGTAAGTCTGAACTTCGCCCGTGTCTGCATGTCAAAAGTTTTGCTTATCATTTCTTGTCGGAAATTACCTGTCTATCATCTTAAGTCTAAACGCGTCTTATTGCATTGATTGCATAGATAGTATAGACAAAATTCATATCTTGACATATTTATTATAGTAAACTTTGCCTGACATCTTCCGTAAAATCCTCCGTAACATATGGGATTCTGGTATTATAAATACATATGTAAACTATGTATTGAGGAGTACCAAATTAGTCCTATAATCTATTTCATTCCAAAAATCTTTTCTTTGATTACACAAAATGGATCCTGTATCTAGTTCAAATTCCTTAGATTCCGACAGCTATTCCAATATGGATTTCCATTCGAGCTCCGAAAGCAGCGTAACCGGAATGGATCAACCAATTAGCCATCATCTATTCTGGATGAATTAGGGATGGGTTCGTAATCTACTTAATCATTAGAGAAAAGAAGAAGGCGATCCTTCCATCCACCACATTCACCTCTTGGCGAAGAACCTGAAGCAATTACCGGCGAACCAGTTCGTAACACCATTTTCACCCTCATTTCCAGAACAGCTCGCAACGACTACGTAATATCCAATATTCTAAATCTTATTCATCCACTTGTCCGAACCGCCAATCATCCCAGTATAATAGAAGAAGTCAACGAGTTTCGCGCTCGGGTAGTGGCTTTGGAGAATATGGTGCAAGGATTACAAACACCAGCAGCAGCACCAGCAGCATAACCAGTACCACCATCATCAACACCAACAGTATCATTACCACCACCAACAACCACATCCGCATCCCACACCTCAATATCACATCTAAAAAAAAACTGTACTTCGGATATCAACATCATACTCACCATAGGTAACAAGGAGTACCAACAACAATAAATGATGAAGTATTGATTCATAACTTCATCGGAGAAATATCCTACGGCGATTATATAATCTATAATCTTAGAGATTATCTATTCTAGCCCTAACCATAAATCAGATGAGTGAACCAAAATGATAGAAGGAAGAGTATAAACCCTGACAAGAATGGTGCGTAAGGTACAAGCTAGACTTGTTGTACCAACAGCATCAACAGTACCCTTAGCCTCACCAGCACAGTCATGCTGTCAACATCGCCTCTCACATCACAAGCTCTGCCAGTTCAAGAAAGTACCGTGGATATCAATACGAGTCAACAACGAGTATATTGTATCAATGAGTTATGAAGTATTAACTCAATTCCTCTAAAGAATTTATATGTATATCTTATATATATAAATTTTAAAACTATCATAAATTATTTCGAACTAAGCTATTATGTATGAATTGAAAAAAAAAAAAGGGTAAATATTACTCGGTTAAATTCATATTACTAATATGCTATGATGTACATCCTTTGTTAACAACTTAACCTTCATTAACTACAATCTCTATTTCAACTTAATGAATTCCATTTCATAATAAACCAAGTGTATTATTCAATTACATAATTGATTTTACATTTTCATTTTCGATGTACTCGAAACTTTCCAGAAAACGTCATATGTGCCTTGTAAGGTTCACAAAAAAATTCCACGAGTACCAACATCCTTCACCGAAGAATATCAATAAGAATAAATAATGAAGTATTGATTACATTAGTGAAATACTCCGCAAAGATTATGTAATCTCTAATATTTTAGAGATTATTTATTTCTAAGTCAAGCCGAAAATCAAATGAGCTTAATATGATATTAACTCATTAAATCTGTATTACATCTGAAGAAAATATACATACATATATTTTCATAAAGACTGTAATGAAAAATTCTTTGGTACAAAATATTACTTTTGAAATCTTTAACGGGTAGGTAATACCCGGGAAATATTTAAGTTCGCAATTAATATGCTACACTGTACAACTTTGATTCAAAAAATTTTAACAAAGCTCACAACGATTGTAATATACAATCTTTTTCATACAAATTCAATTACATATTCTGATATTGACGGATTAGAATCCAAGTCATAACTCTGAACCGGTGACATCATTCTTAGATCCTTACATCTTTCGAAGTAATACTTTGACTTCAAAACTGTGCAAGATCCTTCAACATTGTTTTTAAAGAAAATAATCTTGTAATCCCTTTTCAAAGTATCCAGTTTTATCACACTTCCAACCAGTTAACTTCGACTTTTCAAGATTAACCTTATTGTAACTTTGACATATACGTTTTTGTTACTGGGGAACCTTTTATGTTCCACCACATTAGCAGTAAATTTACCAACAACTTCATTAATCCTTGACCCTCCGAAAAATCATTATAATCCTTGAAACCCTATCATATACTCGTCTACATCTTCTAACGATAATTGCCATACCAACTACCGGGAATTAGCAATCAGTATTTTGAATTTCGCAGCAATTCTACGCCAACAGTTATATATATACATATAATGTCTATCTTCTAGACTTACATACTTCGAATGTGAAGTTTCTGAAAAACATCCCAAACTATGAACTAGTTCTCTGAAATTGGAACAATGCTGATGAAGCAGCGAAAACTGTAAACCACATTAACAGTCAAAATTTTGATGATAAAGAATAGTATGGTGGTAAAGCTGAGAAAAAGAGAAGGTTTGGAACTGAAAAACGGATTGAGCAAAGTATGAAGGTGGTTGTGGATAAATCACAAAGACTGAACCTGCCTTCAAAGAATCCAAATGATTCAGTGTCTGCTGAAGTCATTAACGAATACCTTGCTCCTTGCTCTAAAACCTTTGCGGACAATATTCTTCATCATCATCTTATCTTAAATATTCTAAGATATTATCATATCTTCCATTATAAATATCCTCCATATTTCTGAAGATATTTTTTTCTAAACCATTCTTATCGGAAATCATTACCTCTTCGTGCTATCTGTATTACATCATAAAAGAAACTATTTTAGTTTCTAAATTCTGAAACCTTCAAGTTTAAAATATGAATGTTTTGAAGTAGTATTGGGAACTGAAGCATGAATTAGTATAATATAATGACACTTGATCAACGTGATTATATTACAGTAAGTCATGCTGAGTTTCTAATGGAACGTGATAAAGGTTCACAGATCCCACCCTCATCATGAACCATGTTACATAGCTCTTTCATTCTATATAATCTCTAAATATATCAAGAAAATATATTTCTTGATGAGTCGGTCTTTTCCGAATATTCTAGTAATTTGACAAATCAAGATCGTGCCATTACAATTCCCTTCTTAGAACAATAACTATATTCATTTCAAAATCCATACCTATGAATTCTGGACCATTATTCGCTTGACTTGAAGGCGGGAAGAGAGAACGAAAGCATGAAGCTTCGAAATATAACGGAGAATAAAAAGCCCGATAAAAACACATAAATTTACAAACCGTGTATATCAATGCGTATAGCAATATAAAGACACGGGATAATGAAAAACACTATAACCCCAAGGTAGTGATAGAAGAAAATAACTTCCTCTGGTGGTAGATGAAAAAGAAGAATGACATATATGAAAGTTAGGAGTATATCAAGAATCAGAACTGGATGAAGCATTTCACAATCTTTTGGAAGTATAAAATAAGGGAAAAGATAATAGGAGTGGTGAAAATAAATGAAACGAAAGAGGTCAATTAATAGCGAAATATCAGACATAGCAATCGAGGCAGATTACACATTTAATCAAAGAAAATCCTAATTTCCGCAAATTCCGAAGAATCAAATCTTATTTAGATAATGAAGATTCTCTATTCCTTAAATTTCAGAAATCGATCGTTACTACGTCAAGAGATAAGACGCATCTCTATTCTCCATTTTACTCTATTACGATAACTTCCCTCATACGCTTCGAGTAATTGGATTGTTTTATCCATATTATTCAATGGTGATAAAAATTCTATTTATTAACACATATTCGTCATGAAAACATTTTTATTGTTAGCCATGACGACCGCACTCAAATTTCGGGACGAAATTTCTTTAACGGGGAGGTACTGTAATGACCCGGAAATTTCTGACCAAATTTAAACTTAATCTTTAACGTTTCCGACACGATAAGCAAAGTTTATGAAGTTGAATCTCAAAATTTTAAACTATTCAAATACCCTTCGATTTTTCTCAACGATTCGCGAACAATTATATGTAAATAGATACATATATATATTATAACTTGAAAACGTAACAAAGTGTTATGAAAAATGATACTGTGCATTAACCTTATTGGTTTGATTATCTGATTGATATTTAGATAAGTTAACTAAAACGTTTAAGATGAATCAGTAAAACACTAATTTGCTACAGTATTTTCGAATTGCTACAGTACCCGAAAAGCTACAGTGTTTTCGAAAATCACTATTTGCTACAGTAAAACACTATTTTAAAATGAAAATGAATATATGTATATGTATATAACGAGACGATAATTTATAGAAGTAAATGACCAAAATACTCGAAAGTTTAAGATATACTTTGAGTGGTATAGTTTATGGATAATTTAAGACTATATATTGACAAGAGTACGAGTCACGAAACGTAAAATGCAAGTTTTCTAAGTGTACGAAAGGACATTCAAAAAACCGGAACCGGGACATAAGTCGCGTGATGACGTACGACTTATCGGAACAAAAATTACAAATCAACTATGCACGGGAATAAAATATAATATATAATTAATTAATTTAAATTATATATTATATATATATATATTATTTAATTATGTCGACAAGCATTAGGACAAAACATTGTGAGCTGGAATCCCTAGCCATGCGATCGCATGGCCACAAAGGGTTAACCCCATGCGATCGCATGGGGTACTATTTCAGGCCAAAGTACTATAAAAGCTCGATCTGGTTCTTTGTTTCCTCAATCATTTTACTCCGTATATATTTAAATTATATATTATTATTATTATTATTATTATTATTATTATTATTATTATTATTATTATTATTATTATTATTATTATTAAGATTAATATTATTATTAATCTTATCATTATTAGTAGTATTAGTATTATTATTATTTATACATAAAATACTACGACGAGGTCATGAGCGTGTCACTTTCAAAATGGGTTTTCAAACGGAATAGAGCTAAGGAAATTATGGGTTATAACTATGGAAGTTATGGGTAATATTCATGGGTATTGTTTGCAAATCAAACCTAGTGTTTATCATCTCTGTTGCGTCTACGTACTTTCCTGCAATATTGAATCACAATATTGATACGTTGAGATCTACGATTATTTGGTAATCCGAGTTTCGGTCACATTACGATGAACAACTTTATGTGCGGCTAAGGTGAGTTTATAGATCCCTTTTTAATTACTTTTGCAATCTATATTTTTGGGCTGAGAATACATGCATTTATTTTAAACGCAATGGATACAAGTACATACCAAATTCTACACCGAGTTTGAACCGAAAATCCCTTAGCTTTGGTAACTAGTAGCTGCCGGTTGTAAGAACTGGTGGGCGCGAATAGTTGTATATGGATCCATAAGGGCTTGACATCCCCGTATGTTCCAGGTATAGAAATACTAGCCTGAACTATAAAACAGACGTATGCTATTTGAGGTTAGTACACGTTAGTTTGCATGTATTGTACATGTTGGTTGCATGTATGTTAAAACAGGGGTACTTATTAAAACGTTAAAGTTTAGTTACCAGGATGCTCAATCTTGTAGAATATTTTGATAAACGTTTCTGGATGAAACAATTGAAATCTTGTGATCCACCTTTATATACAGATTATATGAAACAATAAAACTATGAACTCACCAACCTTTGTGTTGACACTTGTTAGTATGTTTATTCTCAGGTTTCCTAGAAGTCTTCCGCTGTTTACTTATGTGTTAGACAAGCTATGTGCATGGAGTCTTACATGACATATTTTTCAAGGAAACGTTGCATTCACCAAATCATCACCATGTATCTTAATTTTGACTGCATTGTCAACGGAAGTATTATTGTAAACTATTATTTACGGTGATTGTCTATATGTAGAAATCATCAGATGTCGAAAACCTTTGATTTAAATATTCATTTATGGTGTGCCTTTTTAAAAGAATGCAATGTTTACAAAACGTATCATATAGAGGTCAAATACCTCGCAATGAAATCGATGAATGACGTGTTCGTCCATATAGATTTGGAGCGATCGTCACATGTATAGTGTAACTTATTAATGTGAAATCTAAATATTTCTAGGGTATTACCTACCCGTTAAAATATTTTCACCATTAACGATTTGTACAAAGAATTACAACCTTTATGAAAATATACTTACATATATATTGTCTTCGAATGTAATCATGTATTTAATGAGTCAATATGATATTAAGCTCATTTAATTTACCGTTAGAACGAGAATATATAATCTTTAAGACTTTAGAGATTACATAATCGCCACGTAGAACGAAGATAATCGATGTAGATTGATATGTAGAACAAAGATAAAGTAGATAGAATGATAGGTAGAATGAAGATTGATCGCGGTACAGATGGTGATGTCGAGGCTGGTGATGTGGATGTTGCTGTCGGTGGTACAAATGTTGTTGGTGCTAAGGCTGGTGATGACGTTGGTGTAATAAGTATAGCTTGTAAATCATGCACCATTCTTGTCAGGATTTCTATCCTACCCTCTATCATTTCTATCCACCCACTCATCTGATTCGATAGATCTTGATTATCAATTCGAAGTTCCCCAACTTCTTCTAATATTCCCCTTCGATTGGTATTCGGAAGTAGGGGTTGAATATTTTCTGATATTGCAGTAATGCGACCTTCGAGGCGGAATATTTTGGCAAGAAGGGTGAAAACAGTGTTGCGCATAGGTTCACCAGTGAGTACATCATTTTCTCCAATGTTAGGAGGTAAGTTTGGTTCACGGTAGGGTTCGCCTTCTTCATTTCTCCATCAGGTGAGTAAGTCTCGGACCCACCCCCATCTCCTCCAGAAATAAAAATAGCTAAATGGTTGAGGCACTTCAGGTTTATTGACTTCAGAGTCTATTTCAATATACATCTCGAAATCGCTCCCGGAATTAATGGAATCCAAACTAGGTGTAGGATCCATCTTTTACGATTAGTTAGAGGATTTTGATATGAAATGATTTTCGGATATCAGATGTTATTCTAATTATATAGAATACCTATATATAGTACAGAAGATCCCGTAGATTACGGAGGGAATTAAGGAGACGTGTCAGACAAGGGTTAATGTGATGGGATATGAATTTGTCTGTACACCATCTATGCAATAATTGCAATAAGACGTGTGGAGACTGGAAATGATAGGTAGACATTTTTCGACAAAGGATGGTAAGCAAAATTCTTAACATGCAGACCAGGTTCAAGTCCAGACTTATTAATATATCCTAACAACTACTAGGTCGAAGTCCAGACTCACTAGTGCATCCTAACAACTATCAGTTAGACACACTAATGCAAGACCTGGATCGCTAGGACCAACGCTCTGATACCACATGTAACGACCAGTCCTAATCCACCTGGATGAAGTCTTGAACATTTGGTCCCATTGCGAGGTACTGACCTAAATATGCCATGAATGACTCCAAGTATTATCTTTTAGATCGAGCAAATACACAGCGGAAGACTTAATTCGTACCTGAGAATAAACATGCTTAAAAGTGTCAACCAAAAGGTTGGTGAGTTCATAGGTTTATCATAAATAATACTTTCAGTAACAGTAATGGACCACAAGATTTTTAGTTTCCATAAATATATGTACACTCGCAAGTGTATAAAAGTATTCTATAAGTTGTTGAGCGCTTCGGTAACCATACTTAACAATTAATGTGGCATGTTCCCTTTATTATGAAATCTCCCTACACTGTACCAAGTGTAGTAAAAAAACGAAGTACTATGTAACCGTTTACGATACTAGAGCGACTAGCCCAGTTGGGGTGGTCAAACCCGATATATCTATCAATAGGATTCGCGCTTACATGTTCTTACAACATGTAAATATTAGTTACCAAGCTATTAGGGAAGATATGCAAGGTGGTACAACTCAACGTAGAATATGTTTTTAGTACTTGTGTCCATTTCATCAAACATTTATAGAAGTAGCGCATGTATTCTCAGCCCAAAAATATATATATATATATTGCAACAACAATTAAAAAGGGAGCAAATGAAACTCACTGTACGATATTTTGTAGAAAATATGCATACGGCGGAACTGAACAAATGCAGGGTTGGTCTCGGATTCACGAACCTATATCAATTATATATATTAAATAATATTATTAACATATAATATTGATAAAACAAGTTTATATATTAATTATATAATATTTTTACTTGTTTAAGTTAGTAATTAGTTGTTAGTCTTATTTTAAATCTTATATAGATTTCCTGATTTTAAATAGTCAACTCCCGATAGGTATATCTCATAGTGTGTTCGACTTCTATAGGTGTAATGGCCATCATTGGAAAGGTATTTAAGTCCTACAACCAGCCATAATCGGCATATGTTCTGAATCAGAGTAGGTTAGTTAAAATTTCATTTTTTCACAGGTGCGCAAATCTGTCCGTACAGTTCAATAATTCGTCATAGGAACAGTCTGTAGGCTATGAAAAATAGCTAAACTCAATATTTTTAATTTTCCTTCTATATTTTAGTTATTAACATATACACTAACAGGTTTTATCAAGTAAAATATCCCAGGTCTTAGTTAGCATAGTTTTCTAGTTAGATTGATTAAGCATACAACATTAATCTTAGCCAAATCTTTCGGTTCATAAATTCTTTGTTACTACATGGTTTTTAATGAATCAAGTTGCTGTAGACTCCTTAATATATTGTGTTTTCAAAACATAATCGAAAAGTTTTGGTTTCATAGTCGAAGTTAGGCTCATGCCCTTAACTTGTAACGGTGGACAGATTCGGATAAAATCTGTCATCAGTCAACTAATGATTTTTTGAAAAATACTTCCACTTCGTCTAAAATCATGAAAAAATTACAGAAATCTTGATTCATATATATTAACATATATCCAGAGTTATATGCTCTAAAACAAAGTTTAAGATAGCTTTTAAATTCGTGTGTCAAAACAGTTTTCAAGAACCGAAAGAGACCAATTGTTGTATATTAAGTTCTAAGGTGTTATACATATATACCAGTTATAAATTTTTATAATAACTTAATATAATGTCATAATACATATAAATAAGTGTTTTTAAAGTCAAGTTAGTAAGGTTACATTAGTCTATAAACATGCTTGGTTTTCACCAAAACAAGTTCTAGTTTTTACAAGTTTTATAAACTTATTAAGATAGCAATAGAGTAAGAATTTTAACAAGAGTTTTAAGAAGTGTTCTACCTTGATTTTAAAGCTAGATGATGAGGAAAATGCTTGGTGATGATCTAGTGTGAAGATAGAAGTATTTTGAGAGAGTAATTTGGAGTAAAGAATGAGAAAATGGAATGAAAAAATGGGGTGGTACATATGGACGAATTTAAGTTAATAATGGAGTCATATGTTGCCAAAATGATTAGTAAACTTGTGAGTTTTTGTCTCATGACTCATTAACAAGACAAACAATGCTAGGATCCAAAAATGAGGCTGCTAAGGAGTATATTTTTCAATAGTTATACATCTATAAGCTGCGTATTAGACGGCTAAAAATACCGTAAAAATACGAATAGAATTCAAGAGGAAATAGAATGCGAATAAGAGTATAGCTATCTTTGTTGAATATACTTATGTTAATATATGTATTTAAGTCTTTCAAAAGTATTTTTATACTTCTTAATACGATACTTATATATTCATTTTAGATCATATGTAATTACGTCGAAAAATGAGACATTTAACTATCGTTTCGAAACCCTTAAGTTAGTAGTCTCAAAATATGTATATAATCCATTTGTTAATATACTTAATGAGATACTTAATTAATATATTATCAAGTTAGATATATATATATATATATATATATATATATATATATACACCAATATATAATTATTACAAGTTATGACGTTCGTGAATCGTCGGACAAACAGGGTGGTCAACCGTTATATATAAACTCATTTTCAAAAGTTTTTAAAACTTGTCAAAATTCATTACTTATCATGTCAGAATAGTGTTATCATATAAATATTAAGTTTAAATTTGGTCAGAAGTTTCCGGGTCGTGACAGTACCTACTCGTTAAAGAAATTTTGTCCCGAAATTTGGCTGAGGTCGTCATTGTTGACAACAAGAATATTCGAACGTAGAATATGAGTGGAGTAAAAGTGGAGTTTATCATTATTGATTAATACAAATAAAACAATTTGATTACGCGAAGAGTATGAGTGAAGCTATCGCAAAAGAGCGAAATGAGGTAATGAATATTCGCCTTATTTTTTGACGTAGCTACAATTGATTTTCGGGATTTAAGGAAGTTAAAGAAGATTTTCTTAATCTATACAAGATTTGACTCGTCGGTATTTAAGGGAATTAGGATCCTCTTAAATTAAATGCGGTGATCTGCCTCGATTGTTATGTCTGATATTTTCATTATAAATTAAACCCTTCCGTTCCATTATTTTCATCACTCATATACTTTCTTTCTTAATTCTTACTTCTAGAAGATTGTGAAAATGCTTCATCCAGTTCTAATCCTTGATATTTTTCTAATTATCATTTCTGTCATCCTTCTTTTTAATCTTCCACCAGAAGAATCTGTTTACTTCTACTATTACCTTGGGGTGATACTATTCTTAATTCTACCGTGTCTTTATATTGCTATTTGTATTAATATCCACGGTTTGTAACCTCCGTGTTGTTATTGAGCTTTATATTTTCTCTTATATTTTGGAGCTCTTTGCCCTTATATATATATATATATATATATATATATATATATATATATATATATATATATTATATTCATTTGCATAGTTGACTTGTAATTTTAGTTCCAATTACTTGTACGTTGTCACTTGACTTATGTCCCGGTTCCGGATTTTCGAACGTTACTTCGTATGCTTTAACAACTTGTACTTTACATTTCGCGATGTGTACCTTTGTCAAAATATAGACTTACATTACCAATAACTATATTACCCGAAGTGTATCTTGTATGTTCGAGTGCTTTGGTCATTTGCGTCTATAAATTAACGTCTTAATATATAATAATATTATTTAAAATCAAAACGTTTTATATCTAAGTCAATATTATATTTTATAATATTTGTAAAATATACATACATTTTTATTTTAAAATAGTGTTTCACTGTAGCAAAATAATTTTTTACTGTAGCAAATAGTGGTTTTCGAAAACACTATAGCTTTTCGGGTACTGTAGCAATTCGAAAATACTGTAGTAAATTAGTGTTTTACTTGTTCATCTTAAACGTTTTAGTTAACTTATCTAAATATCAATCGAATTAATAAACGAATGTTACTATCGTTTACTAAATAACTTGAAATTATATATATATATATATATATATATATATATATATATATATATATATATATATATATATATATATATATATATATATATATATATATATATATATATATATATATATATATATATATCTTTATTTAATATACATAAATCAGTTTTTAAATACACATTGCAAGTTATTTATAATTAATTTTTAATAATTAATATTCCAACTTATTGTGCATGTATATATATATATATATATATATATATATATATATATATATAGATGTTCGTGAATCGTCGGTCAATAGTCAAAGGTTAACTGAATATATAACATTAGTTCAAAAATTTTGAGAATCAATATTACAGACTTTGCTTATCTTGTCGAAATTATATAAAGATTAAGTTTTAAATTTGGTCGAAAATTTTCGGATCGTCACATTAGCCTTCTCCATATATATATATATATATATATATATATATATATATATATATATATATATATATATATATATATATATATATATATATATATATATATATATATATATATATATATATATATATATACGGATCTCACAAAAAATTGAGGTAAAATTCCATTCCCAATTTTATATTCAACTCTAACAGGGATCTCACAAAAAATAGGCCAATATAATATGATTCTGTTATAAAAGTAATAATTGGATGATAATTTTATTATTATTATAGATATTGCATAGTATATTTTTTTTGAGTATAAATAGGTGTGTTGAGTTAGAGTTTATTGTATGTATTTTTTGGTTAACAAAAATACCCTCTCTCTCTAGATTCCAAATGCCACCAAACTCTCATTTATCTCTATCTCTATATACCTTCTACAGTCAAGAACCACTAAAGGTAGTTATAAGCCTACTGAATTATAACACGTTATCAGCACGATTATCTCAACATTTATACTAAATATGGTTGGCTCTGCCACCTAACTAATATATGGTCGGTTATACCACCTAAATGATATATGGTCGACACTGTCGCCTAATTTACATTTATGTTATCTAACATTTATTTATGTATACTAACATTTACATTTATGTTATCTAACATTTATTTATGTATACTAACATTTACATTTATGTTATCTAACATTTATTTATGTATACTAACATTTACAGTTATGTTCACTAACATTTATATTTATGTTATTTAAGTTATATATGGTCGGTTATACCACCTGAATTATATTTTCTGTAATCTAACTCTTATTAACTTCACTAACATTTATATTTATGTTAATAAGACCTCATGATTGTACGCAACACGTCATTTGACAACACGGTACTTTATGTACGCAACACGTCATTTGACAACACGGTACCATGGGTCGAGATTAATTCCGATCAATACGAATACGATGGGGTCTTTATATGTTATCTAACATTTATGATTACTTATTCAATTAATCATTATTTATTTCATGCATACTAATGTTTATTCTTAAAAGTAAATCTTAAAAGTTAAAATAAGAAAAATAGTTTGTATTTTTATTAAAAGTAAATCTTAAAAGTTAAAATAAGAAAAGTAGTTTTGTATTTTTATTAAAAGTAAATCTTAAAAGTTAAAATAAGAAAAGTAGTTTGTATTTTTATTAAAAGTAAATCTTAAAAGTTAAAATAAGAAAAAGTAGTTTGTATTTTTATTAAAAGTAAATCTTAAAAGTTAAAATAAGAAAAAGTAATTTGTATTTTTATTAAAAGTAAATCTTAAAAGTTAAAATAAGAAAAAAAAAATCTTGTCCTTTATATTACTCATACGCGTTTTGATATAGTGACTTTATTCGTTAACGTCAACTAACGACGTTACAACGGTCATATATACATAACGGTTGTTAACGTCAACTGACGACGTTACAACAACTATATTTTTCAAATATAAAATAAACATCTCCGTTTTCACATTTTCACAAATCAATCTTCATTTTTCAGATTACTACTCTCAAAAAGTTTTTGTAAAAAAAATTCACACAAGGATGATTTTTCCTATTGTATTGGTCATATTAACTATCATCATTGTTGCTAATATACCACCGGGTGAACCTATATTCTATCCTGCCCTTGTGGTTTTATTATTTGTAATCATACCATTATTCTGTTGTTTGCTACTTATGAATTTAAAATGATTCTAATTTCATTTTATTATTTGTCTATGAATAGAAGTTGATTATGATTATGATTTATGTTATTCATCTTTTTTATAATAGAAAATGTCGAATTTGAAAAGGCTTAAATTTGCTCATTTAGAACAAGTGGGAACAACTACTTAACATGGGTTATGAATGTAGAAAAACTTCTCGAATCAAACGGTATTTTAGAAACCCTGAATGAAAATAACAATTATTCCGAACAAGAGAAAGCAATAGTAAGTATTTTTCTTAGCAAACATATTGATGAGTCCTTAGAATCTACATATTATATGATCGAAAATCCAAGTGTATTATGGAAAATACTCAAAGATAGATACGATATTAATTATCAAAAAAAAAATAATAATAATAACGGTGATCCATGAAAGAATAAAATTAAAGATATTAGTAGACGCTCTTATAAGAATTCCGTAGATTCTTATTAATGATCTGGTAACGTGGATCATCAGTCTAGTATTTCTTGAATACATGAACATCTTGTTTAGCTCTACAAATAAGTCCCAAAAGAAAAGAAAACGAGAGTGAATCTGTTGACAAATCTTGATTAAATTAACCCTGAGCTACCTTGAGACTTGAATGGTTTGAATTTTCTAAGATGCCTAGTTTTTTTTTATGTATCACTCATAAATAAATGGTTTTAGACCATAACGCATATGTTTTATTAAGTGTTATCTTTTATGTACTTCAGATTATAACTTGTTTGCATGTAATATAATTTGATTATCTTGCTGAAATATAACTAATTATTTGCTTATCTTATTTGAAGTTTTAGTATGAATCCTGCAGAAATACAACATCAATTAAATGGTAAAGTCCTATGTATTGCAGATAGTAGTAACATACACACTATGATCAAATCTAAGAAATATTTCATTGATTTAAATCAAATGAGGGAATTATAAATACTATATCAGCTCTTGCAAACTTGATATAAGAAACGAAAAAGGCAAAATTTCATATTACCAAATGGTACGAATTTTTTGGTAAACAATGTCTTGTTTTCTCCAAAATCAAAGAGAAATTTGTTAAGTTTCTCTGATATATATCATAATGGATATGATTATCAGTCAATGATAATCGAAAATGAGAAATATCTATGTAACACCGAAAAGCGCATAGGATTAAAAGCGCATATGATAAAAAGCGCATATGATGAAAAGCGCAGCGCATATGATGAAAAGCGCATATGATAAAAAGCGCATATGATGAAAAGCGCATCGCATATAATTAAAAGCGCATATAATGAAAAGTGCATATGACGAAAAGCGCAGCACATATGATTAAAAGCACATATGGTGAAAATGATATATGATGAAAAGCACATATGGTGATTAATGAAAATCACATATGGTGATTAATGAAAAGCACATATAGTGATTAATGAAAAGCACATATAGTGATTAACGAAAAACACATATGGTGATTAATGAAAATCACATATGGCGATTAATGAAAAGCACATTGAGAAATAATCACCAATGTTTCTTGAAAGAATTCAAGGGTATATATATGGACCAATTCATCCATCATGAGGACCATTTTTCTAATAGACGCATCTAACGCATGGTCTCATGTTTGTGTGTTATCAAGCCATAATATGGCATTTGCAAAGTTTCTTGCACAAATTATTAAATTAAGAACACATTATTCTGATTACACCATTAAAAGGATGAGACTTGATAATGCTGGTGAGTTAACATCTCAAGCTTTTAATGATTATTATATGTCTACAAGGATTGTTGTTGAACATCCAGTTGCTCATGTGCATACACAAAATTGGTTTAGCTGAATCAATAGATAAACTCTCAATTAGACAATTAGACAATTAGAAATGAGTACAAAACTCTCAATATTTATATGGGGACATGTAAATTTACATGATGTGACATTAATTCGCATTAAATCAAGTGCAAGTTATAAATATTCTCCATTACCAACTTAATTTTGGTGGAGACCAAATATTTTCCATCTTAGAACATTTGGTTGTGCAGTGTATTTTTAATTGAACAACCACAACAAATGGTTCCTCAAAGAAGGATTGAAATATATGTTAGATATGAAACATCTTCAATCATAAGATATATTGAACTCATGACGGGTGATGTTTTTACAGCAAGTTTTGTCGATTGTCACTTTAATTAAACATTGTTCCCTATATTAGGGGGAGAAATGAAATATAAATAAAATGATGTTTCATGGTGTGAACATCAATTAAGGAATATTGATCATCGCACAAAAGAATGCGAAAAGAAAGTTCAAATATAATGCATATGCAAGAACTTGCAAATTAATTACTTTATGCATTTAAAGATACAAAAAATAAGTGACTAAATCATATATACCAGCAGTAAATGCTTCAGCTAGAATTGAAATTACAAAAGCTGGCAATAATGTCACTCATGAGTCTTTGCTACGGCAGAAACGTGGGAGACCAATTGGTTCCAAAGATAAAAATCCTTGAAAAAGAAAATCAGCTGATAATGAGGTAAAAGAAAGTGTTCAACAAGAACCACAAATCAATACTCCTTCTGCAGAGGATATTGATAAATGTAAATACATAAATTGCAATAAATTATGCAATATTATGAAACTGAAATGAAATGAAAAATCTTGATGAGATATTTTCATATAATGTTACAATGACATCATGAATAAAGATGATGATCTGGAACTAAAATCTGTCATTGAATATCAAAATAGATGTGATTGAACTCAACGGAAAGGAGCAATATGAGCTGAATTAGAATCGCTCAATAAAAGAAAAGTTTTTGGATCAATCGTTATCACTTTTAAAGATGTGAATCAATGGGATACAAATGAATTTTTATCCGAAAAGAAATGTGCAAATGAAGTTACAAGGCAAAACTAGACTTGTAACTCAAGATTTCCCACAAAGACCAGAAATGAATTAGGAGAAAAACTTATCCTCCTATAATGAATATAATTACTTATTAGATACTTAATCAACCTGGTAGTTATTTAAATGCATCTCATGAATGTTGTTACTACTTATCTGTATGGATCACTTAATAGTGATATATATATATATGAATATACCTGAAGGGTTAAGGTATCATAAGCATCTAATGCAAAACCCAAGGGAATATATTCCATTAAATCACAAAGATTTCTAAATGGGTTTATACAATCGGGACGTATGTGGTATAATCGATTAAATTACTACTTGATAAGAAAAGGGTATACATATAAACTTATTTGCATGTGTGTTTTATAAAAACAATGTTCGGATATGTGATCATAGCTGTTTATATCAATTATCTTAAATAAAGAAATCTATGAAGCCATTCAACTTCTAAAGAAAAATTTTAAAATAAAAAAAAATCAAGTATTACGTTGATTTACATATTGAGCATATAACTAATGACTTACTTATACATCAAACAACTTATACCGAAAAGATTTTAAAATATTTTAATATGGACAAGACAAAAACCATTAAGTACTCATATGGTTGTTAGATCTTAATATTGATACTAATCCATTTCATCATCTAGAAGATCATGAAGATCTTCTTGGTTCAGAAGTTCCATATTTTAGTGCAATTGGGGCTCTTATATATCTTACAAATTATACAAGATCTGACATTTTTTTTTCCGGTTAATTTGTTGACAAGTTTCAGCTCAGCCCCTACCAAAAGACATTGGAATGGGATCAAACAAATAGTTTGATACCTTCGGGGAACTACTGATTTATAATTATTTTATTCTAACGAATCAAAACAAGATTTGGTTGGTTATGCAGATGCAGGTTATTTATCTGATCCACATAAAGCTAAATCTCAAAATGGATATGTATTCCTAAATGGAGGTACCGCAATATCATGGCGTTCTCAAAAACAAACACTTGTTGCAACATCATCAAATCATGCCGAAGTAATTGCATTACATGAAGCCAGTCGGGAATGTTTTTGGTTGAGATCAATGACACAACTCATTACTGATTCTTGTGGACTAGAACGCAATAAAAGTTCAACAACTATCTATGAAGATAATGTAGCTTGCATAACACAGATGAAAGAAGGGTATATCAAAAGTGACCGAACAAAACACATACCCCCTAGATTCTTCTCATACACTCAAAATCTCATTAAGGACAACCAGATTGAAATGAGATATGTTCAGTCCAGCAAAAACTCTGCTGACCTTTTCACCAAAGCACTTCCAACTGCTATTTTCAGAACACACGTTCATAATATTGGCATGAGGCATGTTCAGAAGATGTAACAACTCAGGCGTTGCCTACTTGAGGGGGAGTCAACTCTATGCTGCACTCTTTTTCCCTTAGCTAAAGTTTTATCCCAAAGGGTTTTCTTTAGCAAGGTTTTTAACGAGGCAGTACTAGTTATTCACTAATAAAATTATCATCCAAGGGGGAGTGTTATAAAAGTAATAATTGGATGATAATTTTATTATTATTATAGATATTGCATAGTATATTTTTTTTTAGTATAAATAGGTGTGTTGAGTTAGAGTTTATTGTATGTATTTTTTGGTTAACAAAAACACCCTCTCTCTCTAGATTCCAAATGCCACCAAACTCTCATTTATCTCTATCTCTATATACCTTCTACAGTCAAGAACCACTAAAGGTAGTTATAAGCCTACTGAATTATAACATATTAACTATATTTTTCAAATATAAAATAAACATCTCCGTTTTCACATTTTCACAAATCAATCTTCATTTTTCAGATTACTACTCTCAAAAAGTTTTTGTAAAAATGATTCACACAAGGATGATTTTTCCTATTGTATTGGTCATATTAACTATCATCATTGTTGCTAATATACCACCGGGTGAACCTATATTCTATCCTGCCCTTGTGGTTTTATTATTTGTAATCATACCATTATTCTGTTGTTTGCTGCTTATGAATTTAAAATGATTCTAATTTCATTTTATTATTTGTCTATGAATAGAAGTTGATTATGATTATGATTTATGTTATTCATCTTTATGATAATAGAAAATGTCGAATTTAAAAAGGCTTAAATTTGCTCATTTAGAACAAGTGGGAACAACTACTTAACATGGGTTATGAATGTAGAAAAACATCTCGAATCAAACTGTAATTTAGAAACCCTGAATGAAAATAACAATTATTCCGAACAAGAGAAAGCAATAGTAAGTATTTTTCTTAGCAAACATATTAACGAGTCCTTAGAATCTACATATTATATGATCGAAAATCCAAGTGTATTATGGAAAATACTCAAAGATAGATACGATATTAATTATCAAAAAATAAAATAAAAAAATAAAAAAAAATAAAAAAAAATAAAAAAAATAAAAAATAAAATAAAAAATAAAAAATAATAACAGTGATCCATGAAAGAATAAAATTAAAGATATTAGTAGACGCTCTTATAAGAATTCCAGAGATTCTTATTAATGATCTGGTAACGTGGATCACCAGTCTAGTATTTCTTGAATACATGAACATCTTGTTTAGCTCTACAAATAAGTCTCAAAAGAAAAGAAAACGAGAGTGAATCTGTTGACAAATCTTGATTAAATTAACCCTGAGCTACCTTGAGACTTGAATGGTTTGAATTTTCTAAGATGCCTAGTTTTTTTTATGTATCATTCATAAATAAATGGTTTTAGACCATAACGCATATGTTTTATTAAGTGTTATCTTTTATGTACTTCAAATTATAACTTGTTTGCAAGTAATATAATTTGATTATCTTGCTGAAATATAACTCATTATTTGCATATCTTATTTGAAGTTTTAGTATGAATCCTGCAGAAATACAACATCAATTAAATGGTAAAGACCTATGTATTGCAGATAGTAGTAACATACACACTATGATCAAATCTAAGAAATATTTTATTGATTTAAATCAAATGAAGGAATTATAAATACTATATCAGCTCTTGCAAACTTGATATAAGAAACGAAAAAGGCAAAATTTCATATTACCAAATGGTACGAATTTTTTGGTAAACAATGTCTTGTTTTCTCCCAAATCAAAGAGAAATTTGTTAAGTTTCTCTGATATATATCATAATGGATATGATTATCAGTCAATGATAATCGAAAATGAGAAATATCTATGTAGCACCGAAAAGCGCATAGGATTAAAAGCGCATATGATAAAAAGCGCATATGATGAAAAGCGCAGCGCATATGATTAAAAGCGCATATGATAAAAAGCGCATATGATGAAAAGCGCATCGCATATAATTAAAAGCGCATATAATGAAAAGTGCATATGACGAAAAGCGCAGCACATATGATTAAAAGCGCATACGGTGAAAATGATATATGATGAAAAGCACATATGGAGATTAATGAAAATCACATATGGTGATTAATGAAAAGCACAAATAGTGATTAATGAAAAGCACATATAGTGATTAACGAAAAACACATATGGTGATTAATGAAAATCACATATGGCGATTAATGAAAAGCACATTGAGAAATAATCACCAATGTTTCTTGAAAGAATTCAAGGGTATATATATGGACCAATTCATCCATCATGTGGACCATTTTTCTAATAGACGCATCTAACGCATGGTCTCATGTTTGTGTGTTATCAAGCCATAATATGGCATTTGCAAAGTTTCTTGCACAAATTATTAAATTAAGAATACATTATTCTGATTACACCATTAAAAGGATGAGACTTGATAATGCTGGTGAGTTAACATCTCAAGCTTTTAATGATTATTATATGTCTACAAGGATTGTTGTTGAACATCCAGTTGCTCATGTGCATACACAAAATTGGTTTAGCTGAATCAATAGATAAACGCTTACAGCTAATAACTAGACAATTAGAAATGAGTACAAAACTCTCAATATTTATATGGGGACATGTAAATTTACATGATGTGACATTAATTCGCATTAAATCAAGTGCAAGTTATAAATATTCTCCATTACCAACTTAATTTTGGTGGAGACCAAATATTTTCCATCTTAGAACATTTGATTGTGCAGTGTATTTTTAATTGAACAACCACAACAAATGGTTCCTCAAAGAAGGATTGAAATATATGTTAGATATGAAACATCTTCAATCATAAGATATATTGAACCCATGACGGGTGATGTTTTTACAGCAAGTTTTGTCAATTGTCACTTTAATGAAACATTGTTCCCTATATTAGGGGGAGAAATGAAATATAAATAAAATGATGTTTCATGGTGTGAACATCAATTAAGGAATATTGATCATCGCACAAAAGAATGCAAAAAGAAAGTTCAAATATAATGCATATGCAAGAACTTGCAAATTAATTACTTTATGCATTTAAAGATACAAAAAATAAGTGACTAAATCATATATACCAGCAGTAAATGCTTCAGCTAGAATTGAAATTACAAAAGCTGGCAATAATGTCACTCATGAGTCTTTGCTACGGCAGAAACGTGGGAGACCAATTGGTTCCAAAGATAAAAATCCTCGAAAAAAAAAATTAGCTGATAATGAGGTAAAAGAAAGTGTTCAACAAGAACCACAAATCAATACTCCTTCTGCAGAGGATATTGATAAATGTAAATACATAAATTGCAATAAATTATGCAATATTATGAAACTGAAATGAAATGAAAAATCTTGATAAAGAAATGTATTTCATTGAATCACAAAGATTTTTATATGGGTTGATACAATAGTATAACTGATTAAGTGATTACTTGATAAGAAAAGTGTATACATATAAACTTATTTGCACATGTGTTTTAATTATGAAAACAATGACCAGATATATATCGTAGTTATTTATGTCAATGGTCTTAATATCATAGGTACCAAAAAAAAGAGATCCATGAAGCCATTCAACTTCTAAAGAAAGAATTTGAAATGAAAGATCTCGGAAAAACCAAGTATTGCCTTGGTTTACAAATTGAACATATTCCTAATGGTTTACTTGTACATCAAACAACTTATACTGAAAAGATTTTAAAACATTTTTTTTAAAGATAAAACCAATTGGTTGTTAGATCACTCAATATTGACACTGATCCATTTCATCCCCGTGAAGATCATGAAGATATTAACGGATCAGAAGTTCCATATATTAGTACAATTGGGACTGTTATGTATCTTACAAATTATACAAGACCTGACATTTCTTTTGCAGTTATTTTGTTGACAAGGTTCAACTCAGCCCTTACAAAAGACATTGGAATGGGTCAAACACATATTTTGATACCCTTGAGAAACTGCTGATTTAAAATTATTTTATTCTAACGTTTCAAAACAAGATTTGGTTGATTATGTATATACAGGTCATTCATCAAATCCTCATAAAGATAAATCTCAAACTCGATATGTATTCTTAAATGGAGGTACCACAAAATCATGGCGTTCTTAAAACAAACACTTGTTGCAACATCATCAAATCATGACGAAGTGATTGCATTATATGAAACTACTCGAAAATGTGTTTGGTTGAGATCAATGACACAAATCATTATTGATTCTTGTGGACTAGAACGCTATAAAAGACTAACAACTATCTTCACCAACAACTATATATGAAGATAATGCAGCTTGCATAATACAAATGAAAGAAGAGTATCAAAAGTGACTGAACAAAATATAAATACTGACGAGGCGCCAAAGCCATAGACGGTCTTAACGGTCATAAGTTTGATGGGAAAGAATGGTATATTGGTAAGGCTCAGAAAAGACTACAAGGGAATAGGAATTGAAACAAGGGTTTGAGCAAACCATGAAGGAGACTGTAGACAAATCACAGGGGCTAAACTTGTACATAAAAGATTTAGATGATACAGTTTCAGATGAAAACCTCAGATTCTTCTCATATACTCAAGATCTCGTAAAAGACAACCAGATTAAAATGAGATACGTTCAATCAACAACTCTGCTGATCTTTATACCAAAGCACTTCCAACTGCTATTTTCAGAACACACGTTCATAATATTGGCATGAGGCATGTTCAGAAGATGTAACAACTCAGGCGTTACCTACTTGAGGGGGAGTCAACTCTATGCTGCACTCTTTTTCCCTTAGCTAAAGTTTTATCCCAAAGGGTTTTCTTTAGCAAGGTTTTTAACGAGGCAGTACTAGTTATTCACTAATAAAATTATCATCCAAGGGGGAGTGTTATAAAAGTAATAATTGGATGATAATTTTATTATTATTATAGATATTGCATAGTATATTTTTTGAGTATAAATAGGTGTGTTGAGTTAGAGTTTATTGTATGTATTTTTGGTTAACAAAAACACTCTCTCTCTCTAGATTCCAAATGCCACCAAACTCTCATTGTACATTTTTCTATAAATAAAAACCAATTACTCATACCTTTTGTTCAACCTTTGTTTTCTCCGTTTTACAGTATCTCTATCTCTATATACCTTCTACAATCAAGAACCATTAAAGGTAGTTATAAGCCTACTGAATTATAACACATATATAATATATTTGAGATATATATAAATTATAGTTCTAGCAACGAAAGTGAACTAGGAAACAGAGTAATTAAAGTAAGAAATTAATTTTAATTTTAATTATTATGATAACATGAACATGAATACCAATAATTGGTTCTGTAGCATTTGTAACTACAGTTACCAAAATGAGCCCATGGTATTAATAGTAAAACCATAAAAATACAAATCTGGCTAGACTAGCCAATGGCCATGGACCGAGCAACCATTATTCGATCAAGAATCAGCCGGTTCCATGAAAGGCGTTGGTGCTGGTGCGTCCACTTGTCCAACTTCATAAATCTTACAATAGTTTTTTAGCAAAGGAGGGAAAGATGGGTTGTTAGGAAACATTCCAAGCCAACAATTTGAAGTAATGTCGTTAATCGCTAAACAACACGACGGCCCAATATTGAACCCTACTTGTCCATTAACAAAAGATCTATAAACTTCCGAATAGCAACCAACGATTTCTTCTAAAGACAACCAACATTGTTGTACTGTTTCCCATGATATTATTTGGTCAGGAGGTGATTCGAGGTCTAAAGATGGTGTTTGTTCTTGAGCTAGCCCTGTTTGTGACATCACTATCAGGACTGCAAATGATAAAAGAACAAGAACAGATGGTTTTAAGCTACCCATGGGTGAATGTAGTTGTGGAAGTTTTGGTTGAAAGAATGAAGGAAATAGTGATGGATTTATAGGTGTTTTTGATGTATTTTGGGAAGGAACTTTATATGGTTTGTTGTTAATTGAGTTTAAATGTCGTTTAATTGTTTCATATCTTTTATTTCAATGTTGTTTATGAACTTCTATATCTATATGTGTATTATTATTATTATTATGAATTATGAATATGAATATATATTTCAATGATATGCATATTAATAATTATAACGCTCAAGCATATTAAAGGGCCTAACATTTGGATATCAAATTGCTAAAACAACACCACATATAACTCATAACTAATCATATAATATATTGAATAATAGACAACTTCAAATTATTCATTAAAGAAGCTAGATTGTGTCCTAACACGTAGATGATCAAGTTGCTAAAACCATATATAATGACTATAAGTGTTAATGTAATATAGGGATTCGTCGGCTTCATTTTAGGGAGCATTGATAGGATCGGTTTTGAGTGGTTCAGTAGCTGCTGGTGGAGCTTGAGGAGCTGTCTTTGGTGGAAAAGTTCGAAACCTTGAACAATAAAGATCAAGCAATGCAGGGAAAAAAGGATTAGGACCAAACGTTTCCGGCCAACACCCATAGTTCAATTCTTGAGCAGCTTTGCAACACGTAGGCCCTAAAAAGATTCGAACTTGACGCGTTCTGAAAGCCCTTCTGGCCTCGAGAAAACAATCTCCTATGGTTATGAATGCAGCTTGACAGTCGACAATACTCGCCTTTTGGGCCGAGTCGAGATTGAAACTAGGAGTAGAGCTTGATCCTTCATTTGCTAAGAGTAATAACATCATGATGAAAATGCATGGTAATGAAAGTGAACCCATGGATTGTAGTAAGTTTTCAAGTGGGATAGGATTTTGGTTAATGTCTGGGAGTGTATATGATTTCATTTATATATAGTCAAAACTTGTTAATATGTAAAAACAGAAGGGGTTAATATAATAATGTATAAAATACATATCTACTAGTCTGTTTATATAATATTATGTGTCGGTTTGATTTTTTCGGTTTATTCGGTTTGTTAGTTCTGTTTCTATAAATTTTGAAGGCAAAAATAAAAATCGAATTTGAATTCGATTCAGTTTCGATTACTTGAAAAATTATAATTTAACCAAAATAATCATAATAAATCGATTTTATTTTGAAATCGATTTTTTGTCTATTTATTGTATATTTATAATATGATATATTATATTATTAGTTGAACTCCGTTTTAAATTCGGTTTTCGGTTGGATCAAGTTTCAAAAAGTAAAATCGAACTGAAAATCGAATTCAAATTCGAAAAACGATCCGAAACCACACTGAAAATCGAATTTAAATTTGGTTTGATTTTTTCAATTTCATTCACTTCGATTTTGTGCTAATCGATTTGAAACCAACCACCCATATGAAATTTAACACTCATATAATTTACTAATTTACACACCATAGGTGCCTTTGGTGATGGACTCGTAAAGTTACACATCACACGACATACACAGTTTATCTTATTTTAAGTTTTAGGATACATGTACGTTTTCAACATCAATATACCTTCAAAAGTTAACAAAATATAAAAAATCGTTTATTCTTAAAATAGTGAGTTTTAACTTCATCAATTTATATTAAATATGTTTTTTTTAAGAAATCTTGAATTTATCGATTACATCTTTATATGTCCTTAACGAAATCAATCAAAATCAAAATAAATATAACAAATAAATTTTAAAATAAACTTATACATAATAAGAAAGTGATGGATGGTAGGAATATGATGGGAGTAATTAATATAGTTCCATATTTTGATAATCATTTAAAATAAAATTTAATTTTATTTAATACGTTGTCGGTGTTTAACTCTTTTTTACGTGGACGGAAGGTAAAGAAAGTTGCATCCTCGACATACAACTATTAAAGTAAAATGTTGTTAAAAAGAAAGCATAAGCTGATAAAGCCTTGTGAGTATTATTGTTTTTAAGAAATTAAAACAAGGATTTTATTTCTATCCAAAGCTCCCACCGAAATTTCCTACTGTCATAATGTGTGTGGTGTATGTGTTATGTCATTACAGTTAAAATTATGTGACGATTGAATGATCAATGAATGAGATATTTTTATCACCACTGCATAACGTGGTGGGAGAAACCTTTTTCCTTAAACTTCATTTGTTTCTTCGACGCGAAATCTTTTATTTAAAACAATAGCGGAGCCACGTTCACATCATTACTGGTAGCACGTGCCATTAGTGACATTAGTGAATATGATCTTCTTAGTACTCTTCTACCTTTTATTTGCATAAGTGACCCGGGTGACGGGCTGAAGCATAAGCTGAAGGGGGGCAAAGCTGCTCAAAATTTATCAATGTTATAAATCAATTTTACTACAAATGAATGCTATTGCATAATTTGTATCAAGTAAAGGTTTGATTACAAAAAATCTTCACAAAGTACTCTATATTTAGAGTACTCGGGAAGAAGACGAATTCTCCGTCGACTCGTATGACCTAATTTCCTACTATACTAAAAGATAAAAATTGTTGTCAATTTTTGATCAGCCCAAATAAAATGTGAATTCTAGCAACTTAATTTTATTTGTTTTTTACCTTGCAATTTTGTCTTCTTTTTTTTTTTATTTATTAATATCCTCTATTTTCAATTTTGTAATAGATCAGTGAAGCCCAATAATTTCATTGAATTTGGTTTCTGTAATGGATCATTGAAGCCCAATGCGAACCTGGGCCACCCTTAGTGGTTTGTACTAAGAATCAATTCGACTTTTCAAAAGGAACCTATTAATTTAGTTGAATGCACATTTTCAACCTTTCCTTCTTTTTAATACCAATCCAATAATTTTTCTATTCTATTTAACATTTTTAATTATGTGTTTTGATTTACTCTTATATATCTATCTATCTATTTTTTATGTCTATGTCTTGTTTAGATATGTTTGTGATAGATCCAACAATGTAAGTACGATACAAAGTATGATTTTTTGTTGATAAAAAAATTAGTATCTTAACTCGAACGTCATATTTTATGTAAATACTACTTTGAACTTTAAAAGATAAGTATTATTGTAGATTTTACTTTTTAAATATTATTTGGTTTAAGAGGACGCTTAATTATTCTTTAATATTTTCTAACTCGTATCTTTTAAATCTAATTTATTACGTGATTTTACTTTAAGTGTTATTTTGTGCACACATTGATTTGAAAGTGTGGTTTCGCCCCTGCTTAAAAATATATCGAATCGAATCATCAATAAACTTTATTGATTTTGATATGTTACCAGTTGTTGGACCCGTTTGTCGTCCAAGTAAAAAAATCAAATGAAAATATAAAAGCTACAATAAGAAGCACTAAAAGAAAATTTATCTAAGTTTTTTTTTTTTAATAAGTTGTCGGCATCACCCAGAAGGGTATTAACCACTTTCGCAATCATTTGTCATACATGCATGCACTTTCGAGAGAAAATTCTAATTGCATTGCAGGAACCCGATCCTTAACCCATCTCGAATGATACCACTCATCCACAAGGGTCGGTGGTAAGATTTATCTAAGTTATATGTATAAATTGATCACCAGGGCAGATGTAATTCTTTAGCACTGGTAGCACACACTACCAGTGAAATACACAATCTAAGAATACCACTTATCCACAAGGGTGAGCGGTAAGAATTATTTAAATTATATGTATATATTGATCACCAGGGGCGGATGTAATTCTCTAGCACCGATAGTACGGGCTACCAGTGAAATACACCATCTAATAAAAATATTTACGCTTTTAACTAGTGACACAATTGGATAGTGTAAATTTTTTTAGTGACGCCACCACTAGATGTGTAAATTATTTTGAGTTTTTAACTACTGACACGCTCATAACTATGATTCTTAGATCCGCCATTGTTGTTCACTTTATACAATAACTTAGATACATATGGGGAGAATCGTCTAAAGAAAAACAAAAAAATTCTTAAATATTACTCCGTATTAGTTGATCATAAAGAATCAAATTTAATTTGCTTTCGTCAAATAAAAATGTTAAGGTAATGACATATGTAATGGGAAAGGAGAACTAGTGGAGATGAGTGATGGGGGTGAGGGGGTGATGGGTAAGGTGTCTAATTAACATTGGAAGTTAGAAGCAAAAGTAGATGAAAAATGTTGAAAACTAAAATTAGTCGATGTAGCTCGTGATGCTCTTCGCGATGCCTTCAATCACAACCAAAAAAAATGTCCATCATGCCGGGATAAGGGCATGATGGGGACATTATGCCACCACATTGGCTCTACAATGTAAATTTGTCGAGTTTTTGAGTATCAAAGTGAGATTTGAACATAATCTGATGAATTCTGATAAAGAACCAACCAAACTATATTGGTTGCTCCAAACATGAAAGCAATTAAGCAAATGTGTTTAGCTACACATATATCTTAACTACCGATATACTCCCGTATACTTAACGTTGCGTTTAACTTCTAGAAAGGTAAACTAAAGTATATAGCAAGAGATTAACCTAAAACTTTATAATCAAGTATTTCAGATTCAAGCTTGATGATGCATCATTTATAACAATGGATGATGCGCCACTGTCCAAGTGTCCATTGTGAATGATTTGCTTGAGGTTTATGACAAGAGAATGTCATTTGCGAGACTAAAAATGTGTATATACATCTAAAAAATCTATCAATGATTCAATGACAATGATAGTTGTAGAAAGAGACAAATTTGTACATTCAAATTCAAATTTTGAATGTGATTGGACCACAATTTACAACCCAGCATCAACAAGTTATTTCAACATTCACAACACCTATATCTCAACTTCTCTACTTTGCAGTAGAAATCAAAAACATAATTGTTCTTGAATCTAATGAACATCTTTATATGTTAGGCTCCCAATCCAACCCATATTTAGCAAAGACCGTTGCTTTCTTTGTAAAGGATTTGAAGCTAACTTCCTAAATACTCCGTAATAAATTTTGACAAAATACAATTAACTATCACACAAACTAGAAAGTAAGAAACAACACATATTATTGATCCCAGAAAATGGAATATATGCATACCAAACTTTCTCACAAGACTGTTCTAAACAAGGATTTTAATTTTAATGCTCCACAGATGACACAAATTAAAGCTAAAATGATGTTCAAGATTCCTACAACATACTTGATGGATAATAATTAAACATTCAACAATATCTCTTAACTAACAAACTACCCACACTTTACTTTCTCTTTTTGGCGGGTGGTTGTTGCTCTTCATCATCATCTTCCTCCTCTTCTTCTTCATCATCCTTATCCTGTTCATCATCATCGTCGTCATCATCATCATCGTCATCATCATCATCATCATCGTCATCATCATCATCACTTCCCTGATTACCGTTTGCTGCTGGATCCTCATCAGGGTCACCTTCCTCATCATCATCATCATCGTCATCTCCTTCACCTGCAAAATCCTCGTCTGCTGAATCATCATCTGGCTCCTCCACAGCATCATCATCTTCATCATCATCCTCTGTGCCACTACCATCTTTTGCTTCTGGTTCAGTTTTCGCCTTCTTGTGTAACTCAGCAAAAGAAAACCTACAATATTCCCATCATAATAGTTCAGTTTAAACTACCCCTGAAAAATATTTAAAGCCACCAGCACATAAGTAACAAAATTACCTTCGATCATTTCCGGTCAAAATTGATAGTGCATCTGCGTCCTTCAGCAAAAACCCTGCCTACAAACGCAAACTCAGTGGATGTTAGGATCAATTTCATATGAGATACATGCAACTATCAGCCTAGGTAATAAAAATGCAAGGTTGCGTTCAAGTGAAACATGAAACAAATAAAAAATTAGCACCAACTCCAAAATCCAAGTCTATTGTGTTGAAGTAACCAATAGAAGCAAAACAATGACGCCAAAACACTTCTATAAAACAGTTTAACGTTGACTTGCCATATCGTCGTTTGATATGCTTTAGGTGTATACAAAATATTGAACTGAAGATATGTGTATCTTGTGACATCAAATCAGATTTATGGTCTTCTCAAAATTAAGTTGATAAGCAAAAAGTCAAACAGACCTAACACACCATCTACATGTTCATATAGATTTTAACCACCATGCTGACTTAACTTTCTGCACAATGTCAATGTCTAAGAATAATGAAAACCAAGCTAACAAAATTGAAGGAAAAAAAACATTTTAAAGCTTTCATGTCTACTAAGCGAAGTTCAAGCATACCCAGAAAAAAATCAAAGGGCTTTTAGCATATAGCTGCAAGTATACCTAAACCAAATCCTAATTTTTATTAGCCACTAAAAGATAAATCAAATATCACAAGTCCAAACTCAATGAAGCAAAACATCGAACACCTCATGTGCATCGATTCGTAAAATGAAATAACAAAATCATAATGTGTGCACAGAGCGTATATACTAAATAACACATGACAAAATAAGTAGTATATTCCTAACAAAACCCCAATTGTGTGAAAACAAATAAAATTAAAAGCAAGTCACTACCAGATGTTTACACAAAAGAAGTCAAATATGTATTAGCAACGAAAACAGCAATTTAAAAAAGAAAAGACAGATATAAGTGTATGTATATACCATTACGAGAAGACAAGTAATAGATCTCTGAGCAGTCAAAAGGGTTTCAAATACGGCAGCTTCAAAATCCATCCTCTTATTGTTGTGCAGAAACCCTAAATCAGTTCCCAAGGATTTCACCACTTCCATTGTTATTTAGAAGGAAAAATTATTTAAAAAAATGGTATTACGAAGAGAGTGAAATTGAGAGGACTGATGGACTATTTGACTCAAATTTGGGGTTTAAATTAGGGTGTCCGCTTGTTTAGGTAGCTAGGGTTTTGTGGTGGGGCGCACCATTGTCTATAAATTTTTTTTATAAAAATGCAAAAATTACACGGATAGTCCTTAGGCTCAATTATACACAAATAAAACAAACTTTATTTTTTTACATAAATAGTTCATAAGTATGCACTTTATACACGGATAGTCCAAAATTCTCACAGACGCCGGCTCCGTTAACTCAAGTCATGTGTCAGGCACATGAGGGTATGTTTATCATTTTACATATCCACTCTCCTTTTTATTTCCCATCTTCATCTTTTACCAAAATATTAAGCCATAATTTAAATTCCGTATTTTCTCATCTTCATCATTTTCTTCTTCCACCAACAATTTCTTCTACCAAATCAAATCAAATCCAAATCCAAATCCAAATTCACATATCTTCTCCAGATCTAATCTATACAATTTAATAAATCTTTATAATGATAGATGTCATAAATAAGGATTATCCAAACTTAAAAAAAAAAATAAAAAAAAAAAATCTAACTCCCATAAGACTAATCCCAACCATGACGCTTTCATCAACACTTCCTCAGCACCACATCAACTTTCTCTCTCCTCATTCCTCACCACTTCCCCTCATAACACTATCATAACACACCATTGTCAACCATGACATACTTCCTCTCCATCACATACCCCACAAAATTAATTAAATAAGTTAAAGTACAAGTTTCCAAACCATAAATACAATCCAAACTAGCTTTTTATCTCTCCTAGTCGTCCTCACTTGTGCGTACATATGAAATTTTTCAGGGCGAAGTTGGAGAGAGAGTTTAGGGCTAAGTGAGTGCTAGGTGAATGATATTGGAGCCCTCGGATGAAGTTAATGATGACATGGTGGAGGGCTTGCCTTTGAAAATGGTCTAATGATGTCATTAAAATAATTAATGTACTTAATACACATATTAATATATTAATTATATAATAATATGTGTGCAATATTTGAAGCACCCCTAACCATGTGAACAATATTTAAAGCATTATGACCTTTTAGTAAAACACTTCCATGACTATATGTACAATATTTGAAACATTATGTAAACCTTTTGATAAAACATTCACATGATGTACAAACTTTAAAACAAATTGTACAATCTTCTACAAAACACCCAATGAACATACAAAATTTTAAGCATATTGTACAACCTTCATATAGTACTTGTATTTTAATTTTTTAGAAAATTCAAAAGACATTTGTTATTACTAATAACTATTATTAAAAATATAAATACACAAATTTTAATCAAACTTTATTATTATTATTATTATTATTATTATTATTATTATTATTATTATTATTATTGTAATTATAATAATAATTATTATATTATTAATACTTAAATATGAATTCTCTTTATGGGATTAATTACGTTACATATGTATGCGAAAATAGATGTTTCTATATGTTTGTAAGAACAACGATAAGTTTCTTATTATGAATTAGTGGTTCCACAGGTCATTAAACTAAAAGACTTTAGCATTACATTCACTTGATACCTAAAATATATCGTTAAACTGTTTCGTTTAAACAAACTCGTATTTTCACAGAGCATTTCATTAGTAAAATTTATAAACCCTACCTAGATACAAAACCCTAATATCTTTAAACTACTTATATAGTCTCTCGAAGTCTCAGGTTATGAACTAGTTCTAACGATCCGTCCTAATCCATCTGGACGAATACATTACAATTGATTTCATTGCGAGGTATTTGACCTCTATATGATACATTTTACAAACCTTGCATTCGTTTCTAAAAGACAAACTTTCTTTACAATGAAAGTTGACGGCATGCATACCATTTCATAATACATCCAACTATAATTGACTTAATAAAAATCTTGATGAATTTCAACGACTCGAATGCAACGTCTTTCAAAATATGCCATGAATGACTCCAAGTAATATCTCTAATATGAGCAAATGCACAACGGAAGATTTCTTTAACACCTGAGAATAAACATGCTTTAAAGTGTCAACCAAAAGGTTGGTGAGTTCATTAGTTTATCATAAATAATCATTTCATAATTTTAATAGACCACAAGATTTCATATTTTCATTTCTCATAAACATACGTCCCATGCATAGAGACAAAAATATCATTCATATGGATTGAACACCTGGTAACCGACATTCACAATATGCATATAAGAATATTCCCATCATTCCGGGATCCTCCTTCGGACATGATATAAAAACTCGAAGTACTAAAGCATCCACTACAACGGATGGGGTTTGTTAGGCCCAATAGATCTATCTTTAGGATTCGCGTCAATTAGTAAATCGGTTTACTAATTCTTAGGCTACCAAGCAAAAAGGGGCATATTCGGCTTCGATCATTCAACCATAGAATGTAGTTTCAGTTACTTGTGTCTATTTCGTCAAACATTTATAAAAAAACAGCGCATGTATTCTCAGTCCCAAAAATATATATTGCAAAAACTTTTAAAAAGGGAGCAAATGAAACTCACCTAATGTATTTTGTAGTAAAAATACATATAACGATATTGAACAATGCAGGGTTGGCCTCGGATTCACGAACCTATATCATTTGTGTATTTATTAATATTCATAGTTGTAATTGAACACACACACACACACACACACACACACACACACACACACACATATATATATATATATATATATATATATATATATATATATATATATATATATATATAATTGTATTAGTTATATCATTTTTATGTTAATAATATATATATGTTTTATATGTTCATTTTGTATATAAAAATATTAAATTTTGTTATGTTATATGTGTTAAATATATATATATATATATATATATATATATATATATATATATATATATATATATATATATATATATGTATGTATTTCATTTATTTATCAAAACAGTAGTTTTATTATACTAAGTTAATATTAGTAAAAATAATGATAATAACATTAATAGTATACATATGTTAATAACAACCCTATTAGTGATTGTAACAATGATATTAATAATAGTACTTGTAAAAGTATTAATTTTATTGTTTATGATAGTTATGATATTAATGATTTACTAATAATAATAATAATAACTTAATTAAGAATGATAATATTAATAAAAATAATGATATTGTTAATAATGATACATTTGTTTAATAATAATAATAATAATACTAGTAATTACAAAAGTGATACTAATACTGAAAATAATGATTGCTCGTATTATTTTCATAATAACAATAATAATAATTCTAATCATAGTAATACTTATTTTAATATTAGTAATACTAATAATAACGCTAATAACACTTAATAACGTTACCTAATAACAAAATGATAATAATATTAATCATAGTATTTATGTTAACGTAATAATAATAATGATAATACATCTAGTAGTAGTTAACAAATATGATAATAATAATCATAATAATAATAATAATAATAATAATAATAGTAATAGCAATATTCCTAGTTATAATCATAATTACAATAATAATAATGATGAATGATAATTAATACATACTAGTAATAATAATAATAATAACTATAATAATTAGTACTAGTAACAATATTTAACAATAACAATATTCATAAAAACATAAAAATAATAATGATACTAATAATAATAATATGTTAATGATGGAACTACCTTTAAAGGCATCAAAAATATAAGAAACCGCCCAAGCCGGGACTCGAACCCGAGACCACCCGTTAAGCAACACATCCTTCCAACCAACACACCAATTCTATTTTTCTGTATAAATTACCAATCAGCTTTATTTACTCCAATTTCTGTTTCTTCCTTTTTCTTCTTCTTCGTCCCAGCTCTCAAATCAACCAGAGGAAACAATTTAACAAGCATCACAACGAATTGGTTTTTAAGATTTAATTACAAAAATAAATGTTTGTAATTCAAATTAACAAACGCGAGAGAAAAAAAAATAAATAAACATCAACCAGCTACTGTTGCCATCGCGAAGGAGAAAAAGAAAATAAAATTCGGTTTTGAATTCTAGGTTCTTTCAGGCTATAGTTACTAAACAAAATAAGTGGTAAATCGTTGTTAGAAACTTCGGGTATCATCAATTGATCCAGAATCATCAACTAGGATTCGAATTTAAGGATGAACACAAGGGTTGACTTTTTAAATTCGAAAGTTTGACTCTCAAATTTGAACTTGATATTAGGAATTGAGGGATGAGATTTTGCAGAAATCTTCACTAAAGGATTCCTCACAATACTGCATTCATGGATTTTGAAGTAGGATTCATATTCGAATTATGAGCAAAAGTAGTATGTACAGAGGTTAACGAGATGCTGTATATTCAACCTAATTATTATTATTTTTATTTTTTTTGTTGATGGAAAGGGTACCAGCTGTTAATGATGTTGATGGTGGAGAAAACTAATATCTTATTACCAATGATAGGAGCGAATAATATAGGATAGAGAAGTGTCGACTAGGTTCATTCCATAGAAACAAGAAGACAGAAAAAAATAAACGCGATAGTGATATGTACAGATTTAGTCTTCATCTGATTTTAATAATTATAAATATTTTATTAATAATACAATTAATATTAAAAATAATAGTTATCATAATAATATTAATAAAAATAATGATAAAAATAATAATTATTAATACTAATAATAATAAATTTAAAAGTGACAATTATAATATTAATAATAATATGATGATATTAAAATTAACAACAATGATAAAAAAAATACTAATGACTAATAAGTTATTTAACTCATACTACTTTATAATTTCAGTTATTCCTATTATAATATTTATATATAAAAATATATCTTTACTTTGATAATCTTAAAATTTATCAAAATTTTATTTATTATAATCATGACAGTAATAATAACATTAATCATAATAATAACAAAAATCATAATCTTTCTATTAATTATAATAATTTTAATATTATTAATTATGACAAATATCAATAATAATACACATTAATTTTTATATCTAAATGTTATGTATTATTAATTATATAATAACCCTTATTGAATATTTAATATGTATACACTTTATATATACAACAATATATATATATATATATATATATATATATATATATATATATATATATATAATCATCAATCATTCATAAAATCATATTCATATAAATATATATATGTTCATTTTTAATAGCACTTTACTTATTCTGTAAATTACTTTACATTTTCAATTCAAATGATTTAATTATATTTTATTAATTCCAGTCATTATGTATACTTGTATTTATATTTATATCTATATATTTATTTATTTACAAACAATGGTTCGTGAATCATCGAGAATGGTCAAAAGGGCAAATGCATTCATATAACTGTTCCAAAGTTTTCGAGACTCAACATAACAGACTTTGCTTATCATGTCGAAAACATATAAAGATCAAGTTTAAATTTGGTCGAAAATTCTCGGGTCGTCACAGTACCTGCCCGTTAAAGAAATTTCATCCCGAAATTTGGGTGAGGTCGTCATGGCTAACAATAAAAATGTTTTCATGACGAAATGAGTTGATAAATAGAGTTTTATCATCATTGAGTAATATGGATAAAATAATTTGATTATTCGAAGAGTACGAATGAAGCTATCACCAAAGAGTGAAATAGGAAAGTAAAGATTCATCTTAACTTTTGACAGAGTCAGGGTTGAATTTGAAAAATAAGATGCGTCTTAGCTTTTGACATTGTTTTGCTTGAATTCCGGAATTCAAAGGATTTAAAGAAAATCTTCGAAATCTAAAAGATTTGATTCTTCGGCGAATAAGGAAATTAAGATTTTTATAGTTAAATACGATGATCTACCTCGATTACTCTGTCTGATATTTTCACTATAAATTAAACTTTTCCGTTCCATTATCCTCACCATTCCTATACTTTCTTTCTTAGTTCATACATCCAAAAGATTGTGAAAATGCTTAATCCAGTTCTAATCCTTAATATTTTCTAATTATCTTTTCTGTCATCCTTCTTTTCAATCTTCCGCCAGAAGAATCTGTTTACTTTTACTATTACCTTGGGATGATACTATTCTTAATTCTACCGTGTCTTTATATTACTATTCGTATTAATATCCACGGTTTGTAATCTCCGTGTTGTTATTGGGCTTTAGATTTTCTCTTATATTTCGGTGTTCCTGTTTCTGTCTCCTATAATCATTGTCATCCATAGTTAATGCTCTCTCTTATTTGCTGCGATTTATACCCCCTTTCTATTTCGGAGCTTCATGCTTTTGTTTTCTTTTCGTAAGTATTGGTCCAGAATTTGTAGGTATGGAGTTCCGAACGAACTTAATGTTCTAAGCAAGCAAGAACGTAATAGCACGATTTGATTTGTCAAATTACCAGAATTACTGAGAATAGAACTATCAAGAATATATTTTCTTGATATGTTCAGAAGTTAATTTGAATGAAAGAGTTATGTAACATGGCACGTGATGACGATATAATCTGTGAATCATCACGTTCCATTAAAAACTCAGCATGACTTACTGTAATATAATCACGTTGATCAAGTGTCATTATATTATACTAATTCATGCATCAATTTCTTTACATTTCCCCATAATTTATTCATAAATTAAACTTAGATTTTTCAGAAGTTTTCAATATAATGAAACACAGGAAACACGAAGAGGTATATAATTCCGGATGAGAATATTTATGAAAATATCCTCAGAAATATCGAAGATATTGATGATGATATTTTGGAATTTCTAAGTTCGATGGTTGATGGAGAAAGATTTTCCGCAAGATTTTAACATGACTTCGGAGCAAGATATTCTCTAAAGATTTCATCGGATCCAGAATTACCTGGATTCTTTGAATATAGGGTTTGGTCCTTGTATTTGTCATTGGTCTCCTTCATTGTTAGCTCAATCCGTTTTTCCAGTTCCAACTTTTCTGAGCTTTTCCAACATACTATTCTTTATCACCAAACTTCCGATGATTAAGGTCATTTACGGTTGTCTACGGTTTCTGCTGCTTCATTCAGCTTTTTCAACATTCAGAGTATTGATTTGTAGACTGAGTGCTTTTTAAAATTTCAGAATGAAAGATCATAATTCTAAGAGATAAATGTTATACATATAACTGTTGATGTAGATATGCTGTGAGTTTTCAAAGTACTGATTACTGATTCTCGGTAATTGGTATGACAGTTCTCGTTACAAGATGTCGATTAGTTCATGATAAGGCTTCATTAGATAAGTATAGTGATTTGTCGGAGAGTTTTTAGTCAAAGTGCAACGAGGTTGCTGGTACGTCTGCTGGTAATGTGGTGGAATATAAGAGGTTCTTCGGTACGATGAGGAAGGGGCAAATGTATATATCAAAGTTATAATAAGACTTATTCGAATGAAAAGTTGAAATTGATTTGCTGAAGCTGTGACAAAATTGGCTACTTTGGAAAGGGGATTGCAAAGTGATTTTGGGTAATAACAACGCCAAAGGAGCTAATACAAATATGTGTTAAACGTTTACTCAAGTTCCGAGTGTTTTCAAGTGCATAACTATATGCATCAATCTCTTCTTACGTAGATGAAGTGTGGTTGATTCATCCTCCCGATTGAGGTGTTTTCGAGAATTACGAAAGGTTTGAATGCAGATTGTAATCGTCAAGATACAAATGAGGTTTAAGATGAAATCAAGTGGCAAACTTGAAGAATTATTTAGTTTCATATGTTATAATCAGTATTTTAATTCATTTTAATTGTCCAATATCATTTGTCCACAATCGATAGTCCACAGTTAACAGTCCAATCATTCATATATAGTTTAATATATAATATTCTAATTAATTAATACGTATCGTGACCCGTGTACATGTCTCAGACTCGATCACAACTCAAAGTATATATATTATTGTAGAATCAACCTCAACCCTGTATAGAGAACTCGATCATTACTGCATATAGAGTGTCTATGATTATTTCAAATAATATATATATATGCGTCGATATGATATGTCAAAACCTTGTATACGTGTCCCGATATTTAAAGTGCGTAAAATAAATACAGAAATTAAATGACGATAAATAAAATGCGTAAAGTAAATAACAGAAATTAAATGACGATAAATAAAATTGAGAGAATGTAAATTGCGATAATTAAATTGCGATATATAAAGTGTAATCAGTTAGCTGGGAACAATTAGCTAGGAACAGTTAGCGTGGATTCTTAACAAAATTTCTCATAGTTAATTTGTTTGTTTCTAACAAATTTTATTTTGTCAAATGTTTTCTTCATTATGCCACTTGTTGGATTCTGATAAATCAAAATCCAAATATGAAATTGGATGAATATGGTTATTCTGTGGTGAACGGATTTGTATATCGGTGAATGTAAGTAGGATAGTAAACGACTGTTGAATCAGCTTCGAAGAATGTACAGTGTAACTTATTAATGTGAAATCTAAATATTCATCGGGTATTACCTACCCGTTAAAATATTTTCACCATTAACAGTTTGTACCAAAGAATTTTTGATTACAATCTTTATGAAAACCTATATACATTATATTTTCTTCAGATATAATCGTGGATTTAATGAGTTAATATGATATTAATCTCATTTGATTTATCGTTAGAACTAGAACACATAATCTCTAAAACATTAGAAATTATATAATCGTCACGTAGAATGAAGATAATTGATGTAGAACGATTCGTAGAACGATAATTATACTCGAGGTACAGAATGAGATGTTGAGGCATGTGGTGTTGAATCTTAGGTTGTTGGTGGTACTAGTGCTGTTACTGATGGTATTGTTGGTGTCGATGATGTTGCTGAAGCTGGTAAATTTTGCACCATATTCTCCAAATTGATTACACGAGCGCGAAGTTCGTTGACTTTTTCTATTATTTCGGGATGATTATCGGTCAGAATGAGAGGATGAATAAGGTTTAGAATCTGAGTTATGATATAGTCATGGTGAGATACTCTGAGAGAGAAATTGGTGTTTCGAACAGGTTCGTCGGTAATTATTTCAGGTTCTTCGCCAAGAGGTGAATTCGGTTGACGAAAAGGATCACCTTCTTCGCGTCTCCATTGATTAAATCGACTACGAACACATCAGATGAATTGATGATGGCCGATTGGTTGATCCATTCCAGTTATACTGCTTTCGGAGCTCAAGTGTGTTTCCATATCGGAATAACTGTCGGAATAACTATCGGAATAGCTATCGAAATATGAGGGACTTGAACTGGTTGAGGGATTCATCTCGTACAATCAGATGAAGGATTTTCGATAAGAAATAGATTATAGGATGTAGATTAGTACCCTGCAATACATAATTTACATATACATATATAATACTAAAATCCCATAAGTTACGGAGGAATCTACGGAATATGTCAGGCAAAGTTACAGTAACAGATACGCTAAGATATGAATTTTGTCTATGCACTATTCATGCAGTCAAAGCAGTAAAACGTGTCTAGACTAAGAATGATAAGCAAGTGATTCTCTAAGAATGATAAGCAGGTAAATTTCGACACGAAATGATAAGCAAAACTTTTGACATACAGACACGGTCGAAGTCCAGACTTTCTAATACATCCTAACGACTATCAGTTAGACACACTAATGCAAGACCTGGTTCGCTAAGACCACCGCTCTGATACCAACTCTAACGACCCGTCCTAATCCATCTGGACGAATACATTACAATTGATTTCATCGCGAGGTATTTGACCTCTATATGATATATTTTACAAACCTTGCATTTGTTTCTAAAAGACAAACTTTCTTTACAATGAAAGTTGACGGCATGCATACCATTTCATAATACATCCAACTATAATTGACTTAATAATAATCTTGATGAATTTCAACGACTCGAATACAACGTCTTTTAAAATATGCCATGAATGACTCCAAGTAATATCTCTAATATGAGCAAATGCACAGCGGAAGATTTCTTTAACACCTGAGAATAAACATGCTTTAAAGTGTCAACCAAAAGGTTGGTGAGTTCATTAGTTTATCATAAATAATCATTTCATAATTTTAATAGACCACAAGATTTCATATTTTCATTTCTCATAAACATACGTCCCATGCATAGAGACAAAAATATCATTCATATGGATTGAACACCTGGTAACCGACATTTACAATATGCATATAAGAATATCCCCATCATTCCGGGATCCTCCTCCGGACATGATATAAAAACTCGAAGTACCAAAGCATCCGCTACAACGGATGGGGTTTGTTAGGCCCAATAGATCTATCTTTAGGATTCGTGTCAATTAGTAGATCGGTTTACTAATTCTTAGGCTACCAAGCAAAAAGGGGCATATTCGGCTTCGATCATTCAACCATAGAATGTAGTTTCAATTACTTGTGTCTATTTCGTAAAACATTTATAAAAAAACATCGCATGTATTCTCAGTCCCAAAAATATATATTGCAAAAGCATTTAAAAAGGGAGCAAATGAAACTCACCTAATGTATTTTGTAGTAAAAATACATATAACGATATTGAACAATGCAGGGTTGGCCTCGGATTCACGAACCTATATCATTTGTATATTTATTAATATTCATAGTTGTAATTGAACACATATATATAATTGTATTAGTTATATCATTTTTATGTTAATAATATATATATTTTTTATATGTTCATTTTGTATATAAAAATATTAAATTTTGTTATGTTATATGTTGTAAGACTCTAATATTTATTGTACGAAAGTGTAATTCTGCTACGTTGAATGCAGGAAGTATTGTGGAATTAAACGAAGGTCAGAATCTGCCCAGAGTGTTGTGCGCGCCGCGCACAGTTATGGGTGCGCGCCGCGCACCTTGCCAGCAACAGATTTCAGCCTTTTTCTATTTTGAGTTTAATGAAGGGCAATTTGGTCATTTCACTTGAGGCCGGATCTGTGGGTTTTATCAGTTGGTTTGGATCCAACTTTGGATCATTTTCACATCCATTCATCACTCTCATCTTCAAACCCTAGAGAGAGAAGAGTTTTAGAGAGAGGAAGCTTCATTTGGAGAAAAAAAGAGTTGGATTCTCACCAAAGCTCGGGTTTTAAAGTTGTTTACCTCGTTCCTAGCTACGTTTTGGTTGTTGTGGTAAGTTCTAACTCCGAATTTCATTGTTTGATTTGATATTCAAAGTTAGGGTTTGAACTTGATTTGTAGAGAAACCCATTTAAAACTCTTGAAGTGAGTTTGTTGATGCTAGTAATCGGGTTTATTGTTATTGTTGGTGGATTTTGGGTTGGCAAACAAATTGGTCTTGTTTATGACTTGTAATTGGGTTTAATCACTAGGTTTAGTGATTATGGAAGTATTGGAACCCTTTTGGTGTGTTTGAAAGAATAATTTTAGAATTGAGTCAAAATTAGGGTTTTTGGGTGATTTTGAGATTGATAAGTGTTAAACACTTAAGTTTGGGTTCTTTTGGCTTATTAGGACCATTTTCACTTGTGATTAGTGATTAGTGGTTAGTTTGGACGCGTTTGGTGTTTGTAAGTGCAATTGGTCGAATTTGCACTAAGTGTCGAATTGAGTTGGTTTGTAAATCCACTCTAAGTGTTATTATATTTGTGATAATGGATTAGGTACTTTCCATTGACGTGTTGCAAAATTACTCGGTTGCATTCATCAAGGCGAAAAGGTGAGTGTTAATATCCTATGTGCATATGTATGTGTAGGATGGGTGCGGGTTGGGTGAAGCGGCTCTCGGTTATAGAGGTCACTTCACATATAGGTTCATGATGGCTCGGTTAGCACGATCATCTTATTGTTAAGTTGTGAATTTCGGTTAGAGCAGATTCATGGTGACTCGGTTTATACGGTCATCTTATTGTTAAGGTTAAGTGTTTAGCCTTGGGTTGTAGGTTCGGGGATATTATATTATCTTATGTTTTGATATTGATGTGTTGTAGCTAGCCCTTCGGGTGTAGCTTGGTAGTGTTGTTCATAACGTTGTGAGTGAACTTACATTGATGTTGTAGCTAGTGGTATCGCAATTGTACGGTAAGCTTAGTTTTGCTTGCTATATGCTCGGATGATCCGGTATGTGTTATTTGATATTGTGTGGCGTGTCCATTTTATGCATATATATGTATGTAGTATATTCTCACTCACTAAGCGTTAGCTTACCCTCTTGTTGTTTACATTTTTATAGATTTGCTTGGAGACGGTGGCTCGGGTAAGCGTGGGAACTAGTGGACTCGCATAGTTGCTTTAGAAGATCTTGCTTTTGGATTGATTGGGATTAGGTAGTGTATCCCCAATCGCCATGCTCGGTCTTTATTTTGTGTTAAAAATCATGTGGTCGAAAACCTGTAGTTTGTACGAAAGTCGTAAAACGGCCGATGTGGGCCCGATCTCGTAAAACTCATTTTATTATTGGAACGTATTAGTTTTAACTAATATAAATTGTTGTGAAGAGCGTTTGGTCTAAAAGTGTCGGGAAGCAAGAGATCTTTTTGCGAAAATTGGAAAAAGTGGACAGCGGGCTGTCAGGCCCTGTGCGCGCCGCGCACAGGTGTGGGTGCCCGCCGCGCACCCCATCTGGACAGCTCAGTTTTAATTTTTTTTTCATGCTGCATTTTTGGTCGGTTAACGGGTTGGGTTGTTACAAGTGGTATCAGAGCATGGTCTAAGGGATTTAGGTGACTTGAGATAGGTGCCTAGACTTAGACTTTTGTGTGTGCTTATTTGTTGCGGGACTTGTAGGATTACGGGTCGGAATGGGTTATAGTTAGTGCCTTGTTTGTAAGTGGACGAACGTTTATATTAATAATGTGGATATTATTAATATATTATTATGTTGTGATAATAATTCTCGCGTGTGTTGTTGTTGCGTGGAATTTGTTTATGTTTGTTTATGACATCAAGCGAGGCGGTCGTTGTACTAACAAGTTGATACGGCGTGTAAGCGCAATAAGGACTTGCAAACCTTTTTACGGGTGCAAATCATGTCTAACAAGTGATGTACGACGAGTGTTTAGCAAGATGGGATGGTGTTGTGCGTGTGGTTTATACGTTCGTGATCTAATCGTTTGCATTCCTTAGAATGAAAACGGAAGATGGATGCGGAACGAGTGAGCCTATTCACGAAGAGAAGGATGAGTTAACGTTAAAGATTGAGGCCGTGTTTGAACAATATGTCTCGGGTTTTACTGGCAAAGTTAGGGAAGTAACCAAGGAGTTGGTCGAAGGACAAATGACGGAAATGGTCCGAGACCAAGTGACTAATGTTGTAAAGGAAGAGTTTGAAAAGAGGTTTCCCAAACCTTGAGGTAGTGATGATGAAGATGTACTTGCAAGGTTAGGATTACATGGTGCTCATGGTAAGAGGGCACGAAGTACGCCTGAAGGCGTCGGGAATGTGAAGAAGAAGAGTAAGAAGGGTTACAAGCTCACGTGCTTTAAGTGTGGGGAACGGGGTCATTTGGCACAAGATTGTACGGTGGTGCCTTTAGGCTCAATCAGGTGTTTCATTTTCCAGATGGAGGGACACCGGAAGTCAGAGTGTTCCGAATCGTATGACGATCGAGTTAGGAGGTTAGAGCGCGAATACATGATGGGTAGTGGTGCACAGAAGCCCAACAGCGCTACATCAGGTACCTTTAGTACGAAATTATATGTTGTTCGTTTGTAATAACATGCGGTATGTGCGTAAGTCTTAGCTAAACTTTATTCTCCGTTGGAGATAATTCGTAGCAAGCGGGCGGTTTACGTTTATGGTTCCGGTTTGCTCTCAGTAGAGTGTATAAGTGGTGTGTTGTGCCTTGATCCTATGGTGCGAATCCTTAGGTGCTTAAGCATTTTGGTTGGTATCGGGTCGTTAAGCTCGTTTGAGTGAGACCCTTAAAGTCTCAATGGTGTTGTGCATGTTATTGATATGGGTAACGTTCCTAATGGAAGTACCCTATGGTGACGTTTGATTGTCGGGCGAAGGGCGTAAGACTTGGTGCAACCAAGCATTCCTTAGTATTTGGGAAATGTTTCTACCAAACCATGGAAATGGGTTTTGGTGTTCGGTCGTTAAGTGCGTGTTCGCTTTCGTGTTGAAGTTGATGAACCATGAGGTTCGTCGGGTAGATTGAAACTCTTGAAATCGAGTGTTGATCTCGATGCATGTTGGTAAAGGAGTCTACGTGACGCGACATTAGGTGCCTTTTTATACCTACTAGCGTGGTGTTCGACTCCGATTGTGTTGCGGTTACATTGTACTTAGGGTACTGAAGTGAAACCCTTAGGTTCATGAGCGATCGGGTGAAATTTGACAAATTAAAGCAATTGGATGATTGCGAGTGTATAGTTCGGGTAATTTGTGGTACACTTTTTGTTCGAAGTGTTTAATGATAGGTTAGGATCCTTGGTATGCTCAAAGTTGAAGCAAGACGTGGTGATGGGCCGTGTGAACCCAATTATTGGTAAAGTCTACCTTTGGTAGCATTGTGCGGGTGTACGAGATGCGGTTATGGAACGTAGTTCCAAGTGGGGGAGTTACACTCCCGCACGAGGAGGTTTTAGTGTGAGATTTCGGACAATGCTTTTGGTAGATCCGAAATTTGTGTCGGGAACTAGATTTGGTCGATTTGTGGTAGGGCACAATTTCGGTTAAATTGTACTTATGATTTTGGATTTGAAATATCACCAAGTTAGTAATGTGGTAAATCTCGTTGAGAGATAATGGACGGGTATGGTGAGCAAGGTGAAATCCCTCGGTTAAGGGATGTGCGTATCAGATCCTCTTTTAGAGAATTATTGTTTTGTGCCTATGTTTGATATAGGCGGTTCTTGCTCGATTTTGTGAATGGTTAGTGGTATTCGTTAGGATTCACTATGGCGTAGCAGAGCGCGATGTTACGCTACTCGTTGTTCGAGGCCAAAAGGGATCGTTGACTAGTGAAGCATGACCTTCGGGGTCCTCTGACTTCATCATGAGATCATTGATTGGTGAAGCATGACCTTCGGGGTCCGCTGACTTCATCATGGGATCGTTGACTGGTGAAGCATGACCTTCGGGGTCCTCTGACTTCATCATGAGATCATTGATTGGTGAAGCATGACCTTCGGGGTTCGCTGACTTCATCATGGGATCGTTGATTGGTGGAGCATGACCTTCGGGGTCCTCTGACTTCATCATGAGATCATTGATTGGTGAAGCATGACCTTCGGGGTCCGCTAACTTCATCATGGGATCGTTGATTGGTGGAGCATGACCTTCGGGGTCCTCTGACTTCATCATGAGATCATTGATTGGTGAAGCATGACCTTCGGGGTCCGCTGACTTTATCATGAGATCGTTGATTGGTGGAGCATGACCTTCGGGGTCTTCTGACTTCATCATGAGATCATTGATTGGTGAAGCATGACCTTCGGGGTCCGCTGACTTCATCATGGGATCGTTGATTGGTGGAGCATGACCTTCGGGGTCCTCTGACTTCATCATGAGATCACTGATTGGTGAAGCATGACCTTCGGGGTCCGCTGACTTCATCATGGGATCGTTGATTGGTGGAGCATGACCTTCGGGGTCCTCTGACTTCATCATGAGATCATTGATTGGTGAAGCATGACCTTCGGGGTCCGCTGACTTCATCATGGGATTGTGGATTGGTGGAGCATGACCTTCGGGGTCCTCTGACTTCATCATGAGATCATTGATTGGTGAAGCATGACCTTCGGGGTCCGCTGACTTCATCATGGGATCGTTGATTGGTGGAGCAAGACCTTCGGGGTCCGCTGACTTTATCATGATATCGTTGATTGGTGAAGCATGATCTTCGGGGTCCGCTGACTTCATCATGGGTGTAGTGTTATATCGGTGAAGCATGACCGTTGACGGGGTCCGCTGACTTCATTCGGTGTTGAGATTTGGGAAGTGGGTCGCGTGTAGTTTTCTGCCAGCCTTCTTGTTGTTGGATGTGTGATCTATTGGTTGTTTTATAAGCCAATGGTGGGGTCGTAAGGGCCACGTTGTGTGAACTAACGGTGGTTTTATACTCTGGTGGTGGGGTCATGGGGACCATGTCGTGGGATTAGTGAGGCGATAGCCGTGTTTCGCTCACATGTTGTTGCGGGTGTAACAATAGTCGATGTTTGTGCACCTTGGGTTTAGCGTTGCGATAGTAATTTTGGACGCTTTCGGTCTTAGTCGTTGTTTATGATGTTAGGATAGTGGCGTATTGGTTGTATTGCGCGCTACAAAGGATGTTTAGTGGTAAGTGTAATCCGTAAGGATTTTTGTGGTTCGATCTTCAACGTTCAGATTGTTGACTTTAGGTTGAGACTTGATCACTTTTAGCGTTGTCCTTGGTAAAAGTACGCTAAGGAATTGATATCCCGGTTCGAGATTTGCTGAGTTTTCCCGATGTGAGGGATTGAGTAAGGTTTAGTGCACGGAATGTGACTTGATAAATCGCGTGTGACGATTTTGGTTGTTAAAAGCGATTCGTTGGGAAGAATTGCCTAGGAAAGTCGGTTTGGAACTTACGTTTAAGGACCGTGGAGCGTGGTCCGTTTGGTTAAGTGACAAGGATCACGAGGACGTGATCGATTCTAAGTGGGGGAGAGTTGTAAGGCTCTAATATTTATTGTACGAAAGTGTAATTATGCTACGTTGAATGCAGGAAGTATTGTGGAATTAAACGAAGGTTAGAATCTGCCCAGAGTGTTGTGCGCGCCGCGCACAGTTATGGGTGCGCGCCGCGCACCTTTCCAGCAACAGATTTCAGCCTTTTTCTATTTTGAGTTTAATGAAGGGCAATTTGGTCATTTCACTTAAGGCCGGATCTGTGGGCTTTATCAGTTGGTTTGGATCCAACTTTGGATCATTTTCACATCCATTCATCACTCTCATCTTCAAACCCTAGAGAGAGAAGAGTTTTAGAGAGAGGAAGCTTCATTTGGAGAAAAAAAGAGTTGGATTCTCACCAAAGCTCGGGTTTTAAAGTTGTTCACCTCGTTCCTAGCTACATTTTGGTTGTTGTGGTAAGTTCTAACTCCGAATTTCATTGTTTGATTTGATATTCAAAGTTAGGGTTTGAACTTGATTTGTAGAGAAACCCATTTAAAACTCTTGAAGTGAGTTTGTTGATGCTAGTAGTCGGGTTTATTGTTATTGTTGGTGGATTTTGGGTTGGCAAACAAATTGGTCTTGTTTATGACTTGTAATTGGGTTTAATCACTAGGTTTAGTGATTATGGAAGTATTGGAACCCTTTTGGTGTGTTTGAAAGACTAATTTTGGAATTGAGTCAAAATTAGGGTTTTTGGGTGATTTTGAGATTGATAAGTGTTAAACACTTAAGTTTGGGTTCTTTTGGCTTATTAGGACCATTTTCACTTGTGATTAGTGATTAGTGGTTAGTTTGGACGCGTTTGGTGTTTGTAAGTGCAATTGGTCGAATTTGCACTAAGTGTCGAATTGAGTTGGTTTGTAAATCCACTCTAAGTATGTTATTATATTTGTGATAATGGATTAGGTACTTTCCATTGACGTGTTGCGGAATTACTCGGTTGCATTCATCAAGGCGAAAAGGTGAGTGTTAATATCCTATGTGCATATGTATGTGTAGGATGGGTGCGGGTTGGGTGAAGCGGTTCTCGGTTATAGAGATCACTTCACATATAGGTTCATGATGGCTCGGTTAGCACGATCATCTTATTGTTAAGTTGTGAATTTCGGTTAGAGCGGATTCATGGTGACTCGGTTTATACGGTCATCTTATTGTTAAGGTTAAGTGTTTAGCCTTGGGTTGTAGGTTTGGGGATATTAGATTATCTTATATTTTGATATTGATGTGTTGTAGCTAGCCCTTCGGGTGTAGCTTGATAGTGTTGTTCATAACGTTGTGAGTGAACTTACATTGATGTTGTAGCTAGTGGTATCGCAATTGTACGGTAAGCTTAGTTTTGCTTGCTATATGCTCGGATGATCCGGTATGTGTTATTTGATATTGTGTGGCGTGTCCATTTTATGCATATATATGTATGTAGTATATTCTCACTCACTAAGCGTTAGCTTACCCTCTTGTTGTTTACATTTTTATAGATTTGCTTGGAGACGGTGGCTCGGGTAAGCGTGGGAACTAGTGGACTCGCATAGTTGCTTTAAAAGATCTTGCTTTTGGATTGATTAGGATTGGGTAGCGTATCCCCAATCGCCATGCTCGGTCTTTATTTTGTGTTAAAAATCATGTGGTCGAAAACCTGTAGTTTGTACGAAAGTCGTAAAACGGTCGATGTGGACCCGATCTCGTAAAACTCATTTTATTATTGGAACGTATTAGTTTTAACTAATATAAATTGTTGTGAAGAGCGTTTGGTCTAAAAGTGTCGGGAAGTAAGAGATCTTTTTCCGAAAATTGGAAAAAGTGGACAGCGGGCTGTCAGGCCCTGTGCGCGCCGCGCACAGGTGTGGGTGCGTGCCGCGCACCCCATCTGGACAGCTCAGTTTTAATTTTTTTTTTATGCTGCGTTTTTGGTCGGTTAACGGGTTGGGTTGTTACAAGTGGTATCAAAACATGGTCTAAGGAATTTAGGTGACTTGAGATAGGTGCCTAGACTTAGACTTTTGTGTGTGCTTATTTGTTGCGGGACTTGTAGGATTACGGGTCGGAATGGGTTATAGTTAGTGCCTTGTTTGTAAGTGGACTAACGTTTATATTAATAATGCGGATATTATTAATATATTATTGTGTTGTGATAATAATTCTCGCGTGTGTTGTTGTTGCGTGGAATTTGTTTGTGTTTGTTTATGACATCAAGCGAGGCGGTCGTTGTACTAACAAGTTGATACGGCGTGTAGGCGTAATAAGGACTTGCAAACCTTATTACGGGTGCAAATCATGTGTAACAAGTGATATACGACGAGTGTTTAGCAAGATGGGACGGTGTTGTGCGTGTGGTTTATACGTTCGTGATCTAATCGGTTGCATTCCTTAGAATTAAAACGGAAGATGGATGCGGAACGAGTGAGCCTATTCACGAAGAGAAGGATGAGTTAACGTTAAAGATTGAGGCCGTGTTTGAACAATATGTCTCAGTTTTCACCGGCAAAGTTAGGGAAGTAACCAAGGAGTTGGTCAAAGGACAAATGACGGAAATGGTCCGAGACCAAGTGACTAATGTTGTAAAGGAAGAGTTTGAAAAGAGGTTTTCCAAACCTCTAGGTAGTGATGATGAAGATGTACTTGCAAGGTTAGGATTTTACATGGTGCTCATGGTAAGAGGGCACGAGTACGCCTGAAGGCGTCGGGAATGTGAAGAAGAAGAGTAAGAAGGGTTACAAGCTCACGTGCTTTAAGTGTGGGGAACGGGGTCATTTGGCACAAGATTGTACGGTGGTGCCCTTAGGCTCAATCAGGTGTTTCATTTGCCAGATGGAGGGACACCGGAAGTCAGAGTGCTCCGAATCGTATGACGATCGAGTTAGGAGGTTAGAGCGCGAATACATGATGGGTAGTGGTGCACGGAAGCCCAACAGCGCTACATCAGGTACCTTTAGTACGAAATTATATGTTGTTCGTTTGTAATAACATGCGGTATGTGCGTAAGTCTTAGCTAAACTTTATTCTCCGTTGGAGATAATTCGTAGCAAGCGGGCGGTTTACGTTTATGGTTCCGGTTTGCTCTCAGTAGAGTGTATAAGTGGTGTTGATAGTTAAAGCTAAGGGGTATAAAATACTATTAAATTTTAGCAGGAAATACTATTAAATATGCTACAATTTTAGACAAGTTTTAATTATTTATTTACAAATGGGATATACCTAAACCTTGCTACAACACTATAGGCAGTGTACCTAATCGTATAGTAGTGTAGTTTTTAGTAAGTCCGGTTCGTTCCACAGGGAAAATCTTTAAACAAAGCTTAACGCTATATTAGTTTACTTTTATAAAAATACAAATATATATATATAAGTAATATTATTATTATAATAATAAAGGGGGGTTTTTACCGTTTAATGACCGGTTTGTCGATTTTAAAACTTTAGTCGCAGTTAAAACCAAATGTAAAATAATAAATAAATACAAGACTTAATTTAAAGCGTAAAGTAAATAACGATAATGAAATTGCGAATAATAAAAGTGCGATAAAATAAACTTGCGATAATTAAAAGTGCAATTAAATACAATAACAATAAAAATGCGATAATTAGAAGTGCAATTAAATATAAAATAAAGGAAATTAAATATGAAATAAAAGAATTATGCTTATTTAAACTTCCGTAACCATGATGTTTGACGTGTTGATTTTAGTTTTATGCCCATGGGTTAATTGTCCTTTGTCCTGGATTATTTAATATGTTCGTCTGGTTTTTGTCCATAACAATCCATCAGTCATAAATATAAAGTGCGAGTGTCCTCGTCAAATTATCCTTATACCCGAAGTTAAATATTCTAACTAATTGGGGACTTAAACTGTAACAAGATTTTAATACTTTGTTTAATAATTACACCAGGATGTCGACTGAGTGTAACCCAAGGTTTTAATATTTTGTTATCAATTATACCAAGTGTCCTTGTACATAATTTCACCCCTGTTTTAATTATTCTAGTTGCTATTAATCCATTCCCGTGTCCGGTTAAATGAACGATTATTCGTACATATAAATCCCCCGCCCATCGTATCCGATCGAGTGTATATGGTAATTTATAGGGACGCCCAATTGTAAATCTTTATATTAACATTAACAAACTATCATTTAGTTAAACAAATATAAAGCTCATTAATAGCCCATAGTCTAATTTCCACAATTGTCGTTCTTTTGTCCAAACCCCAATTATGGTACAAAGCCCAATTACCCAATTTTAGTAATTAGCCCAACATCATGATTACTTCGGATTAAATAAGCATAATAATAACTTAGCTACGAGACATTAAATTAAAAAGGTTGAACATAACTTACAATGATTAAAAATAGCGTAGCGTTACACGGACAGAATTTCGACTTACACCCTTACAACATTTGCTAACATACCCTTATTATAAGGATTTAAAATTAAAATTAAAATTATATATATATATATATTTACGTATATATTGAGAGAGAGATAGATTATGGATTATGAAAATGATCAGAATTCGTTTGCTTTTATAGGAATTTTCGTCCAGGTAATCTCCGCGACTCGCGGTACATTTGGCCTTCGAACTCCGCAAGTCGCGGAGTTCGTTTTTACAGCTCATTCATCCTTGGCTCTTTGTTTGCCGACAATTTTAAATATTAATATAATATATATATAATTTTTAAGAATTATTTATATATTATATTATATTCATGTGCATAGTTGACTTGTAATTTTTAGTCCGTTGCGTCGAGCGTTGAGAGTTGACTATGGTCCCGGTTCCGGATTTTCGAACGTCCTTGCGTACAATTTAATATCTTGTACTTTGCGTTTTAAATCTTGTACTCTTGTAATTTCGAGACGTTTCTTATCAATAATTGGAACCTCTTTGATTGTATTTTGTACTTTTGAGCTTTTTGGTCGTTTGCGTCTTCAATTCGTCGAATCTGTCTTGTGTCTTCACCTTTTATTATTTAAACGAATATCACTTTTAAATAGAACAATTGTAACTAAAAGCTTGTCTTTCTTGAGGAATAATGCTATGAAATATATGTTTGTTTTTAGCATTATCAGGTGTGTTGTGCCTTGATCCTATGATGCGAATCCTTGGGTGCTTAAGCATTTTGGTTGGTATCGGGTCGTTAAGCTCGTTTGAGTGAGACCCTTAAAGTCTCAATGGTGTTGTGCATGTTATTGATATGGGTAACGTTCCTAATGGAAGTACCCTATGGTGACGTTTGATTTTCGGGCGAAGGGCGTAAGACTTGGTGCAACCAAGCATTCCTTAGTATTTGGGAAATGTTTCTACCAAACCATGGAAATGGGTTTTGGTGTTCGGTCGTTAAGTGCGTGTTCGCTTTCGTGTTGAAGTTGATGAACCATGAGGTTCGTCGGGTAGATTGAAACTCTTGAAATCGAGTGTTGATCTCGATGCATGTTGGTAAAGGAGTCTACGTGACGCGACATTAGGTGCCTTTTTATACCTACTAGCGTGGTGTTCGACTCCGATTGTGTTGCGGTTACATTGTACTTAGGGTACCGAAGTGAAACCCTTAGGTTCATGAGCGATCGGGTGAAATTCGACAAACTAAAGTAATTGGATGATTGCGAGTGTATAGTTCGGGTAATTTGTGGTACACTTTTTGTTCGAAGTGTTTAAGGATAGGTTAGGATCCTTGGTATGCTCAATGTTGAAGCAAGACGTGGTGATGGGCCGTGTGAACCCAATTATTGGTAAAGTCTACCTTTGGTAGCATTGTGCGGGTGTACGAGATGCGGTTATGGAACGTAGTTCCAAGTGGGGGAGTTACACTCCCGCACGAGGAGGTTTTAGTGTGAGATTTCGGACAATGCTTTTGGTAGATCCGAAATTTGTGTCGGGACCTAGATTTGGTCGATTTGTGGTAGGGTACAATTTCGGTTAAATTGTACTTATGATTTTGGATTTGAAATATCACCAAGGTAGTAATGTGGTAAATCTCGTTGAGAGATAATGGACGGGTATGGTGAGCAAGGTGAAATCCCTCGGTTAAGGGATGTACGTATCAGATCCTCTTTTAGAGAATTATTGTTTTGTGCCTATGTTTGATATAGGCGGTTCTTGCTCGATTTTGTGAATGGTTAGTGGTATCCGTTAGGATTCACTATGGCGTAGCAGAGCGCGATGTTACGCTACTCGTTGTTCGAGGCCAAAAGGGACCGTTGACTGGTGAAGCATGACCTTCGGGGTCCTCTGACTTCATCATGAGATCATTGATTGGTGAAGCATGACCTTCGGGGTCCGCTGACTTCATCATGGGATCGTTGACTGGTGAAGCATGACCGTCGGGGTCCTCTGACTTCATCATGAGATCATTGATTGGTGAAGCATGACCTTCGGGGTCCGCTGACTTCATCATGGGATCGTTGATTGGTGGAGCATGACCTTCGGGGTCCTCTGACTTCATCATGAGATCATTGATTGGTGAAGCATGACCTTCGGGGTCCGCTGACTTCATCATGGGATCGTTGATTGGTGGAGCATGACCTTCGGGGTCCTCTGACTTCATCATGAGATCATTGATTGGTGAAGCATGACCTTCGGGGTCCGCTGACTTTATCATGAGATCGTTGATTGGTGGAGCATGACCTTCGGGGTCCTCTGACTTCATCATAAGATCATTGATTGGTGAAGCATGACCTTCGGGATCCGCTGACTTCATCATGAGATCATTGATTGGTGGAGCATGACCTTCAGGGTCCTCTGACTTCATCATGAGATCATTGATTGGTGAAGCTTGACCTTCGGGGTCCGCTGACTTCATCATGGGATCGTTGATTGGTTGAGCATGACCTTCGGGGTCCTCTGACTTCATCATGAGATCATTGATTGGTGAAGCATGACCTTCGGGGTCCGCTGACTTCATCATGGGATCGTGGATTGGTGGAGCATGACCTTCGGGGTCCTCTGACTTCATCATGAGATCATTGATTGGTGAAGCATGACCTTCGGGGTCCGCTGACTTCATCATGGGATCGTTGATTGGTGGAGCATGACCTTCGGGGTCCGCTGACTTTATCATGAGATCGTTGATTGGTGAAGCATGATCTTCGGGGTCCGCTGACTTCATCATGGGTGTAGTGTTATATCGGTGAAGCATGACCGTTGACGGGGTCCGCTGACTTCATTCGGTGTTGAGATTTGGGAAGTGGGTCGCGTGTAGTTTTCTGCCAGCCTTCTTGTTGTTGGATGTGTGATCTATTGGTTGTTTTGTAAGCCAATGGTGGGGTCGTAAGGGCCACGTTGTGTGAACTAACGGTGGTTTTATACGCCGGTGGTGGGGTCATGGGGACCATGTCGTGGGATTAGTGAGGCGATAGCCGTGTTTCGCTCACATGTTGTTACGGGTGTAACAATAGTCGATTTTTGTGCACCTTGGGTTTAGCGTTGCGATAGTCATTTTGGACGCTTTCGGTCTTAGCCGTTGCTTATGATGTTAGGATAGTGGCGTATTGGTTGTATTGCGCGCTACAAAGGATGTTTAGTGGTAAGTGTAATCCGTAAGGATTTTTGTGGTTCGATCTTCAACGTTCGGATTGTTGACTTTAGGTTGAGACTTGATCACTTTTAGCGTTGTCCTTGGTAAAAGTACGCTAAGGAATTGATATCTCGGTTCGAGATTTGCTGAGTTTTCCCGATGTGAGGGATTGAGTAAGGTTTAGTGCACGGATTGTGACTTGATAAATCGCGTGTGACAATTTTGGTTGTTAAAAGCGATTCGTTGGGAAGAATTGCCTAGGAAAGTCAGTTTGGAACTTACGTTTAAGGACCGTGGAGCGTTGTCCGTTTGGTTAAGTGACAAGGATCACGAGGACGTGATCGATTCTAAGTGGGGGGGAGTTGTAAGACTCTAATATTTATTGTACGAAAGTGTAATTATGCTACGTTGAATGCAGGAAGTATTGTGGAATTAAACGAAGGTCAGAATCTGCCCAGAGTGTTGTGCGCGCCGCGCACAGTTATGGGTGCGCGCCGCGCACCTTGCCAGCAACAGATTTCAGCCTTTTTCTATTTTGAGTTTAATGAAGGGCAATTTGGTCATTTCACTTGAGGCCGGATCTGTGGGCTTTATCAGTTGGTTTGGATCCAACTTTAGATCATTTTCACATCCATTCATCACTCTCATCTTCAAACCCTAGAGAGAGAAGAGTTTTAGAGAGAGGAAGCTTCATTTGGAGAAAAAAAGAGTTGGATTCTCACCAAAGCTCGGGTTTTAAAGTTGTTCACCTCGTTCCTAGCTATGTTTTGGTTGTTGTGGTAAGTTCTAACTCCGAATTTCATTGTTTGATTTGATATTCAAAGTTAGGGTTTGAACTTGATTTGTAGAGAAACCCATTTAAAACTCTTGAAGTGAGTTTGTTGATGCTAGTAGTCGGGTTTATTGTTATTGTTGGTGGATTTTGGGTTGGCAAACAAATTGGTCTTGTTTATGACTTGTAATTGGTTTTAATCACTAGGTTTAGTGATTATGGAAGTATTGGGACCCTTTTGGTGTGTTTGAAAGACTAATTTTGGAATTGAGTCAAAATTAGGGTTTTTGGGTGATTTTGAGATTGATAAGTGTTAAACATTTAAGTTTGGGTTCTTTTGGCTTATTAGGACCATTTTCACTTGTGATTAGTGGTTAGTTTGGACGCGTTTGGTGTTTGTAAGTGCAATTGGTCGAATTTGCACTAAGTGTCGAATTGAGTTGGTTTGTAAATCCACTCTAAGTGTGTTATTATATTTGTGATAATGGATTAGGTACTTTCCATTGACGTGTTGCGGAATTACTCGGTTGCATTCATCAAGGTGAAAAGGTGAGTGTTAATATCCTATGTGCATATGTATGTGTAGGATGGGTGCGGGTTGGGTGAAGCGGTTCTCGGTTATAGAGATCACTTCACATATAGGTTCATGATGGCTCGGTTAGCACGATCATCTTATTGTTAAGTTGTGAATTTCGGTTAGAGCGGATTCATGGTGACTCGGTTTATACGGTCATCTTATTGTTAAGGTTAAGTGTTTAGCCTTGGGTTGTAGGTTCGGAGATATTATATTATCTTATGTTTTGATATTGATGTGTTGTAGCTAGCCCTTCGGGTGTAGCTTGGTAGTGTTGTTCATAACGTTGTGAGTGAACTTACATTGATGTTGTAGCTAGTGGTATCGCAATTGTACGGTAAGCTTAGTTTTGCTTGCTATATGCTCGGATGATCCGGTATGTGTTATTTGATATTGTGTGGCGTGTCCATTTTATGCATATATATGTATGTAGTATATTCTCACTCACTAAGCGTTAGCTTACCCTCTTGTTGTTTACATTTTTATAGATTTGCTTGGAGACGGTGGCTCGGGTAAGCGTGGGAACTAGTGGACTCGCATAGTTGCTTTAGAAGATCTTAATTTTGGATTGATTAGGATTGGGTAGCGTATCCCCAATCGCCATGCTCGGTCTTTATTTTGTGTTAAAAATCATGTGGTCGAAAACCTGTAGTTTGTACAAAAGTCGTAAAACGGCCGATGTGGGCCCGATCTCGTAAAACTCATTTTATTATTGGAACGTATTAGTTTTAACTAATATAAATTGTTGTGAAGAGTGTTTGGTCTAAAAGTGTCGGGAAGCAAGAGATCTTTTTGCGAAAATTGGAAAAAGTGGACAGCGGGCTGTCAGGCCCTGTGCGCGCCGCGCACAGGTGTGGGTGCGCGCCGCGCACCCCATCTGGATAGCTCAGTTTTAATTTTTTTTTATGCTGCGTTTTTGGTCGGTTAACGGGTTGGATTGTTACATATGTGTTAAAATATAAATATATATATATATATATATATATATATATATATATATATATATATATATATATATATATATATATATATATATATATATATATATATATATATATATATATATATACATATATATATATATATATATATATATATATATATATATATATATATATATGTGTATGTATTTCATTTGTTTATCAAAACAGTAGTTTTATTATACTAAGTTAATATTAGTAAAAATAATGATAATAACATTAATAGTATACATATGTTAATAACAACCCTATTAGTGATAGTAACAATGATATTAATAATAGTACTTGTAAAAGCATTAATTTTATTGTTTATGATAGTTATGATATTAATGATTTACTAATAATAATAATAATAACTTAATTAAGAATGATAATATTAATAAAAATAATGATATTGTTAATAATGATACATTTGTTTAATAATAATAATAATACTAGTAATTACAAAAGTGATACTAATACTGAAAATAATGATTGCTCGTATTATTTTCATAATAACAATAATAATAATTCTAATCATAGTAATACTTATTTTAATATTAGTAATACTAATAATAACGCTAATAACACTTAATAACGTTACCTAATAACAAAATGATAATAATATTAATCATAGTATTTATGTTAACGTAATAATAATAATGATAATGAACGTATTGAAAATGGGTTTTCAGAAAACAAATCGGTTTATAATTTGATCAAAATATTTTCTCGTTCAAGCTCGAGTTTAGATATCATTGAATTCCATGAGTTTGAATTCTCAATCTTTAAGGTCAATCTCTAGGATTGAGTAATATCAGGCTTAAAAGCTGATTTTTAATCTTTAAGGAGATTATCTTTTCTGGGGATCTGATTCATTAGTCTTATCCAGCTAATTTGCACGGTGCCCTCTCCATTTTACAAGACAGATCCTCTCATGGTTAGGATAAGTCTGACCACTTGGCGACCCTGTTTGATGCTGAGGTCCGTGGATTTCCTGCTGATTTTAGTGATGACTTTTTCTAGGTTTTTCGTCAACCTACAGCTGGTCTGGACGACAACTTCATGACCTAAATCAAGAAGCGCGTTTCTTTTTCGGAAGACTTTACTTCCTTTTAATGATGGAATTGATTCATCGTGTAGATCCATCTCTTCTTTTCTTTCATCGGGTAAAATAGTTTAGTTTAGTCCAAAGCAAAAGTATTTTCAGTTATTTGTTACAAAAATATGTGACATATGTTTAAGATAACTTGGTAATTTTTCTCACACTTGGCTTTTATTTTCCTTTTTATTGTCCTCTATTCCATTTTAAATGAATTTTAACATTTTGGTTTGTTTCTCAATTTATGTCCTTTCTGAGGTAACAATAATTTCGGTGTTAACACCTAGTTTTATCGTTCATAAATATGTATAAACATGATTTTGAGTTCATTTAATTGAAAATTTTGAAAAATTTTACTAGAATTGGGTAGTCAGTATATAAGACTAGGGCTGTTCTTTATCATCAGAGAGCACTAGATTCTAATACAACTACTACGTTACTAGTATTTTTAATAGTAACCAAGTGTTTAAGATAAAAATTTTAAAAATCCGAAAGAATTTAACCCCTTCCCACACTTAAGATCTTGCAATGCCCTCATTTGCAAGAAATCAGTAACAATTTAAATTATTGAGGGTGATTTGTGTGAAAATGATTAAATTTTACCAAAGTTTCCAAACATATTTGTGTTTGCTTGCTGAATGATAAATGGTGCATATCTTTTGTTCATTCCGTCTTGTTGTTATTTCACATATATTTTGCATCTTGTCGTCAAAATTAGTTGCTTTTGCTGAACTTAATGCCAGTCTTTGAAAATGCGTTGTTTTACCCTGTTGTGTACATAAGATAAACTGCAAACATATATACATATTTTTGAAGTTTGGTATATTACCCCACATTCAAAAATTATTAAAATCTAAGAATAAAAGTTAGAAAATTATAAAAACTATTACAATATTAAATAAGTATTAAACGTATCAACATTACAAATTACAAAATAAATAAAACTAAGTAGACTAGGGATGATACTGATACCAATAGGGGTTCCATGTGAAATGTCCCGTTCTTATTGATTAAAAACGTTCCATATTAATTGATTTCGTTGCGAGGTTTTGACCTCTATATGAGACGTTTTTCAAAGACTGCATTCATTTTTAAAACAAACCATAACCTTTATTTCATAAATAAAGGTTTAAAAAGCTTTACGTAGATTATCAAATAATGATAATCTAAAATATCCTGTTTACACACGACCATTACATAATGGGTTACAATACAAATATGTTACATCGAAATCAGTTTCTTGAATGCAGTTTTTACACAATATCATACAAACATGGACTCCAAATCTTGTCCTTATTTTAGTATGCAACAGCGGAAGCTCTTAATATTCACCTGAGAATAAACATGCTTTAAACGTCAACAAAAATGTTGGTGAGTTATAGGTTTAACCTATATATATCAAATCGTAACAATAGACCACAAGATTTCATATTTCAATACACATCCCATACATAGAGATAAAAATCATTCATATGGTGAACACCTGGTAACCGACATTAACAAGATGCATATATATAAGAATATCCCCATCATTCCGGGACACCCTTCGGATATGATATAAATTTCGAAGTACTAAAGCATCCGGTACTTTGGATGGGGTTTGTTAGGCCCAATAGATCTATCTTTAGGATTCGCGTCAATTAGGGTGTCTGTTCCCTAATTCTTAGATTACCAGACTTAATAAAAAGGGGCATATTCGATTTTGATAATTCAACCATAGAATGTAGTTTCACGTACTTGTGTCTATTTTGTAAATCATTTATAAAACCTGCATGTATTCTCATCCCAAAAATATTAGATTTTAAAAGTGGGACTATAACTCACTTTCACAGATTTTTACTTCGTCGGGAAGTAAGACTTGGCCACTGGTTGATTCACGAACCTATAACAATATATACATATATATATCAAAGTATGTTTAAAATATATTTACAACACTTTTAATATATTTTGATGTTTTAAGTTTATTAAGTCAGCTGTCCTCGTTAGTAACCTACAACTAGTTGTCCACAGTTAGATGTACAGAAATAAATCGATAAATATTATCTTGAATCAATCCACGACCCAGTGTATACGTATCTCAGTATTGATCACAACTCAAACTATATATATTTTGGAATCAACCTCAACCCTGTATAGCTAACTCCAACATTTACATATAGAGTGTCTATGGTTGTTCCGAAATATATATAGATGTGTCGACATGATAGGTCGAAACATTGTATACGTGTCTATGGTATCTCAAGATTACATAATATACAATACAAGTTGATTAAGTTATGGTTGGAATAGATTTGTTACCAATTTTCACGTAGCTAAAATGAGAAAAATTATCCAATCTTGTTTTACCCATAACTTCTTCATTTTAAATCCGTTTTGAGTGAATCAAATTGCTATGGTTTCATATTGAACTCTATTTTATGAATCTAAACAGAAAAAGTATAGGTTTATAGTCGGAAAAATAAGTTACAAGTCATTTTTGTAAAGGTAGTCATTTCAGTCGAAAGAACGACGTCTAGATGACCATTTTAGAAAACATACTTCCACTTTGAGTTTAACCATAATTTTTTGATATAGTTTCATGTTCATAATAAAAATCATTTTATCAGAATAACAACTTTTAAATCAAAGTTTATCATAGTTTTTAATTAACTAACCCAAAAAAGCCCGCGGTGTTACTACGACGGCGTAAATCCGGTTTTACGGTGTTTTTCGTGTTTCCAGGTTTTAAATCATTAAGTTAGCATATCATATAGATATAGAACATGTGTGTAGTTAATTTTAAAAGTCAAGTTAGAAGGATTAACTTTTGTTTGCGAACAAGTTTAGAATTAACTAAACTATGTTCTAGTGATTACGAGTTTAAACCTTCGAATAAGATAGTTTTATATATATGAATCGAATGATGTTATGAACATCATTACTACCTCAAGTTTAGTAGGTAAACCTACTGGAAGTGACAAGAAATGATCTAGCTTCAAAGGATCTTGGATGGCTTGAAAGTTCTTGAAGTAGGATCATGACACAAAAACAAGTTCAAGTAAGATTTTTACTCGAATTAAGATAGTTTATAGTTATAGAAATTGAATCAAAGTTTAAATATGAATATTACCTTGAATAAGAAAGATAACCTACTGTATATAACAAAGGTTTCTTGATCTTAGATGATTACTTGGAATGGATTAGAAAGCTTGGAAGTAAATTAGTAAACTTGAAGGGATTTTTGAAGTGTTCTTGAAGTGTTCTTCCTATGATGATTATAGCTTGATTCTTGAAGTGATTTTTGATGAAGATGATGATTAACTACTGGAAAAATACGTTCATAATAGTGTGTGTGTGTTGAGAGAGAATTAGAAAGAGAATTGGAAGTGAAATGGAGTGAATGATGAGTGGTAATTGGTGAGTGGTGAGTGGGTTTAAAAGGAGTTCTAGTTAGTTGACTAGCTTATGGTAGAAGTTAAAATTGATTAGTCATACATGACATAATCAAGAGTGGAATCCCATGCTGGTTCCTATTGGTATATACTCATAGTAAGTACGTTTTGAAGCTGTGTATAATACGGGTAAGAATACCACTAGAATTCTTGATGAAAGAAAAGAATGGAAAAGTAACTGTAACCATTTTCGTTAAGTATGAGTGTTTTGATATATGTCTTGAAGTCTTCCAAAAGTATTTTAATACATCTAAATACACTACATGTATATACATTTTAAATGAGTCGTTAAGTCATCGTTAGTCGTTACATGTAAGTGTTGTTTTGAAACCTTTAAGTTAACGATCTCAATTAATGTTGTTAACCCATTGTTTATTATATCTAATGAGATGTTAAATTATTATATTATCATGATATTATGATATATTAATATATCTTAATATGATATATATACATTTAAATGTCGTTACAATGATAAGCGTTACATATATGTCTCGTTTCGAAATCCTTAAGTTAGTAGTATTGTTTATATGTATATAACTCATTGTTAATATACTTATGGAGATACTTACTTATCATAATCTCATGTTAACCATATGTATATCCATATATATATCGTCATGTCGCTTTTACAAGTTTTAACGTTCGTGAATCGCCGGTCAACTTGGGTGGTCAATTGTCTATATGAAACATATTTCAATTAATCAAGTCTTAACAAGTTTGATTGCTTAACATGTTGGAAACATTTAATCATGTAAATATCAATCTCAATTAATATATATAAACATGGAAAAGTTCGGGTCACTACACCATGCATAACCATAGGTGCTATAAAATGCTTCGGCTGGGTTATACGTAGGATACGGTGGTTGAATCTCTATAGACCAGGGAGGGAATATGGGCTTTGGAGTAGGAATATAGTTTCTACCTATATGTTGGCAATAAGCTATGATTTGGTTTTGATGAACTTGCCAATCTTCAAATGCTCTATGTCTAGCATTTTTGTACTCCTGTGAAGCTATAAACCTTTGCATTTCTTGCATTTCATTTCCCCCTCCTACATTACCTTGCTGTTGGTTTCTCTCAACCTGTGGATGTCTACCATGGTATTGTACTGCGGCGTTATTTTGCCTCTTCAAAACTTTCGCACCATGGTATACATTTAAACCTATTGTATCGCGGGATTCTGGTTCTTCGACTAATAATCCCCCCCGACTTATATCCACACCGAGATATTCAGCAATCAAAGTAATAAATATACCACCTCCTATTATGCTATGCGGTCTCATCCCCCTAACCATAGCTGATAAATAATAACCCACACAATAAGGTATACTTACAGCACTTTGTGGGTCTCGAATACACATATGGTAAAACAAATCCTGTTCATTTACCTTTTCCTTGTTCTTACCTCTTTGTGTAATCGAATTAGCTAAAAACCTATGAATTACTCTTAATTCAGCTCTATCTATATCCAAATAAGAGTAATTTCCCTCTTTGAATCGGTGATGGCTTGTCATTTGACTCCATACACCATGTGTATCAAAATTTTCATCTATCTTTCTACCATTTAGTATCAACCCTCTATAATCGGCAGATGCTAACTCCTCAGGCGTATATATACGTAAAGCCTGAGCCATGTCTAGTAAAGACATGTGGCGCATCGAATCTCCTAACAAAAATCTAATAAAAGATCGATCGGTTAAACTAGCTACCCGATCATTTAATTCTATACTACACAACAATTCTTCACACCATACTTTATATACAGGTCTACGCATGGTGAATAAACGTACCCAGTCGTTAAAAGTAGAATTACCATACCTCTGTGCAAGTAATTCCCTAATTGGCCCGGCCAATTCTACAGCTTCTAATGGTCCCCATTCTATGACCCTAGGTACCTCAACAACTTTAGAATAAAGAATATGCAAACCCCTTTGGTATTTTGGATAATCTATCCAAAGTCTGTCAAATCTCAGGTTCGGGTGCAAATCTTCCAAGTGCATATCAGAAAATGTCATGACTGGATGAGGTATATCTTGTTTGTAGTAGTTATCCACCTCCTGTTGTTCCGCATTCTCAGCAGGATCATTGCGAGCTTGGGATGAAGATTCACCCCTTTCAGTCTGCAAAACACATCAAACACAATTTTTGTGCATCCAAATATGCATTAGTGTCAGCAAAATCATCAATCAAAACAATTACAATCACATGATCAATTTATATCAAACTTAAGCTCATTTTCATATTTTCATCAAATCTACACTTTTTCAAATAAGCATATACGAAAATGTTCGCCAAGTTCATAAGCATTCAACTCAAATAACATGTCAAAATAATCATTACTAGCAATTAAACAAGTTTCAAATGGCATTATCTCTCAAAAATCAAGTTCATGAATTTTAGACTTGAAAAAGTCCACTTTAATTCTCAAAATCATGTTTAGGCTCAAAGTTTGGATCATTTAACTACCTAAACATGTTACACTACTTAATTTAGCAACAATTCATGACAAAAATCGACCATAACCTGTTTATATCAAAAAGTCCCAAATTGCTCAAGAACACAAACCCTAGATTACTCAAAATTTGAAGTTTAAGGCTTCTAATCATGTTAAATAGCATCAATCTAGGTTATACAAGCATAATACATAAACAATTTAAGCATAATTACACTAAAAAGCATCAAAATCAAATTGGGGAAAAAATTGCTCAAGTACACTAATTTTCGGATTAAATGGTGTTTAGGTGTAGAAATTTACCGTTTTTCTTGAGTAATTCCTTGATAGCATCCTTCTCAACATGATTTTAGTAAAAGATTTGATGATTAACGGTTAAAAATTGTGATTTTGGGGGTGTTTTCTCGGGTTTTTGCGCAGTATTTTCGGGTTTTATTTGTGTTGTGGTGTGCAAATGAACTGCTCTTTACGTTTTTATTTTTTTTCTGGGTTTTGGTCCCTCTGCGAGTCGTGGTGTTTGACCCATCAAACTCCGCGAGTCGCAGAGTTTGTATTTTTTTTTTCATATCTTATACTAATTAAAACAATTAAGTAATTAATTTTAAAATTTTGTTTCCCTTGTTATTTAGGACGAGGTCGTTTCGGATTGATGTCCTAGTCCGTCCTTCGACAAAATTTTAAAATTTGTCTTTTTCAAGCGATTGTTTTAAAAGCTTAGATTTTTTTAGTTTTTTAATGTTTTTGGCATACTCTAATTCAATAAGATTAAAAATAATGATAATAAAAGTTCTCGTCCCTCCCTTGGGTAAAGCAATTTCGGTTCAAAGACCTAGTCTTCAACTTACGACAAATTTTAAAAATCATATTTTTAACTTAATGAGATAAAGTAAATTTTTGTTTTTAAATTCACACAACTTAAATATAAAATTCAAAATTAATATTAAAAATTCACACCAAACTTAAAATTTGAAATGTATAAAATTAAAAATTCATATTTTAAAAATTAAAAATTCACACCAAACTTAATTTAAAAATTCATATTATAAATTCACACCAAACTTATATTAATTTTTCAAATATTTACAATTTTAAATATATTGATTTTACAAAGTTTACAATATTAATTTAAGATTTATATATTAATTTTAAAAACATGGTAAAAATAAAATTAAAAATCTTTTTGGCTTTTTATCCCACTTTAATCAATCAAATATTATCAAAAATATGCGCCCCTCTTTTCGGTAAAGTAATTTCGGTTCCAAGACCTAATTTAACTCATGACGAATTTTTGAAATATTTTGGGTTGATTGATTAAAGATATTTATACCTTAAGAATAAACGTTAAATTTCGCAGTGATGTAATAAATTTTTGAATGATATCAATAATTTCGGTCGCCAAACCTAATTTTATTCAATACCAATTTAATACTTTATAGCGAACAAATTAGCGTTTATTATCAAAAGGTTAAAAATAAAAATAAAAAAATAAAAACTATACAAACATACCTGTGAAATAGATTTCTTAGTTATATGATCTATCCCATTCATAAGATAGTCGGTTTAATTGGTTTTCCATGGCTACATAGGCGTAACCTCGAGCATTCAGTGTTTTTTCTTCTAAACATATGAACGGTCCGTCTCTGCATAAAGTAACAAATTCGGTGTTTGAATAGGTTTTATTATTTGAACATTTACCTCCATGTGACCATTTTCCACATTTGTGACATCTTTCTAGGTGTCGTACTCTTCTTTTCGCTGCGGATTTTGATTTTCCTTTACCAAATTGTGACTTATTATCTTCGCATCTGGATTCTTTTCTTACTCCGTCCAATCTTTCTCTGATTACTGATACTATTTCACTCGGAAGTGTGTCATTATTACATTTAGTGATCAAAGCGTTTAGTATTAGACCATGGTTTAGTTCACAGGCAGTCTTCATTTCCTAAAAAAAATAAAAATTCAGAATGGGGGGAGAAGACTAGTTCTTTAGGGTCTGCTAGGGAAAGACCGTTCGGGTTCCATTTTCGAGAACTACACGAAAACAGACAATCTAACTCTAACAGAAATACATAAACCCCCTATACTTAGTTAGCTGTGGTATCAAAATTGTGATTAACTTCATTGTCTTCTTCCATCGGACCATGTATGTAATGTTTAACTCTGTGACCATTAACTTTAAATTCAATCCCATTTGAATTTATTAATTCTATCGTTCCTTATGGGAAAACTCTTTTGACTATGAATGGTCCAGACCATCTTGATTTCAATTTTTCAGGAAATAGCTTGAATCGTGAATTGAAAAGAAGAACTCTGTCTCCTTCTTTAAATTCTTTTAAACTTCTGATTCTTTTATCGTGCCATTTCTTCGTTCTTTCTTTATAGATTAACGAATTTTCGTATGCTTCATGTCTTAACTCTTCTAATTCGTTTAGTTGACTTAATCGTAGACGTCCAGCTTCATGTATATCAAGATTACATGTCTTCAAAGCCCAAAATGCTTTGTGTTCAATTTCTACTGGAAGATGACATGCTTTTTCATAAACAAGTCTAAAAGGTGTGGTTCCAATTGGAGTTTTGTAGGCTGTTCTAAAAGCCCAGAGTGCATCCTCCAATTTAATGGACCATTCCTTCGGATTTGATCCTACGGTTTTCTCTAGACTACGTTTTAAAGCTCGGTTGGTATTTTCAACTTGTCCACTTGTTTGTGGATGATATGCGGTGGAGATTTTATGAGTTACTCCATATCTTTTAAGAACTTTCTCAAGTTGATTATTATAGAAATGAGTACCCCGATCACTTATTAAAGCTTTCGGTGTTCCAAACCTTGCAAAAAGACGTTTTAAAAAGTTGACTACAACTCGTACATCGTTAGTTGGGAGAGCTTGTGCTTCCGCCCATTTAGATACATAATCAATGGCTACGAGAATATAGAGATTATTATGAGATTTTGGAAATGGACCTATAAAGTCAATACCCCAAATGTCAAATACTTCACATACTTGTATGACATTTTGTGGCATTTCATCACGTTGACTTATTTTTCCGGCCCTTTGACAAGCATCACAGGATTTGCAAAGAAGGTGTGAGTCTTTGTAAATTGTAGGCCAATAGAATCCAGCATCATAAACTTTTCTTGCTGTTAGTTGAGGCCCATAATGCCCTCCTGTTGGTCCTGTGTGACAATGGTTTAATATTTTACTGGCTTCATCTCCGAATACACATCGGCGTATTATTCCATCTGGACAACTTTTAAACAAATGTGAATCTTCCCAGAAATAGTGTTTTATATCACTGAAGAATTTTTTTCGTTTTTGGTACGATAATCCTTTTTCAAGGAATCCACAAACTAAGTAATTTGCATAGTCTGCAAACCATGGAATTTCATTATAATCTATCTTCAATAGATATTCATCAGGAAAGTTGTCTTGTATGGCCGATTCATTTAGAACTTCTAATTCAGGATTTTTAAGACGAGAAAGATGATCAGCGGCGAGATTTTATGCTCCTCTTTTATCTCGGATTTCAATATCGAACTCTTGTAAGAGTAATATCCAACGGATTAATCTTGGTTTAGCATCTTGTTTTGAAAATAGGTATCTAAGAGCAGAATGGTCGGTATAGACCACCGTTTTTGCTATAATGAGATATGATCGAAATTTGTCAAAAGCAAAGACAATAGCAAGGAGTTCTTTTTCAGTAGTTGTATAGTTCGTTTGTGCTCCTTGTAATGTCTTACTAGCATAATATATAGGTTGAAATCGTTTTTCAATCCTTTGTCCTAAAACGGCTCCCATTGCAAAATCACTTGCATCGCACATTAGTTCAAATGGTAGATTCCAATTTGGTGTTATCATGATCGGCGCATTAGTTAGTTTCTCTTTAAGAATATTAAAAGATTTGATACACTCATCTGAAAAGATGAATGGAGCATCCTTTTCTAGGAGTTTATTCATAGGAGTGGCAATTTTAGAAAAAAATTTATGAAACGTCGGTAAAAACCGGCATGCCCTAGAAAACTCCTAACTCCTCTAACATTGGTGGGATATGGAAGTTTAGCAATTACATCTACTTTAGCTCTATCCACTTCAATTCCTTCTTTTGAAATTTTATGTCCAAGAACGATGCCCTCTTTAACCATGAAATGGCATTTCTCCCAATTAAGTACTAGATTTGATTGTTCGCATCTGATAATGCTAAAAACGAACATATATTTCATAGCATTATTCCTCAAGAAAGACAAGCTTTTAGTTGCAATTGTTCTATTTACAAGTGATATTCGTTTAAATAATAAAAGGTGAAGACAAAAGACAGATTCGACGAATTGAAGATGCAAACGACCAAAAAGCTCAAAAGTACAAAAGACAATCAAAGAGGTTCCAATTATTGATAAGAAACGTCTCAAAATTACAAGAGTACAAGATTCAAAACGCAAAGTACAAAATATAAAATTGTACGCAAGGACGTTCAAAAATCCGGAACCGGGACCAGAGTCAACTCTTAACGCTCGATGCAACGGACTAAAAATTACAAGTTAACTATGTATATAAATATAATATAATATATAATTAATTATATTAATTATATATATATTATATATATAATAAAAACCGTCGGCAGAGAAAGACTCCAAGATGTGAGCTGGAATTTCAAACTCCGCGACTCGCGGAGTTTGAAGGCAAAATTCACCGCGAGTCGCGGAGCCCCAATTTCAGAAACTTCCTATAAAAGCAAACGAATTCTGATCGAAAAAACCACCAAATATATCCATCTCTCTATCTATATCGTATATATTTATATTTATATTTTAATTTTAATTTTAATTTTAATTATAATTCTAATAATAAGGGTATGTTAGCGAATATTGTAAGGGTGTAAGTCGAAATTCTGTCCGTGTAACGCTACGCTATTTTTAATCATTGTAAGTTATGTTCAACCTTTTTATATTAATGTCTCGTAGCTAAGTTATTATTATGCTTATTTAAAACGAAGTAATCATGATGTTGGGCTAATTACTAAAATTGGGTAATTGGGCTTTGTACCATAATTGGGGTTTGGACAAAAGAACGACACTTGTGGAAATTAGACTATGGGCTATTAATGGGCTTTATATTTGTTTAACTAAATGAAAGTTTGTTAATGTTAATATAAAGATTTACAATTGGGCGTCCCTATAAATTACCATATACACTCAATCGGACACGATGGGCGGGGTATTTATATGTACGAATAATCATTCATTTAACCGGACACGGGAATGGATTAATAGCCACTAGAATAATTAAAATAGGGGTGAAATTACATTCAAGGGTAATTGGTGTAATTGTTAACAAAGTAGTAAAACCTTGGTTTACACGCAGTCGATAACCTGGTGTATTCATTAAACAAAGTATTAAAACCTTGTTACAATTCGAATCCCCAATTAGTTGGAATATTTAACTTCGGGTATAATAATAATTTGACGAGGACACTCGCACTTTATATTTATGACTGATGGACTGTTATGGACAAAAACCAGACGGACATATTAAATAATCCAGGACAAAGGACAATTAACCCATGGGCATAAAACTAAAATCAACATGTCAAACATCATGATTACGGAAGTTTAAATAAGCATAATTCTTTTATTTCATATTTAATTTCCTTTATTTTATATTTAATTGCACTTCTAATTATCGCACTTTTATTTATTGTTATTTAATCGCACTTTTAATTATCGTACTTTTTAATTATCGCAAGTTTATTTTATCGCACTTTTATTATTCGCAATTTCATTATCGTTATTTACTTTAAGTTTTAATTTAAGTCTTTTATTTATTTAATATTTTACATTAGGTTTTAACTGCGACTAAAGTTTTAAAATCGACAAACCGGTCATTAAACGGTAAAAACCCCCCTTTATAATAATAATATTACTTATATATATGTTTGTATTTTTATAAAAGTAAACTAATATAGCGTTACGCTTTGTTTAAAGATTTCCCTGTGGAACGAACCGGACTTACTAAAAACTACACTACTGTACGATTAGGTACACTGCCTATAAGTGTTGTAGCAAGGTTTAAGTATATCCATTCTATAAATAAATAAATATCTTGTGTAAAATTGTATCGTATTTAATAGTTTTTCCTAGTAAAATATAAAGCTATTTTATATACACCTCGCATAACATCAAGTATTTTTTGGCGCCGCTGCCGGGGAACTATCTTAAAAGCCGGAAGTGCAACGCTAATATAAAAAAAAAAAAAAAGATTTTTTGTTTACTTTTATTAAAATTCGTTTTGTAAAAATACGTTTTAAATATTCGAAAAATATAAAAAGAAAAAGAAAAATATAAGTATTTTTAAGATTTTGTTAAATATTTAAGTTTTATAAGTTTCTTTATTTTTAGTTTAGTTTATAAAAATATAAGTTTTATTAAATATCTTTTATTTATAAAAAAAAACAGAAAACAGAAAATAAAAAAAAAATAAAAAAAAATAAAGAAAAACGCGTTGAAATTATAAGCTGTCATCTGAATTTTTGAACCCCGCGACTCGCGGGGTTTTCTTTATAAATTACCGCGACTCGCGGAGCTTCTCTGACACGCGAACAGGAAGCCCTAATTCAGCATTAATTACGGTAATTATTAATTAATTATTATTAAACCCTAATTATGTATTATTATTATAATTAGTTTTATTTTTACTTTTACTTTTTATTTAATTTATGTATTTAGTATTAATTAGTTTTAATTAAATTATAAAATTAGTAGTTTTATTAAATAAATAATATAAAAATAATATTTTTATAAAAATTGTACTTTTTACAACTTTTTATATATTTTTATATTTTGTCCCTTTTTAATCGTTGTAGCGTAACTTTTGTATTTTTAGCTCATATTTAATTTTAAACTTAGTTTTTGCCATAGTCATTTTTACTCCTAGATTTTTAGGCTTTGCCGTAGAATTCCTTAAGTGCTTTTTCTTTAGACTAAGATTTAGGTACTTTAGAATTTTGCGACGCCTTTTTAAGTTTTAGTTTCTTTTTAAGTTATTTCCATTTGGGATTTAGTTTTTCCTGTAAGCTTTAATATTTTTAGACCTTTTACTATGTATCAATTATCATTCCAATTAGTAATTTCAATTTGCGATTATAATTTTAAGTTAGTTGTAGTAATAAGGTTAGGTTAGTCAAGTATTTTTAAGTTTTTATAAGTTTCTTTTATTTTTCCGTCACCTTTTATTTTTCAACCATTTTTTCTTTTTCGACCTTTTTCGACGAACTCTTTTTCTCTCTCATTTCTCGCTATTCTAGTTTTAGGACTTAGAATTTTTTCTACTTCTTATCTAAATTTCTTAAAATTTCGAAAATTTATTTTGAGTGGTTAAATTGATAGACATCAAAATTTTCTGGTTCGTAGTAATAGTTGGATTTGTACGTGGACCGGGTTATTGGAGCCAAACAGTCCTCAATTATATTGAGACCAAACGAATCCTGCCCCTCTGCTGTATCTTTTGGCTATTCGAAACGTGGGCAAAATCAGAAAAGTCTATTGATTGGATAACTTATTATAATTTTTCTTTCCTTTTTTAAAACTAATAGGATATTCAGTGAATGCACCGAGCAAGACGTTCATCACCTTTTATACGTTCACCACCTGTAACTAGATCAAGACATTTAGCAAATATAACCGCCGTTGATTTTTCTTTAGAATCGTCATCCAGTCGACCAAGTACTTCAGTTCAAATTTCCGATAATCCATTTTTTGAACCCGACCTCACAATTGAGAATCCGGAGAATATTCAGGAACGGTTCGTAGATCCTGAACCATTAAACTTTCCTCCGGAACCACCAATCATTCAAACAGAGATTGTTGAGGAACGAACCATTAAATCAGAATCATCTAGTGATACCGATTCAACAAATTCAATTATGGAGAATCTGGAACCTTTAAGTATGGAAGACCGAATGAGAGCTAAACGCACTGGCCAAGGTCACGCAATTACTCATCCAGACATTAATGCGCCAGATTATGAAATCAAAGGACAAATTCTACACATGGTGACTAATCAATGCCAATTTAGTGGTGCGCCGAAGGAAGATCCAAATGAACATCTACGTACCTTTAATAGGATCTGCACACTATTTAAAATCCGAGAAGTGGAGGATGAACAGATATATCTCATGTTATTTCCCTGGACTTTAAAGGGAGAAGCCAAAGATTGGTTGGAATCGTTACCTGAAGGGGCGATCGATACATGGGATGTTTTAGTTGACAAATTTCTTAAACAATTCTTTCCTGCATCTAAAGCCGTAAGACTTCAAGCAGAAATTGTTACGTTTACACAGAAACCAAATGAAACTCTATATGAGGCGTGGACTAGATATGGAAAGTTGTTAAGAGGATGTCCGCAACATGGTTTAGACACCTGTCAAATAGTACAAATATTCTACCAAGGATGCGACATCACTACAAGAAAAGACATAGATATAGCAGCTGGTGGTTCTATTATGAAGAAAACCGAAACTGATGCTTACAAAATTATTGATAACACTGCTTCCCACTCACATGAGTGGCACCAAGAAAAAGATATCGTTAGATCATCTAAAGCAGCTAGAGCCGATTCTAGCCATGACTTAGATTCCATTTCCGCAAAGATAGATGCTGTGGAGAGACGAATGGAAAAGATGACTAAGGATATTCACTCAATACGAATTAATTGTGAGCAGTGTGGAGGACCACATTTGACAAAAGATTGTCTCAGTATTGAATTAACAATGGAACAAAGAGAGAATATTTCATACATAAACCAAAGGCCTGGAAATAATTATCAGAATAATTATCAACCGCCAAGACCAATTTACAATCAAAACCAGAATTATAATCGAAATATTCCATACAACAACCAACAAGGTCCTAGCAATCAAACAGTATCCAATAATACTTACAATCAGCAAAGACCGAATTTTCAAAACAAACCACCACAACAAACCGATGATAAAAAGCCGAATTTAGAAGATATGATGACGAAGCTAGTTGAAACTCAAACGCAGTTTTTCACATCTCAAAAACAAACTAATGAACAAAATGCTCAAGCATTTAGGAATCAACAAGCTTCTATTCAAAATCTGGAACAAGAAGTAAGTAACCTAGCAAGGTTAATAGGTGAAAGAAAACCGGGAAGTCTACCTAGTGATACAAATGCTAACCCCCGAAATGAAACAGCTAAAGCCATTACCACAAGAAGTGGTACAACACTTAAACCACCTGAAATACCTGTAACTTCTGATGAAACTATTCCTACTCCACAAGAACCACAACCTGACCAAGATAAGGAAAAAGAACCGGTAGTTGAGAAGGTTAATGAAGATAACACAGTTAAGGATAAACCTTATGTTAAACCATATCAACCACCACTTCCTTACCCGAGTAAAATGAAGAAAGAGAAACTTGAAGCCGAGCAATCTAAATTCTTGGATATGTTTAAACAAATAAATGTAAATCTTCCTTTCATTGATGTGATTTCAGGAATGCCAAGATATGCTAAATTCTTGAAAGATCTAATCTCAAATAGAAAGAAAATGGAAGAACTCTCGGCTGTTACTATGAATGCTAATTGTTCAGCAGTGCTGTTGAATAAGATACCAGAAAAACTATCTGATCCAGGAAGTTTCACAATTCCATGTTTTTTGGGTAGTCTTAGTTCAATAGAAGCATTGGCAGACTTAGGTGCTAGTATAAATCTAATGCCGTATTCACTATACGCTAAACTAGACCTTGGAGAATTAAAACCAACCAGAATAAGCATACAACTAGCCGATCGATCAATAAAATATCCTAGAGGGATAATGGAGAACATGCTAGTTAAAGTTGGTACTTTAGTATTTCCAGTAGATTTTGTTGTCTTGGACATGGAAGAAGATTCTCAAGTTCCTCTCATATTAGGAAGACCATTCTTAAACACGGCTAAAGCAATGATAGACGTGTTCGGTAAGAAACTGACCCTAAGTATAGAGGATGAGAGTGTTACCTTTTCAGTTGATAGAGCAATGCAACAACCACAATCTGCAGATGATACATGTTATTATATTCAAACTATAGATGCACATGCAGAATTATTAGAAGAATTTCCAGAATTACAAGGAACAGGAGAATGTTCTTTAGGAGAAGGTAATGAACCAATTGATGAAGCTGAAATGTTAGCTACACTTATAGCTAATGGATATGAACCAACAACAGAAGAAATTCAAATGCTAAAAAAAGAAGACAGATATCGATATAAATCATCGATAGAAGAACCTCCGAAATTAGAGTTCAAGCCACTTCCAAACCATTTGGAATACGCTTATTTACATGGTGAATCTGAATTACCTGTAATAATATCGTCTTCTCTTACTGAAAATGAGAAATCACAACTCATTTCTGTGTTGAAAGCTCATAAACCAGCCATTGCATGGAAGATTCATGATTAAAGGAATAAGTCCTTCGTATTGCACACATAAAATCCTTATGGAAGAAGGTCATAAAACGTATGTGCAACGCCAACGAAGACTAAATCCTAATATGCAAGATGTAGTTAAGAAAGAGATTATTAAACTGCTAGATGCAGGTTTGATATATCCAATTTCTGATAGTCCATGGGTAAGCCCAGTTCAATGCGTGCCTAAGAAGGGTGGCATGACTGTCATTACAAATGAGAAAAATGAGCTTATTCCTACTAGGACTGTAACAGGATGGCGTGTATGTATTGATTATAGAAAATTAAATGACGCCACCAGAAAAGATCACTTTCCCTTACCTTTCATAGATCAAATGTTGGAAAGATTAGCCGGAAATAGTTACTATTGTTTTCTAGATGGATTTTCCGGATATTTTCAAATTCCAATAGCACCCGAGGACCAAGAGAAAACCACATTCACGTGCCCTTATGGTACTTTTGCTTACAAACGCATGCCATTTGGACTTTGCAACGCCCCTGCAACCTTTCAAAGGTGCATGATGGCGATTTTTCACGACATGATAGAAGAATGCATGGAAGTTTTTATGGATGACTTTTCAGTCTTCGGTGATACATTTAAATCATGTCTAGTTAATCTGGAACGAATGCTAATTAGATGCGAACAATCAAATCTAGTACTTAATTGGGAGAAATGCCATTTCATGGTTAAAGAAGGCATCGTTCTTGGTCATAAAATTTCAAAAGAAGGAATTGAAGTGGATAGAGCTAAAGTAGATGTAATTTCTAAACTTCCACATCCCACCAATGTTAGAGGAGTTAGGAGTTTTCTAGGGCATGCCGGTTTTTACCGACGTTTCATAAAAGATTTTTCTAAAATTGCCACTCCTATGAATAAACTCCTAGAAAAGGATGCGCCATTCATCTTTTCAGATGAGTGTATCAAATCTTTTAATATTCTTAAAGAAAAACTCACTAATGCACCGATCATGATAACACCAAATTGGAATCTACCATTTGAACTAATGTGCGATGCAAGTGATTTTGCAATGGGAGCCGTTTTAGGACAAAGGATTGAAAAACAATTTCAACCTATATATTATGCTAGTAAGACGTTACAAGGAGCACAAACGAACTATACAACTACTGAAAAAGAACTCCTTGCTATTGTCTTTGCTTTTGACAAATTTCGATCATATCTCGTTCTAGCAAAAACGGTGGTCTATACCGACCATTCTGCTCTTAGATACCTATTTTCGAAACAAGATGCTAAACCAAGATTAATCCGTTGGATCTTACTCTTACAAGAGTTTGATATTGAAATCCGAGATAAAAGAGGAGCAGAAAATCTCGCCGCTGATCATCTTTCTCGTCTTGAAAATCCTGAGTTAGAAGTTCTAAATGAATCGGCCATACAAGACAACTTTCCTGATGAATATCTATTGAAGATAGATTATAAAGAAATCCCATGGTTTGCAGACTATGCAAACTACTTAGTTTGTGGATTCCTTGAAAAAGGATTATCGTACCAAAGACGAAAGAAATTCTTCAGTGATATAAAACACTATTTTTGGGAAGATCCACATCTGTTTAAAAGTTGTCCCGATGGAATAATACGCCGATGTGTATTTGGAGATGAAGCTAGTAAAATTTTAAACCATTGTCACACAGGACCAACAGGAGGGCATTATGGGCCTCAACTAACAGCAAGAAAAGTTTATGAAGCTGGATTCTATTGGCCTACAATTTACAAAGACGCACACCTTCTTTGCAAATCCTGTGATGCATGTCAAAGGGCCGGAAAAATAAGTCAACGTGATGAAATGCCACAAAATGTCATCCAAGTATGTGAAGTATTTGACATTTGGGGTATTGACTTTATGGGTCCATTTCCAAAATCTCATAATAATTTATATATACTCGTAGCCATTGATTATGTATCTAAATGGGCGGAAGCACAAGCTCTACCAACTAACGATGCACGAGTTGTAGTCAACTTTTTAAAACGTCTTTTTGCAAGGTTTGGAACACCGAAAGCTTTAATAAGTGATCGGGGTACTCATTTCTGTAATAATCAACTTGAGAAAGTTCTTAAAAGATATAGAGTAACTCATAAAATCTCCACCGCATATCATCCACAAACAAGTGGACAAGTTGAAAATACAAACCGAGCTTTAAAACGTATTCTAGAGAAAACCATAGGATCAAATCCGAAGGAATGGTCCATTAAATTGGAGGATGCACTCTGGGCTTTTAGAACAGCCTACAAAACTCCAATTGGAACCACACCTTTTAGACTTGTTTATGGAAAAGCATGTCATCTTCCAGTAGAAATTGAACACAAAGCATTTTGGGCTTTGAAGACATGTAATCTTGATTTACATGAAGCCGGACGTCTACGATTAAGTCAACTAAACGAATTAGAAGAATTAAGACATGAAGCATACGAAAATTCGTTAATCTATAAAGAAAGAACGAAGAAATGGCATGATAAAAGAATCAGAAGTTCAAAAGAATTTAAAGAAGGAGACAGAGTTCTTCTTTTCAATTCACGATTCAAGCTATTTCCTGAAAAATTGAAATCAAGATGGTCTGGACCATTCATAGTCAAAAGAGTTTTCCCAAACGGAACGATAGAATTAATAAATTCAAATGGGATTGAATTTAAAGTTAATGGTCACAGAGTTAAACATTACATACATGGTCCGATGGAAGTCGACAACGAAGTTAATCACAATTTCGACAACACAGCTAATTAAGTGTGGGGAGAATCAAGTCTTTAAAGGATAATATGTATTTCTGTTAGAGTTAGATTGTCTGTTTTCGTGTAGTTCTCGAAAATGGAACCCGAATGGTCTTTCCCTAGCAGACCCTAAAGAACTAGTCTTCTCCCCCCATTCTGAATTTTTATTTTTTTTAGGTTTTTACGAAATGAAGATTGCCTGTGAACTAAACCATGGTCTAATGCTACACGCTTTGATCACTAAACGTAATAATGACATACTACCGAGTGAAATAGTATCAGTAATCAGAGAAAGAATGGACGGAGTTAGAAAAGAATCCAGATGCGAAGATAATAAGTTACAATTTGGTAAAGGAAAATCAAAATCCGCAGCGAAAAGAAGAGCACGACACCTAGAAAGATGTCACAAATGCGGAAAATGGTCACATGGAGGTAAATGTTCAAATAATCAAACCTATTCAAATACCGAATTTGTTACTTTATGCAGAGACGGACCGTTCATATGTTTAGAAGAAAAGACACTGAATGCTCGAGGTTACGCCTATGTAGCCATGGAAAACCAATTAAACCGACTATCTTATGAATGGGATAGATCATATAACTAAGAAATCTATTTCACAGGTATGTCTGTACAGTTTTTATTTTTATTTTTATTTTTAACCTTTTGATAATAAACGCTAATTTGTTCGCTAAAAAGTATTAAATTGGTATTGAATAAAATTAGGTTTGGCGACCGAAATTATTGATATCATTCAAAAATTTATTACATCACCGCGAAATTTAACGTTTATTCTTAAGGTATAAATATCTTTAATCAATCAACCCAAAATATTTCAAAAATTCGTCATGAGTTAAATTAGGTCTTGGAACCGAAATTACTTTACCGAAAAGAGGGGCGCATATTTTTGATAATATTTGATTGATTAAAGTGGGATAAAAAGCCAAAAAGATTTTTAATTTTATTTTTACCATGTTTTTTAAAATTAATATTTAAATCTTAAATTAATATTGTAAACTTTGTAAAAACAATATTTTTAAAATTATAAATATTTGAAAAATTAATATAAGTTTGGTGTGAATTTATAATATGAATTTTTAAAATTAAGTTTGGTGTGAATTTTTAATTTTTAAAATATGAATTTTTAATTTTATGCATTTCAAATTTTTAAGTTTGGTGTGAATTTTTAATATTAATTTTGAATTTTATATTTAAGTTGTGTGAATTTAAAAACAAAAATTTACTTTATCTCATTAAGTTAAAAATATGATTTTTAAAATTCGTCGTAAGTTGAAGACTAGGTCATTAAACCGAAATTGCTTTACCCGAGGGAGGGACGAGAACTTTTATTATCATTATTTTTAATCTTATTGATTTAAAGTATGCCAAAAAAATTAAAAAAATCCAAAAATCTAAGCTTTTAAAACAATTGCTTGAAAATGACAAATTTTAAAATTTTGTCGAGGGACGGACTAGGGCATCGTTCCGAAACGCCCTCATTCTTAAAAGAAACAAATTTTTAAAATTAATTAATATTTGTTTTATAAGTTAAAGGTTTTATAAAAAAAAAAAAAAATAGTATGTATATATTTGTTTGTAGTTTATCTTACAAGACAGGGTAAAACAACGCGTTTTCAAAGACTGGCATTAAGTTCAGCAAAAGCAAGTAATTTTGACGACAAGATGCAAAATATATGTAAAATAACAACAAGACGGAATGAACAAATGACGTGCACCATTTATCATTCAACAATCAAACGACAATATGTTTGAAACTTTGGTAAAATTTAATCATTTTTCTACGCTAATAACCCTCAATAATTTAAATTGTTTCTGATTTCTTGCAAATGAGGGCATTGCAAGATCTTAAGTGTGGGAAGGGGTTAAATTCTTTCGGATTTTTAAAAAAAAAAATTTTGATTTAAACACTTGGTTACCATTAAAAATGCTAGTAACGCAGTAGTTGTGTTAGAATCTAGTGCTCTCCGATAACAAGGAACAGCCCTAGTCTTATATACTAACTACCCAATTCTAGTAAAAATTTTCAAAATTTTCAATTAAATGAATTCAAATCATGTTTATACATATTTATGAACGATAAAACTAGGTTTTAACACCGAAATTATTGTTACCTCGGAAAGGACATAAATTGAGAAACAAACTAAAATGTTAAAATTCATTTAAAATGAAATAGAGGACGATAAAAAGGAAAATAAAAGCCAAGTGTGGGAAAATTTACCAAGTTATTTTAAACATATGTCACATATATTTGTAACAAATAACTGAAAATACTTTTGCTTTGGACTAAACTAAACTGTTTTACCCGATAAAAGAAAAGAAGAGATGGATCTACACGATGAATCAATTCCATCATTAAAAGGAAGTAAAGTCTTCCGAAAAAGACACGCGCTTCTTGATTTAGGTCATGAAGTTGTCGTCCAGACCAGCTGTAGGTTGACGAAAAATCTAGAAAAGTCATCACTAAAATCAGCAGGAAATCCACGGACCTCAGCATTAAACAGGGTCGCCAAGTGGTCAGATTTATCCTAACCATGAGAAGGATTTATCTCGTACAATGGGGAGGCACCGTGCAAATTAGCTTGATAAGACTAATGAATCAGATCCCCAGAAAGGATAATCTCCTTAAAGATTAAAAATCAGCTTTTAAGACCGATATTACTCAATCCTAGAGATTGACCTTAAAGATTGAGAATTCAAACTCATGGAATTCAATGATATCTAAACTCGAGCTTGAACGAGAAAATATTTTGATCAAAATTATAAACCGATTTGTTTTCTGAAAACCCTATTTTCAATGCGTTCATTACCATTGAACGTAAAATCCTAGGAATTCACCTGGAATTCATTAGGTCACCTGAACTAAATCGGGTGTCAACCGTAAGAACGGTGGTTGCATAGCATGGTCAAAGACAGGACCTTGTGCCATACTGAAAAATTATAAGGGTGAGCTTTAATATTGCTCCTACCAAGGATAGTAATTGCGTCCGACACGTTATAGACCATAATCAAAAGCATGTCACGGGACATTGCCTTAACAGTTGCTTGTTCAACGCTTTCCTTTACAACCGGACGGTAGTTTACCGAAAGGTAATATACGGGACAAGTAAACTGGACGTGTTGCTTTCCAAATACAAGGTTAGCAAGTGGGTGACACAAAACCGCAAGTTTTGAGCTAAAATTTTCAAATCTGAAACCCACCAAACCCACAAAAATATTTTGCAAACACCGGTAAAGGGTTATTCCGGAAAACTTATCTAGGGTAAAAACTAGATTTAATTTTCAAAAGATCAAATGTTTTCATAAAGATCCAATTTCCTTAATGGATCTAAATTTTTATAGTCATGTGGGACTGTAAACCATATCGTTACTACCATTGTTTATACCGCCGTATAGAAATCACTGATGTACAAAGTGTGAAGAATAAAGAAGTGATTCTAGTATTTCAAGACAATATTGCTTGAGGACAAGCAACGCTCAAGTGTGGGAATATTTGATAATGCTAAAAACGAACATATATTTCATAGCATTATTCCTCAAGAAAGACAAGCTTTTAGTTGCAATTGTTCTATTTACAAGTGATATTCGTTTAAATAATAAAAGGTGAAGACAAAAGACAGATTCGACGAATTGAAGACGCAAACGACCAAAAAGCTCAAAAGTACAAAAGACAATCAAAGAGGTTCCAATTATTGATAAGAAACGTCTCGAAATTACAAGAGTACAAGATTCAAAACGCAAAGTACAAAATATAAAATTGTACGCAAGGACGTTCGAAAATCCGGAACCGGGACCAGAGTCAACTCTTAACGCTCGACGCAACGGACTAAAAATTACAAGTTAACTATGTATATAAATATAATATAATATATAATTAATTATATTAATTATATATATATTATATATATAATAAAAACCGTCGGCAGAGAAAGACTCCAAGATGTGAGCTGGAATTTCAAACTCCGCGACTCGCGGAGTTTGAAGGCAAAATTCACCGCGAGTCGCGGAGCCCCAATTTCAGAAACTTCCTATAAAAGCAAACGAATTCTGATCGAAAAAACCACCAAATATATCCATCTCTCTATCTATATCGTATATATTTATATTTATATTTTAATTTTAATTATAATTCTAATAATAAGGGTATGTTAGCGAATATTGTAAGGGTGTAAGTCGAAATTCTGTCCGTGTAACGCTACGCTATTTTTAATCATTGTAAGTTATGTTCAACCTTTTTATATTAATGTCTCGTAGCTAAGTTATTATTATGCTTATTTAAAACGAAGTAATCATGATGTTGGGCTAATTACTAAAATTGGGTAATTGGGCTTTGTACCATAATTGGGGTTTGGACAAAAGAACGACACTTGTGGAAATTAGACTATGGGCTATTAATGGGCTTTATATTTGTTTAACTAAATGAAAGTTTGTTAATGTTAATATAAAGATTTACAATTGGGCGTCCCTATAAATTACCATATACACTCAATCGGACACGATGGGCGGGGTATTTATATGTACGAATAATCATTCATTTAACCGGACACGAGAATGGATTAATAGCCACTAGAATAATTAAAACAGGGGTGAAATTACATTCAAGGGTAATTGGTGTAATTGTTAACAAAGTAGTAAAACCTTGGTTTACACGCAGTCGATAACCTGGTGTATTCATTAAACAAAGTATTAAAACCTTGTTACAATTCGAATCCCCAATTAGTTGGAATATTTAACTTCGGGTATAATAATAATTTGACGAGGACACTCGCACTTTATATTTATGACTGGTGGACTGTTATGGACAAAAACCAGACGGACATATTAAATAATCCAGGACAAAGAACAATTAACCCATGGGCATAAAACTAAAATCAACATGTCAAACATCATGATTACGGAAGTTTAAATAAGCATAATTCTTTTATTTCATATTTAATTTCCTTTATTTTATATTTAATTGCACTTCTAATTATCGCACTTTTATTTATTGTTATTTAATCACACTTTTAATTATCGTACTTTTTAATTATCGCAAGTTTATTTTATCGCACTTTTATTATTCGCAATTTCATTATCGTTATTTACTTTAAGTTTTAATTTAAGTCTTTTATTTATTTAATATTTTACATTAGGTTTTAACTGCGACTAAAGTTTTAAAATCGACAAACCGGTCATTAAACGGTAAAAACCCCCCTTTATAATAATAATATTACTTATATATATGTTTGTATTTTTATAAAAGTAAACTAATATAGCGTTACGCTTTGTTTAAAGATTTCCCTGTGGAACGAACCGGACTTACTAAAAACTACACTACTGTACGATTAGGTACACTGCCTATAAGTGTTGTAGCAAGGTTTAAGTATATCCATTCTATAAATAAATAAATATCTTGTGTAAAATTGTATCGTATTTAATAGTTTTTCCTAGTAAAATATAAAGCTATTTTATATACACCTCGCATAACATCAGCATCTAATAAGCATTCGTTCAAGATTAGCTAGACATGTTTCAAATGTATCACCGAAGACTGAAAAGTCATCCATGAAAACTTCCATGCATTCTTCTATCATGTCATGAAAAATAGCCATCATACACCTTTGAAAGGTTGCAGGAGCGTTGCAAAGTCCAAATGGCATGTGTTTGTAAGCAAAAGTACCATAAGGGCACGTGAATGTGGTTTTCTCTTGATCTTCGGGTGCTATTGGAATTTGAAAATATCCGGAAAATCTATCTAGAAAACAATAGTAACTATTTCCTGCTAATCTTTCCAACATTTGATCAATAAAAGGTAAGGGAAAGTGATCTTTTCTGGTGGCGTCATTTAATTTTCTATAATCAATACACACACGCCATCCTGTTACAGTCCTAGTAGGAATAAGCTCATTTTTTTCATTTGTAATGACAGTCATGCCACCCCTCTTAGGCACGCATTGAACTGGGCTTACCCATGGACTATCAGAGATTGGATAAATTAGACCTGCATCTAGCAGTTTAATAATCTCTTTCTTAACTACATCTTGCATATTAGGATTTAGTCTTCGTTGGCGTTGCACATACGTTTTATGACCTTCTTCCATAAGGATTTTATTTGTGCAATACGAAGGACTTATTCCTTTAATATCATGAATCTTCCATGCAATGGCTGGTTTATGAGCTTTCAACACAGAAATGAGTTGTGATTTCTCATTTTCAGTAAGAGAAGACGATATTATTACAGGTAATTCAGATTCACCATGTAAATAAGTGTATTCCAAATGGTTTGGAAGTGGCTTTAACTCTAATTTCGGAGGTTCTTCTATCGATGATTTGTATCGATATCTGTCTTCTTCTTTTAGCATTTGGATTTCTTCTGTTGTTGGTTCATATCCATTAGCTATTAGTGTATCTAACATTTCAGCTTCATCAATTTGTTCTGTTCCTTCTCCTAAAGAACATTCTCCTGTTCCTTGTAATTCTGGAAATTCTTCTAATAATTCTGCATGTGCATCTATAGTTTGAATATAATAACATGTATCATCTGCAGATTGCGGTTGTTGCATTGCTCTATCAACTGAAAAGGTAACACTCTCGTCCTCTATACTTAGGGTCAGTTTCTTACCGAACACGTCTATCATTGCTTTAGCCGTGTTTAAGAATGGTCTTCCTAATATGAGAGGAACTTGAGAATCTTCTTCCATGTCCAAAACAACAAAATCTACTGGAAATACTAAAGTACCAACTTTAACTAGCATGTTCTCCATTATCCCTCTAGGATATTTTATTGATCGATCGGCTAGTTGTATGCTTATTCTTGTTGGTTTCAATTCTCCAAGGTCTAGTTTAGCGTATAGTGAATACGACATTAAATTTATACTAGCACCTAAATCTGCTAATGCTTCTATTGAACTAAAACTACCCAGAAAACATGGAATTGTGAAACTTCCTGGATCAGATAGTTTTTCTGGTATCTTATTCAACAGTACTGCTAAACAATTAGCATTCATAGTAACAGCCGAGAGTTCTTCCATTTTCTTTCTATTCGTGATCAGATCTTTCAAGAATTTAGCATATCTAGGCATTCCTGAAATCACATCAATGAAAGGAAGATTTACATTTATCTGTTTAAACATATCCAAGAATTTGGATTGCTCGGCTTCAAGTTTCTCTTTCTTCATTTTACTCGGGTAAGGAAGTGGTGGTTGGTATGGTTTAACATAAGGTTTATCCTTAACTTTGTTATCTTCATTAACCTTCTCAACTACCGGTTCTTTTTCCTTATCTTGATCAGGTTGTGGTTCTTGTGGAGTAGGAATAGTTTCATCAGAAGTTACAGGTATTTCAGGTGGTTTAAGTGTTGTACCACTTTTTGTGGTAATGGCTTTAGCTGTTTCATTTCGGGGGTTAGCATTTGTATCAATAGGTAGACTTCCCGGTTTTCTTTCACCTATTAACCTTGCTAGGTTACTTACTTCTTGTTCCAGATTTTGAATAGAAGCTTGTTGATTTCTAAATGCTTGAGCATTTTGTTCATTAGTTTGTTTCTGAGATGTGAAAAACTGCGTTTGAGTTTCAACTAGCTTCGTCATCATATCTTCTAAATTCGGCTTTTTATCATCGGTTTGTTGTGGTGGTTTGTTTTGAAAATTAGGTCTTTGCTAATTGTAATTATTATTGGATACTTGTTGATTGCTAGGACCTTGTTGGTTGTTGTATGGAATATTTCGGTTATAATTCTGGTTTTGATTGTAAATCGGTCTTGGCGGTTGATAATTATTCTGATAATTATTTCCAGGCCTTTGGTTTATGTATGAAATATTCTCTCTTTGTTCCATTGTTAATTCAATACTGAGACAATCTTTTGTCAAATGTGGTCCTCCACACTGCTCACAACTAATTCGTATTGAGTGAATATCTTTAGTCATGATCTAACGATATCTTTTTCTTGGTGTCACTCATGTGAGTGGGAAGCAGTGTTATCAATAATTTTGTAAGCATCAGTTTCGGTTTTCTTCATAATAGAACCACCAGCTGCTATATCTATGTCTTTCCTTGTAGTGATGTCGCATCCTTGGTAGAATATTTGTACTATTTGACAGGTGTCTAAACCATGTTGCGGACATTCTCTTAACAACTTTCCAAATCTAGTCCACGCCTCATATAGAGTTTCATTCGGCTTCTGTGTAAATGTAACAATTTCTCCTTGAAGTCTTACGGCTTTAGATGCAGGAAAGAATTGTTTAAGAAATTTTTCAACTAAAACATCCCATGTATCAATCGCCCCTTCAGGTAACGATTCCAACCAATCTTTGGCTTCTCCCTTTAAAGTCTAGGGAAATAACATGAGATATATCTGTTCATCCTCCACTTCTCGGATTTTAAATAGTGTGCAGATCCTGTTAAAGGTACGAAGACGTTCATTTGGATCTTCCTTCGGCGCACCACTAAATTGGCATTGATTAGTCACCATGTGTAGAATTTGTCCTTTGATTTCATAATTTGGTGCATTAATGTCTGGATGAGTAATTGCGTGACCTTGGCCAGTGCGTTTAGCTCTCATTCGGTCTTCCATACTTAATGGTTCTGTTACTTCCATAATTGAATTTGTTGAATCGGAATCACTAGAGGATTCTGATTTAATGGTTCGTTCCTCAACAATCTCTGTTTGAATGATTGGTGGTTCCGGAGGAAAATTTAATGGTTCAGGATCTATGAATCGTCCCTGAATATTCTCCGAATTCTCAATTGTGAGGTCGGGTTCAAAAAATGGATTATCGGAAATTTGAACTGGAGTACTTGGTCGACTGGATGACGATTCTAAAGAAAAATCAACGGCGGTAATATTTGCTAAATGTCTTGATCTAGTTACAGGTGGTGAACGTACAAAAGGTGGTGAACGTCTTGCTCGGTGCATTCACTGAATATCCTATTAGTTTTTTTTTTTAAAGGAAAGAAAAATTATATAAGTTATCCAATTAATAGACTTTTCTGATTTTGCCCACGTTTCGAATAGCCAAAAGATGCAGCAGAGGGGCAGGATTCGTTTGGTCTCAATATAATCGAGGACTGTTTGGCTCCAATAACCCGGTCCACGTACAAATCCAACTATTACTACGAACCAGAAAATTTTGATGTCTATCAATTTAACCACTTAAAATAAATTTTCGTAATTTTAAGAAATTTAGATAAGAAGTAGAATAAAAATCTATGTCCTAAAACTAGAATAGCGAGAAATAAGAAAGAAAAAGAGTTCGTCGAAAAAGGTCGAAAAAGAAAAATGGTTGAAAAATAAAAGGTGACGGAAAAATAAAAGAAACTTATAACACTTAAAAACACTTGACTAACCTAACCTTATTACTACAACTAACTTAAAATTATAATCGCAAATTGAGATTACTAATTGGAATGATAATTGATACATAGGTAAAAGTCGTCTAAAAATATTAAAGCTTACCGGAAAAACTAAATCCCAAATGGAAATAACTTAAAAAGAAACTAAAACTTAAAAAGGCGTCGCAAAATTCTAAAGTACCTAAATCTTAGTCTAAAGAAAAAGCACTTAAGGAATTCTACGGCAAAGCCTAAAAATCTAGAAGTAAAAATAACTATGGCAAAAACTAAGTTTAAAACTAAATATGAGCTAAAAATACAAATATTACGCTAAAACGATTAAAAAGGGACAAAATATAAAAATAAACTAAAAGTTGTAAAAAGTACAATTTTTATAAAAATATTTATATTATTTATTTTATAAAACTATTAATTTTATATATAATAAAACTAATTAAAATTTAAAATATAATTTAATTTAAAAACTTAAACTAATTATATTAATAATTAAGTAATTAGGGTTTATTAATAATAATAATTAATAATTACCCGTAATAAATGCTGATTAGGGTTTCTGTCGGTGTCAGGGTGGCTCCGCGAGTCGCGGTATTCGAGGCTGCAAACTCCGCGAGTCGCGGGGTTCCAATTTTCAACTCAGGTACAGTTTAAAATTTGACGCGTTTTTTTTTTTATGTTCTAAATAAACACAAAATATTTAAATAAAACTTATATTTTTATAAAATAAAAATAAAGAAACTTTATAAGACTTAAATATTTAACAAACTCTTAAAAATATTGATATTTTTGTTTTCTTTTTATATTTTTGAATAATTAAAAACGTATTTTTTACAAAAACGTATTTTTATAAAAGTAAACTAAAAATAAAAATCTTTTTTTTTTTATATTAGCGTTGCGCTTCCAGCTTTTGAGCGAATCCCCGGCAGCGGCGCCAAAAATACTTGATAGTTAAAGCTAAGGGGTATAAAATACTATTAAATTTTAGCAGGAAATACTATTAAATATGCTACAATTTTAGACAAGTTTTAATTATTTATTTACAAATGGGATATACCTAAACCTTGCTACAACACTATAGGCAGTGTACCTAATCGTACAGTAGTGTAGTTTTTAGTAAGTCCGGTTCGTTCCACAGGGAAAATCTTTAAACAAAGCTTAACGCTATATTAGTTTACTTTTATAAAAATACAAATATATATATAAGTAATATTATTATTATAAAGGGGGGTTTTTACCGTTTAATGACCGGTTTGTCGATTTTAAAACTTTAGTCGCAGTTAAAACCAAATGTAAAATAATAAATAAATACAAGACTTAATTTAAAGCGTAAAGTAAATAACGATAATGAAATTGCGAATAATAAAAGTGCGATAAAATAAACTTGCGATAATTAAAAGTGCAATTAAATACAATAACAATAAAAATGCGATAATTAGAAGTGCAATTAAATATAAAATAAAGGAAATTAAATATGAAATAAAAGAATTATGCTTATTTAAACTTCCGTAACCATGATGTTTGACGTGTTGATTTTAGTTTTATGCCCATGGGTTAATTGTCCTTTGTCCTGGATTATTTAATATGTCCGTCTGGTTTTTGTCCATAACAGTCCATCAATCATAAATATAAAGTGCGAGTGTCCTCGTCAAATTATCCTTATACCCGAAGTTAAATATTCCAACTAATTGGGGACTTAAACTGTAACAAGATTTTAATACTTTGTTTAATAATTACACCAGGATGTCGACTGAGTGTAACCCAAGGTTTTAATATTTTGTTATCAATTATACCAAGTGTCCTTGTACATAATTTCACCCCTGTTTTAATTATTCTAGTGGCTATTAATCCATTCCCGTGTCTGGTTAAATGAACGATTATTCGTACATATAAATCCCCCGCCCATCGTGTCCGATCGAGTGTATATGGTAATTTATAGGGACGCCCAATTGTAAATCTTTATATTAACATTAACAAACTATCATTTAGTTAAACAAATATAAAGCTCATTAATAGCCCATAGTCTAATTTTCACAATTATCGTTCTTTTGTCCAAACCCCAATTATGGTACAAAGCCCAATTATCCAATTTTAGTAATTAGCCCAACATCATGATTACTTCGGATTAAATAAGCATAATAATAACTTAGCTACGAGACATTAAATTAAAAAGGTTGAACATAACTTACAATGATTAAAAATAGCGTAGCGTTACACGGACAGAATTTCGACTTACACCCTTACAACATTTGCTAACATACCCTTATTATTAGGATTTAAAATTAAAATTAAAATTATATATATATATATATATTTACGTATATATTGAGAGAGAGATAGATTATGGATTATGAAAATGATCAGAATTCGTTTGCTTTTATAGGAATTTTCGTCCAGGTAATCTCCGCGACTCGCGGTACATTTGGCCTTCGAACTCCGCAAGTCGCGGAGTTCATTTTTACAGCTCATTCATCCTTGGCTCTTTGTTTGCCGACGATTTTAAATATTAATATAATATATATATAATTTTTAAGAATTATTTATATATTATATTATATTCATGTGCATAGTTGACTTGTAATTTTTAGTCCGTTGCGTCGAGCGTTGAGAGTTGACTATGGTCCCGGTTCCGGATTTTCGAACGTCCTTGCGTACAATTTAATATCTTGTACTTTGCGTTTTAAATCTTGTACTCTTGTAATTTCGAGACGTTTCTTATCAATAATTGGAACCTCTTTGATTGTATTTTGTACTTTTGAGCTTTTTGGTCGTTTGCGTCTTCAATTCGTCGAATCTGTCTTTTGTCTTCACCTTTTATTATTTAAACGAATATCACTTTTAAATAGAACAATTGCAACTAAAAGCTTGTCTTTCTTGAGGAATAATGCTATGAAATATATGTTTGTTTTTAGCATTATCAGGTGTGTTGTGCCTTGATCCTATGGTGAGAATCCTTGGGTGCTTAAGCATTTTGGTTGGTATCGGGTCGTTAAGCTCGTTTGAGTGAGACCCTTAAAGTCTCAATGGTGTTGTGCATGTTATTGATATGGGTAACGTTCCTAATGGAAGTACCCTATGGTGACGTTTGATTTTCGGGCGAAGGGCGTAAGACTTGGTGCAACCAAGCATTCCTTAGTATTTGGGAAATGTTTCTACCAAACCATGGAAATGGGTTTTGGTGTTCGGTCGTTAAGTGCGTGTTCGCTTTCGTGTTGAAGTTCATGAACCATGAGGTTCGTCGGGTAGATTGAAACTCTTGAAATCGAGTGTTGATCTCGATGCATGTTGGTAAAGGAGTCTACGTGACGCGACATTAGGTGCCTTTTTATACCTACTAGCGTGGTGTTCGACTCCGATTGTGTTGCGGTTACATTGTACTTAGGGTACCGAAGTGAAACCCTTAGGTTCATGAGCGATCGGGTGAAATTCGACAAACTAAAGCAATTGGATGATTGCGAGTGTATAGTTCGGGTAATTTGTGGTACACTTTTTGTTCGAAGTGTTTAAGGATAGGTTAGGATCCTTGGTATGCTCAATGTTGAAGCAAGACGTGGTGATGGGCCGTGTGAACCCAATTATTGGTAAAGTCTACCTTTGGTAGCATTGTGCGGGTGTACGAGATGCGGTTTTGGAACGTAGTTCCAAGTGGGGGAGTTACACTCCCGCACGAGGAGGTTTTAGTGTGAGATTTCGGACAATGCTTTTGGTAGATCCGAAATTTGTGTCGGGACCTAGATTTGGTCGATTTGTGGTAGGGTAAAATTTCGGTTAAATTGTACTTATGATTTTGGATTTGAAATATCACCAAGGTAGTAATGTGGTTAATCTCGTTGAGAGATAATGGACGGGTATGGTGAGCAAGGTGAAATCCCTCGGTTAAGGGATGTACGTATCAGATCCTCTTTTAGAGAATTATTGTTTTGTGCCTATGTTTGATATAGGCGGTTCTTGCTCGATTTTGTGAATGGTTAGTGGTATCCGTTAGGATTCACTATGGCGTAGCAGAGCGCGATGTTACGCTACTCGTTGTTCGAGGCCAAAAGGGATCGTTGACTGGTGAAGCATGACCTTCGGGGTCCTCTGACTTCATCATGAGATCATTGATTGGTGAAGCATGACCTTCGGGGTCCGCTGACTTCATCATGGGATCGTTGACTGGTGAAGCATGACCTTCGGGGTCCTCTGACTTCATCATGAGATCATTGATTGGTGAAGCATGACCTTCGGGGTCCGCTGACTTCATCATGGGATCGTTGATTGGTGGAGCATGACCTTCGGGGTCCTCTGACTTCATCATGAGATCATTGATTGGTGAAGCATGACCTTCGTGGTCCGCTGACTTCACCATGGGATCGTTGATTGGTGGAGCATGACCTTCGGGGTCCTCTGACTTCATCATGAGATCATTGATTGGTGAAGCATGACCTTCGGGGTCCGCTGACTTTATCATGAGATCGTTGATTGGTGGAGCATGACCTTCGGGGTCCTCTGACTTCATCATGAGATCATTGATTGGTGAAGCATGACCTTCGAGATCCGCTGACTTCATCATGGGATCGTTGATTGGTGGAGCATGACCTTCGGGGTCCTCTGACTTCATCATGAGATCATTGATTGGTGAAGCTTAACCTTCGGGGTTCGATGACTTCATCATGGGATCGTTGATTGGTGGAGCATGACCTTCGAGGTCCTCTGACTTCATCATGAGATCATTGATTGGTGAAGCATGACCTTCGGGGTCCGCTGACTTCATCATGGGATCGTGGATTGGTGGAGCATGACCTTCGGGGTCCTCTAACTTCATCATGAGATCATTGATTGGTGAAGCATGACCTTCGGGGTCCGCTGACTTCATCATGGGATCGTTGATTGGTGGAGCATGACCTTCGGGGTCCGCTGACTTTATCTTGAGATCGTTGATTGGTGAAGCATGATCTTCGGGGTCCGCTGACTTCATCATGGGTGTAGTGTTATATCGGTGAAGCATGACCGTTGACGGGGTCCGCTGACTTCATTCGGTGTTGAGATTTGAGAAGTGGGTCGCGTGTAGTTTTCTGCCAGCCTTCTTGTTGTTGGATGTGTGATCTATTGGTTGTTTTATAAGCCAATGGTGGGGTCGTAAGGGCCACGTTGTGTGAACTAACGGTGGTTTTATACGCCGATGGTGGGGTCATGGGGACCATGTCGTGGGATTAGTGAGGCGATAGCCGTGTTTCGCTCACATGTTGTTACGGGTGTAACAATAGTCGATTTTTGTGCACCTTGGGTTTAGCATTGCGATAGTCATTTTGGATGCTTTCGGTCTTAGCCGTTGCTTATGATGTTAGGATAGTGGCGTATTGGTTGTATTGCGCGCTACAAAGGATGTTTAGTGGTAAGTGTAATCCGTAAGGATTTTTGTGGTTCGATCTTCAACGTTCGGATTGTTGACTTTAGGTTGAGACTTGATCACTTTTAGCGTTGTCCTTGGTAAAAGTACGCTAAGGAATTGATATCTCGGTTCGAGATTTGCTGAGTTTTCCCGATGTGAGGGATTGAGTAAGGTTTAGTGCACGGATTGTGACTTGATAAATCGCGTGTGACGATTTTGGTTGCTAAAAGTGATTCGTTGGGAAGAATTGCCTAGGAAAGTCGGTTTGGAACTTACGTTTAAGGACCGTGGAGCGTTGTCCGTTTGGTTAAGTGACAAGGATCACGAGGACGTGATCGATTCTAAGTGGGGGAGAGTTGTACGACTCTAATATTTATTGTACGAAAGTGTAATTATGCTACGTTGAATGCAGGAAGTATTGTGGAATTAAACGAAGGTCAGAATCTGCCCAGAGTGTTGTGCGCGCCGCGCACAGTTATGGGTGCGCGCCGCGCACCTTGCCAGCAACAGATTTCAGCCTTTTTCTATTTTGAGTTTAATGAAGGGCAATTTGGTCATTTCACTTGAGGCCGGATCTGTTGGCTTTATCAGTTGGTTTGGATCCAACTTTAGATCATTTTCACATCCATTCATCACTCTCATCTTCAAACCCTAGAGAGAGAAGAGTTTTAGAGAGAGGAAGCTTCATTTGGAGAAAAAAAGAGTTGGATTCTCACCAAAGCTCGGGTTTTAAAGTTGTTCACCTCGTTCCTAGCTACGTTTTGGTTGTTGTGGTAAGTTCTAACTCCGAATTTCATTGTTTGATTTGATATTCAAAGTTAGGGTTTGAACTTGATTTGTAGAGAAACCCATTTAAAACTCTTAAAGTGAGTTTGTTGATGCTAGTAATCGGGTTTATTGTTATTGTTGGTGGATTTTGGGTTGGTAAACAAATTGGTCTTGTTTATGACTTGTAATTGGGTTTAATCACTAGGTTTAGTGATTATGGAAGTATTGGAACCCTTTTGCTGTGTTTGAAAGACTAATTTTGGAATTGAGTCAAAATTAGGGTTTTTGGGTGATTTTGAGATTGATAAGTGTTAAACACTTAAGTTTGGGTTCTTTTGGCTTATTAGGACCATTTTCACTTGTGATTAGTGATTAGTGGTTAGTTTGGACGCGTTTGGTGTTTGTAAGTGCAATTGGTCGAATTTGCACTAAGTGTCGAATTGAGTTGGTTTGTAAATCCACTCTAAGTGTGTTATTATATTTGTGATAATGGATTAGGTACTTTCCATTGACGTGTTGCGGAATTACTCGGTTGCATTCATCAAGGCGAAAAGGTGAGTGTTAATATCCTATGTGCATATGTATGTGTAGGATGGGTGCGGGTTGGGTGAAGCGGTTCTCGGTTATAGAGATCACTTCACATATAGGTTCATGATGGCTCGGTTAGCACGATCATCTTATTGTTAAGTTGTGAATTTCGGTTAGAGTGGATTCATGGTGACTCGGTTTATACGGTCATCTTATTGTTAAGGTTAAGTGTTTAGCCTTGGGTTGTAGGTTCGGGGATATTATATTATCTTATGTTTTGATATTGATGTGTTGTAGCTAGCACTTCGGGTGTAGCTTGGTAGTGTTGTTCATAACGTTGTGAGTGAACTTACATTGATGTTGTAGCTAGTGGTATCGCAATTGTACGGTAAGCTTAGTTTTGCTTGCTATATGCTCGGATGATCCGGTATGTGTTATTTGATATTGTGTGGCGTGTTCATTTTATGCATATATATGTATGTAGTATATTCTCACTCACTAAGCGTTAGCTTACCCTCTTGTTGTTTACATTTTTATAGATTTGCTTGGAGACGGTGGCTCGGGTAAGCGTGTGAACTAGTGGACTCGCATAGTTGCTTTAGAAGATCTTGCTTTTGGATTGATTAGGATTGGGTAGCGTATCCCCAATCGCCATGCTCGGTCTTTATTTTGTGTTAAAAATCATGTGGTCGAAAATCTGTAGTTTGTACGAAAGTCGTAAAACGGCCGATGTGGGCCCGATCTCGTAAAACTCATTTTATTATTGGAACGTATTAGTTTTAACTAATATAAATTGTTGTGAAGAGCGTTTGGTCTAAAAGTGTCGGGAAGCAAGAGATCTTTTTGCGAAAATTAGAAAAAGTGGACAGCGGGCTGTCAGACCCTGTGCGCGCCGGTTAACGGGTTGGGTTGTTACATATGTGTTAAAATATAATATATATATATATATATATATATATATATATATATATATATATATATATATATATATATATATCTGTGTGTGTGTGTGTGTGTGTGTGTATGTATTTCATTTATTTATCAAAACAGTAGTTTTATTATACTAAGTTAATATTAGTAAAAATAATGATAATAACATTAATAGTATACATATGTTAATAACTACCCTATTAGTGATAGTAACAATGATATTAATAATAGTACTTGTAAAAGTATTAATTTTATTGTTTATGATAGTTATGATATTAATGATTTACTAATAATAATAATAATAACTTAATTAAGAATGATAATATTAATAAAAAATAAGGATATTGTTAATAATGATACATTTGTTTAATAATAATAATAATAATACTAGTAATTACAAAAGTGATACTAATACTGAAAATAATGATTGCTCGTATTATTTTCATAATAACAATAATAATAATTCTAATCATAGTAATACTTATTTTAATATTAGTAATACTAATAATAACGCTAATAACACTTAATAACGTTACCTAATAACAAAATGATAATAATATTAATCATAGTATTTATGTTAACGTAATAATAATAATGATAATACATCTAGTAGTAGTTAAAAAATATGATAATAATAATCATAATAATAATAATAATAATAATAATAATAATAGTAATAGCAATATTCCTAGTTATAATCATAATTACAATAATAATAATGATGAATGATAATTAATACATACTAGTAATAATAATAATAATAATAACTATAATAATTAGTACTAGTAACAATATTTAACAATAACAATATTCATAAAAACATAAAAATAATAATGATACTAATAATAATAATAATAATAATATGTTAATGATGGAACTACCTTTAAAGGCATCAAAAAAATAAGAAACCGCCCAAGCCGGGACTCGAACCCGAGACCACTCGTTAAGTAACACATCCTTCTAACCAACACACCAATTCTGTTTTTCTGTATAAATTACCAATCAGCTTTATTTACTCCAATTTCTGTTTCTTCCTTTTTCTTCTTCTTCGTCCCAGCTATCAAATCAACCAGAGGAAACAATTTAACAAGCATCACAACGAATTGGTTTTTAGGATTTAATTACAAACATAAATGTTTGTAATTCAAATTAACAAACGCGAGAGAAAAAAAATAAATAAACATCAACCAGCTACTGTTGCCGTCGCGAAGGAGATAAAGAAAATAAAATTCGGTTTTGAATTCTAGGTTCTTTCAGGCTATAGTTACTAAACAAAATAAGTGGTAAATCGTTGTTAGAAACTTCGGGTATCATCAATTGATCCAGAATCATCAACTAGGATTCGAATTTAAGGATGAACACAAGGGTTGACTTTTTAAATTCGAAAGTTTGACTCTCAAATTTGAACTTGATATTAGGAATTGAGGGATGAGATTTTGCAGAAATCTTCACTAAAGGATTCCTCACAATACTGCATTCATGGATTTTGAAGTAGGATTCATATTCGAATTATGAGCAAAAGTAGTATGTACAGAGGTTAACGAGCTGCTGTATATTCATCCTAATTATTTTTTTTTATTTTTTTTTTTGTTGATGGAAAGGGTACCAGCTGTTAATGATATTGATGGTGGAGAAAACTAATATCTTATTACCAATGATAGGAGCGAATAATATAGGATAGAGAAGTGTCGACTAGGTTCATTCCATAGAAACAAGAAGACAGAAAAAAAATAAACGCGATAGTGATATGTACAGATTTAGTCTTCATCTGATTTTAATAATTATAAATATTTTATTAATAATACAATTAATATTAACAATAATAGTTATCATAATAATATTAATAAAAATAATGATAAAAATAATAATTATTAATACTAATAATAATAAATTTAAAAGTGACAATTATAATATTAATAATAATATGATGATATTAAAATTAACAACAATGATAAAAAAATACTAATGACTAATAAGTTATTTAACTCATACTACTTTATAATTTCAATTATTCCTATTATAATATTTATATATAAAAATATATCTTTACTTTGATAATCTTAAAATTTATCAAAATTTTATTTATTATAATCATGACAGTAATAATAACATTAATCATAATAATAACAAAAATCATAATCTTTCTATTAATTATAATAATTTTAATATTATTAATTATGACAAATATCAATAATAAAACACATTAATTTTTATATCTAAATGTTATGTCTTATTAATTATATAATAACCCTTATTGAATATTTAATATGTATACACTTTATATATACAACAATATATATATAATAATCAATCATTCATAAAATCATATTCATATTGATGATGTAGCGTGAGGGTACGAAATAGTATTATTTTTAATACAAAATACTACAAAATATGACACAAGTTTTATTAATTTACGGATGGGATATACCTAAACCTTGCTACAACACTATAGGCAGTGTACCTAATCGTAGAGTAGTGTAGTTTTTAGTAAGTCCGGTTCGTTCCACAGGGAGCTGGTGATACTTACTATATTTTTAACTATATTTATACAAAATATATATAATTATATAAGTAGTAATATTATTATAAAAGGGGGGTTTTACCGTTTAATGACCGGTTTGTCGATTCTATATTTTAAGCGTAAAGATAAATGACGATAATTAAAGTGCGTAAAATAATGACAATAAATAAATTGACAGTAAATAAAATTGCGAGTAATAAAATGACAGTAAATAAAGATACGATGAGAAATATAATAAAAGAATTATGCTTATTTAAACTTCCGTAATCATGATGTTTGACGTGTTGATTTTAATTTATTACCATGGGTTAATTGTCCTTTGTCCTGGTTTATTTGATACGTCTATCTGGTTTTTGTCCATAATAGTCCATCGGTCATAAAAATAAAGTGCGAGTATCCTCGTCAAATTACCCTTATACCCGAAGTCAAATATTCCAACTGATTAAGGATTTAAACTGTGACGCAGTTATCACTTCTGTCAACAATTACACCAGTTATCACTGTATGTAATCCACCCCTGTTTTAATTAGTTTATGAATATTAATTCATCCACTTGATCAGAATGAATAATCAATTACCCAACCCAATTGATTAATTAAATGATTATAACAGATTCCATATGAACATCACTAAATAGGACAACCATAATCATTATTAATTATTAGGTTAATTAATTTGAAGATAGGTTCGACAGACTCCAATGAGTTGTCACTCAATTAGACAATACCCCCCATCTATTAATAGTCAATAGTTCAATTTCCACAAGTGTCGGTCTTTTGCCCAAACCTTAATTATGGTCCAAAGTTCAATAACCCCTTCTTAATATTTTAGCCCAACATCACGATTACTTCGGCTCAAGTAAGCATAATAATAACTTAGTTACGATACATTAATGTAAAAAGGTTGAACATAACTTACAATGATTAAAAATAGCGTAGCGTTACACGGACAGAATTTCGACTTACACACTCAAACGATCTCTATCATAAATCTTATTATTATCATAATTTAAAATTAAAATTAAGATTATTGTTATATCTTATTAAGTTAACATTATGATAGAGATATAGAATATAGATATTGATAATTGATATTGATAAATAAGAAAAAGATAGAAAAAGGTGTGTTTTTACATTACGATTACAAAGCCTTTTATAGGCGAATTTAGAAATTGAATTTTCACTTATGACCCCTGAACTATGCTCAATTAACAACTTTTTATTATTTAATATTATTCTTATTATGAATTATTTAAATATTATATTTTATTCTTGTGCATAGTTGACTCGTAATTTTTACACCGTTGCGTCGAGCGTTGAGAGTTGACTCTGGTCCCGGTTCCGGATTTTCGAACGTCCTTGCGTACAATTTTATATTTTGTACTTTGCATTTTGTAACTTGTACTCTTGTCATTTTTAGACGTTCCTCATCAATAATTTGAACCTTTTTGATTGTATCTTGTACTTTTGAGCTTTTTGGACCTTTGTGTCTTCAATTCGTCGTTTTCGCCTTTTGTCTTCGCACTTATTTAAAATAAACGAATATTACTTGAAAATAGAACAATTGCAACTAAAATCTTGTCTTTCTTGGGGGATTTTGCTATGAAATATATGTTCCTTTTTAGCCTTATCAATATCCCCACACTTGAGCGTTGCTTGTCCTCAAGCAATACAGTCTTGAAATAATATAATACATCACACGAATCACTTCTTTATTCTTCACACTTTGTACATCAGTGATTTTGATAGAGCGGTATAAACAATGATAGTAATGATATGGTTAAAGGTGGGTGTGTCATCCACAGTTGCCTTGGGTTTAGGACAACGACACTTGCAATCAAATAGCTGATTTACTTTCGGTTTCCAAAGCAAAGTGCACATTTGAAAGGCGGTTTACAGTCCCACATGACTATAAAAATTTAGATCCTTTAAGGAAATTGGATCTTTATGAAAACATTTGATCTTTTGAAAATTCAAGCTAGATTTTACCCTAGACAAGTTTTCTGATTTGATCCATCATCGGTGTTGCAAAATATATTTGTGGATCAATATTTTGGCTAAAACTTTTAGGTTCGTGTAATCCACTGCTATCCCGGTATCGGAAAGTACACATCCAGTTTACTTGTTCCGTATATTATCTTTCGGTAAACTACCGTCCGGTTGTAAAGGAAAGCGATGAACAAGAAACTGTTAAGGCAATGTCCCGTGACATGCAGATGATTATGGTCTTTTAACGTGTCGGATGCTAGAACTATCCTTGGTAGGAGCGATAGTAAAGATCATCCTATGATTTTTCGGTCTGGCACAAGGTCCTGTCTCCGACCATGCTATGCAACCACCGTTCTTACGGTTGACACCCGATTTGGTTCAGGTGACCTAATGAATTCCAGGTGAATTCCTAGGATTTTACGTTCAATGGTAATGAACGCATTGAAAATGGGTTTTCAGAAAACAAATCGGTTTGTATTTTTGATCAAAATATTTTCTCGTTCAAGCTCGAGTTTAGATATCATTGAATTCCATGAGTTTGAATTCTCAATCTTTAAGGTCAATCTCAAGGATTGAGTAATATCAGTCTTAAAAGCTGATTTTTAATCTTTAAGGAGATTATCCTTTCTGGGGATCTGATTCATTAGTCTTATCAAGCTAATTTGCACGGTGCCTCCCCATTGTACGAGATAAATCCTTCTCATGGTTAGGATAAATCTGACCACTTGGCGACCCTGTTTGATGCTGAGGTCCGTGGATTTCCTGCTGATTTTAGAGATGACTTTTCTAGATTTTTCGTCAACCTACAGCTGGTCTGGACGACAACTTCTTGACCTAAATCAAGAAGCGCGTGTCTTTTTCGGAAGACTTTACTTCCTTTTAATGATGGAATTGATTCATCGTGTAGATCCATCTTTCTTTCAAATATATTACAGTAAACCGGGTAAAACTGATTAGTATCATCCAAAACAAAAGTACCTGCAATAATCTTGTACAAAGATATGTGATAGATAATTTTTAATTGAATAACTTGATACATTCTCCCCACACTTAGTTTCTTTCTTTGCCTTTTTATTCTCCTTTATTCCATTTTAAATGAATTCAAGCATTTTAGGTTGTTTCTCAATTTATGTCCTTTCCGAGGTAACGATAATTTCGGCATTAACACCTAGTTTTATCGTTCATAAATATGTATAAACATGATTTTGAATTCATTTAGTTAAAAAATTTTAAAATTTTCATAATATTTAGAAAATAAGCCAAGTATAAACCCGAGAGAATTTATAACCCTTCCCCACACTTGAGATCATGCAATGCCCTCATTTGCATGAAATCAGACTATAATTATTAATTCATGAGGGTGATTAGTGTAGAAAAGTGATTAAAAATACCCAGTTTGTAATTACAAAGCTCGTCGAATGATAGATGGCGCGCCTCATCGTTCATTCCTTCATTTATTATATCACATTTGTTGTTTTGCATCTTGTCGTCAAAATCAGTACCTTTTGCTGAACTTAATGTTAGTCTTTGAAAGTGCGTTGTTTTACCCTGTTGTTTACATGATAAAATACGAACATATATACATATTTTTAAAGTTGGGTATATTACCCCACGTTCAAAAATTTATAAAATCAAATATATATTTTTTTGGCATACTTTAAATCAATAAAATTAAAAATAATGATGAAAAAATTTTCGCCCCGCCCTCAGGTAAAGTAATTTCGGCTCAACGGCCTAGTCTTCAACTCACGACGAATTTTAGAAATCATTTTTTTTCAACTTAATGAAATAAAGTAAATTTTTGTTTTTAAATTCACACAAAACTTAAAAAGAAAACATATTAATTTCATATAAAACCTAAAAAACAAAAAAAAAATCAGAATGGGGGGAGAAAACTAGTTCTTTAGTGTCTGCTAGCGGAAAAGACCAATCGAATTCCATTCTCGGAACTACACGAGAACAGAACAACTAACTCCAAACAGCATTTTCTTTTTAGAATATTTGAATCTCCTCACACTTAGGTAGATGTGGTGTCGAAATTGTGATTAATTTCATCGTCAATTTCTCTTGGACCATAATCAACTTGCATATCTGTGACTTTTGCTTTAAGCCAGTGACCAGCTTTTTCCGTAATATCCACAAATTCAACTAGCTTCGCCTTTTCTTTAGGCGACAGATTGGATACTAACCGGTTATATAACCTAAAGTTTCCCTTACTTTTAGCATCAATAACCCGTTTAAAAAGTTTCTTCATTGAACTGTTAATAACGGGGTTATTTAATTTCGTATCAACTATGGGGTTCTTTATTATCAAGTCATCATTAGGTGTTACTTCATTTTCCCCACACTTAGGCGTTCTATTATTGTTAAGCATTACCGTTGGAGTTGGTAAAACAACATGGTTCTTACCAATCGTTTTTGTCGGTTCAACGGTTTTGGTTTGTGGATATTTAGACTTTCGAATCATAAAGATGATCGATTTCTCATCATTACTAAGTGTCATTCTACCCTTTCTTACATCAAATAACGCCCCGGTGGACGCTAAGAATGGTCGACCTAAAATTAGAGGAACGTTTGAGTCCTCTTCTATGTCAATGACAATGAATTCGACTAGAAAGGTTAAATTACCTACTTGAACGGGTAGGTTGTCAGCAATTCCAACTGGGTGCTTAATGGTTTGATCAAGGAGTCGAACACTCATATCCGTTGGAGTTAACTCACCTACACCTAATCTCTTATATAATGAAAGAGGCATAACACTCACACTTGAACCTAAATCTGCTAGTGCATCATACATGACACAGTCACTAAGTAGACAAGGAACAATAAATTCACCCGGATCACCTACCCTAGGTGGAGGATTTGGTGGAACTGTCTTCACCGGGTTTACTTCTACTGTTTTTGTTTCTTGCACTTTTTTATTCTTCTTCTTCTTCTTTCCAGAGGTATCACAAACTTTATTACCTATTACTTGCTCATACTCAACTCCTTTTCTTGGAAACGGGATGGGTGGTCTGTATGGTGCCACCACTGGCTTTACATACTCGGGTGGTGGTGGTGGTGTAACTTCTTCATTGTTACTTACATCTAAAACTTTCCCATCTTCTGGTATTGGTTTTTCAGAATTTGTTGATATCATGTTAACATTTTCATTCCGAGGATTTACTTCATTATTACTCGGTAGCTTTCCTTGTTCCCTTTCACTCATCAATCTAACAAGAGTACCTACTTGTTTTTCTAGATTCAAAATGGAAGCTTGTTGAGTTCTAAATGACTGCTCAAACCTCTCATTCGTTTGGGTTTGAGTTTCAATAAATTGTGTTTGAGATTCAACTAGCTTAAATACCACTTCTTCCAGATTTGACTTCTTCTCGTCGGTTTGTTGTGGTGGTTTATACAAGCCAGGTCTTTGTTGATTGAAAGTGTTGTTTTGAGTTGGTTGGTTATTCGGACCTTGTTGGTTATACGAGTTATTGTCGGGTCCTTTTGGATTGTAAAGAATGTTTTGATTTCGATTGAAGTTTGGCCTTGGCGGTTGATAATTATTCTGATAACTATTTTCCAGCCTTTGGTTCATGTAGACAACATTCTCACGTTGTTCCATCGTTTGTTCAATGTGACAGTCTTTCATTAAGTGCGGTCCACCGCATTGCTCACAACTGATTCGTATTGCGTGAATATCTTTATTCATCTTTTCCATTCGTTTTTCGAAAGCATCTATTTTTGCGGAAACAGAATCAAAGTCATGGCTAGAATCGGCTCTAGCCGCTTTAGATGAACGAAAAATATCTTTTTCTTGATGCCACTCATGAGAGTGGGAGGCTGTGTTATCAATAATTTTGTAAGCTTCAGTTGCGGTTTTCTTCATAATGGAACCACCAGCTGTTATGTCGATGTCTTTTCGTGTAGCAACGTTGACACCTTGGTAGAATATTTGTACTATTTGATAAGTGTCTAAACCGTGTTGAGGACATCCTCTCAACAACTTTCCAAATCTTGTCCACGCCTCATATAGAGTTTCATTTGGCTTTTGCGCGAACGTAACAATTTCTCCTTGAAGTCTCACGGCTTTGGATGCCGGAAAGAATTGTTTAAGAAATTTTTCAACTAAAACATCCCATGTGTCAATCGCCCTTTCAGGTAACGATTCTAACCAATCTTTGGCTTCTCCCTTTAAAGTCCAGGGAAACAACATGAGATAGATCTGCTCATCTTCCACTTCTCGGATTTTGAATAGTGTACAAATTCTTTTAAACGTACGAAGGTGTTCGTTAGGATCTTCATTCGGTGCACCACTGAATTGACATTGGTTAGTTACCATGTGTAGAATTTGTCCTTTGATTTCATAATCTGGCGCATTAACTTCTGGCTTAATAATGGCGTGACCTTGGTCCGTGCGTGTGGCTCTCATTCGATCTTCCATACTTAGAGGTTCCGTTACTTCCATAATTGAATTTGTTGAATACGAATCACTAGAGGATTCTGATTTAATGGTTTGTAGCTCAGGAGGAATAATTAGTGGTTCAGGATCTTGGAATTGTCCTTGAATATGCTCCGGGTTCTTAATTGTGAAGTCGGGTTCAAAAGATGGATTATCGGAAATTTGAGTTGGAGTTCTTGTTCGACTAGATGACGATTCTAAAGAAAAATCAACGGCGACAATATTTGCTAGATGTCTTGATCGAGTTACAGGTGGTGAACGTATGAAAGGTGGTGAACGTTTTGCTCGGTGCATTCACAGAATATCCTATTAGTTATAAAAATAAGAAAAACTTATATAAGTTGTCCAATCAATAGACTTTTCTGATTTTGCCCACGTTTCGAATAGCCAAAAGATGCAGCAGAGGGGCAGGATTCGTTTGGTCTCAATATAATTGAGTACTGTTTGGCTCCAATAACCCGGTCCACGTACAAATCCAACTATTACTACGAACCAGAAAATTTTGATGTCTATCAATTTAACCACTTAAAATAAATTTTCGTAATTTTAAGAAATTTAGAGAAGAAGTAGAAAAAAATCTAAGTCCTAAAAACTAGAATGGCGAGAAATAAGAAAGAAAAAGATTGCGCGTCGAAAAAGGTCGAAAAATAAAAAGGTCGAAAAATAGGCGTCGAAAAATAAAAATAAGAAAGTAGTGCGAAATACGGCGTCGTAAAATTCTAAAGCACCTAAAACTTAATCTAAGGAATAAGCACTTAAGGGATTTTACGGCAAAGCCTAAAAATTCTAGAAGTAAAAATAACTATGGCAAAACTAAACTTAATACTAAAAGTTGCGACTATAGTCTAAAAATCTAAAGGTAATAAAACTAAAAAAAAAAATTTTTTTTTTATAGACAAAATCTTAAAAAATATATATTTTTTTTAATAATCGTTTTTTTTTTTACGTTTTTTTTTTTTTACGTTTTTGTTTTTTTTTACGTTTTTTTTTTTTTTTTAAGTTTTTTTTTTTTTTTTACGTTTTTTTTTTTAAAAACGAATTTTTTTTTCTAAAAAAAAAAACGTTTTTTTTTTACAATTTTTTTTTTTTTTTTTTTTAAAAATGATTTTTTTTACAAATTAATACTTTTTTTATAATTATTATTTTTTTTCAAAACTTTTTTTTAATTCATTTACTATTCATGAATAGTAAATGAAAAGAAATTAATTAATTTACTATTCACATGAAAGCGACATGATAGAAATTATTAATTACAATTTACATAATATACCCCTGAAGTATTTAATAAATACGACTTTTTAAAACTTTTACGATTCAAAATATATTCTAAAATATTATTATATTATTATATTCTATTTCAATATTATTATATTATTATATTCTATTTCAATATTATTATATTATTATATTTTATTTCAATATTATTATAATTAAAAATATAGCGTTTTAGCGCTCCCCGGCAGCGGCGCCAAAAACTTGATGATGTAGCGTGAGGGTACGAAATAGTATTATTTTTAATACAAAATACTACAAAATATGACACAAGTTTTATTAATTTACGGATGGGATATACCTAAACCTTGCTACAACACTATAGGCAGTGTACCTAATCGTAGAGTAGTGTAGTTTTTAGTAAGTCCGGTTCGTTCCACAGGGAGCTGGTGATACTTACTATATTTTTAACTATATTTATACAAAATATATATAATTATATAAGTAGTAATATTATTATAAAAGGGGGGTTTTACCGTTTAATGACCGGTTTGTCGATTCTATATTTTAAGCGTAAAGATAAATGACGATAATTAAAGTGCGTAAAATAATGACAATAAATAAATTGACAGTAAATAAAATTGCGAGTAATAAAATGACAGTAAATAAAGATACGATGAGAAATATAATAAAAGAATTATGCTTATTTAAACTTCCGTAATCATGATGTTTGACGTGTTGATTTTAATTTATTACCATGGGTTAATTGTCCTTTGTCCTGGTTTATTTGATACGTCTATCTGGTTTTTGTCCATAATAGTCCATCGGTCATAAAAATAAAGTGCGAGTATCCTCGTCAAATTACCCTTATACCCGAAGTCAAATATTCCAACTGATTAAGGATTTAAACTGTGACGCAGTTATCACTTCTGTCAACAATTACACCAGTTATCACTGTATGTAATCCACCCCTGTTTTAATTAGTTTATGAATATTAATTCATCCACTTGATCAGAATGAATAATCAATTACCCAACCCAATTGATTAATTAAATGATTATAACAGATTCCATATGAACATCACTAAATAGGACAACCATAATCATTATTAATTATTAGGTTAATTAATTTGAAGATAGGTTCGACAGACTCCAATGAGTTGTCACTCAATTAGACAATACCCCCCATCTATTAATAGTCAATAGTTCAATTTCCACAAGTGTCGGTCTTTTGCCCAAACCTTAATTATGGTCCAAAGTTCAATAACCCCTTCTTAATATTTTAGCCCAACATCACGATTACTTCGGCTCAAGTAAGCATAATAATAACTTAGTTACGATACATTAATGTAAAAAGGTTGAACATAACTTACAATGATTAAAAATAGCGTAGCGTTACACGGACAGAATTTCGACTTACACACTCAAACGATCTCTATCATAAATCTTATTATTATCATAATTTAAAATTAAAATTAAGATTATTGTTATATCTTATTAAGTTAACATTATGATAGAGATATAGAATATAGATATTGATAATTGATATTGATAAATAAGAAAAAGATAGAAAAAGGTGTGTTTTTACATTACGATTACAAAGCCTTTTATAGGCGAATTTAGAAATTGAATTTTCACTTATGACCCCTGAACTATGCTCAATTAACAACTTTTTATTATTTAATATTATTCTTATTATGAATTATTTAAATATTATATTTTATTCTTGTGCATAGTTGACTCGTAATTTTTACACCGTTGCGTCGAGCGTTGAGAGTTGACTCTGGTCCCGGTTCCGGATTTTCGAACGTCCTTGCGTACAATTTTATATTTTGTACTTTGCATTTTGTAACTTGTACTCTTGTCATTTTTAGACGTTCCTCATCAATAATTTGAACCTTTTTGATTGTATCTTGTACTTTTGAGCTTTTTGGACCTTTGTGTCTTCAATTCGTCGTTTTCGCCTTTTGTCTTCGCACTTATTTAAAATAAACGAATATTACTTGAAAATGGAACAATTGCAACTAAAATCTTGTCTTTCTTGGGGGATTTTGCTATGAAATATATGTTCCTTTTTAGCCTTATCACATATAAATATATATATGTTCATTTTTAATAGCACTTTACTTATTCTGTAAATTACTTTACATTTTCAATTCAAATGATTTAATTGTATTTTATTGATTCCAGTCATTATGTATACTTGTATTTATATTTATATCTATATATTTATTTATTTACAAACAATGGTTCGTGAATCATCGAGAATGGTTAAAAGGGAAAATGCATTCATATAACTGTTCCAAAGTTTTCGAGACTCAACATAACAGACTTTGCTTATCATGTCGAAAACATATAAAGATCAAGTTTAAATTTGGTCGGATATTCTCGGGTCGTCACACTAATTATGCTATAATACGAAGTAAGAACAATAATTATAAAATTATAGTGATAATTATAAATTATAATAATAATAATAATAATTATTATCATAATTATAATTGATTAACTATTAACTATGTAATTATTTTGTTATTTAATATTTAATATTATTATTATTATTAGACTTTTTTGCTCCGTTAGTCCTTCAATTATACACGAAATTGCAATCCGAGTCCCTCAAGTTTTTTTTTTGGATTTTCGAGTCCTTAAAATTGCAAAATTTTGCAATCCGAGTCCCTCTGTCTAACTTCTGTCTAAATCAACCGTTAACCCTTGACATGTGCCATGCATGTGAGGGTAAAATCATCTTTTTACTCTTTTCTTTGACTTTTTTGCTTCGTTGGTCCTTCGTTTATAGATAAAATTGCAATCCTAATCCCTCAAATTTTTTTTTTTTTTTTTTTTTTTAGAGGCCAAACAAAATATATTATAGATTATCATCATTTATCTATTTTCAATGTATTCAAATAATATATCACCTACTACACAAAAATATATATGGATACATCACTGATTATAATTACATACACACATCACTGATTATAATTACAATTCCAATGCTTTTCAACAAAAAAATAATTACAATTGCAATTAACAGATATATAAATGGATACCTGACTGAGAAGCGACAATAATCGATCCTCAGCCACACCACTAGACACATTAAGTTTAAGCAAGGGTTTCAACCTCTCATCAGCACGACAAGCTCCCATAACCTGCATATCAAGTGCTTGTAACCACTGCATAACTGAAAGGACCCGTCCTTATCCTCCCGGACGATATCATCAACAGTTGGTCCCATCGCGATGATCGACTCCAAGTAATGTCCTTAATATGAGCTAATGCACAGCGGAAGACTTAATTCGTACCTAATGTATTTTGTAGTAAAAATACATATAACATCATTGAACACATATAAGGTTGGCCTCGGATTCACGAACCTATAACATTTGTATTTTTTTTTATTAATATACATAATTTGTAATCGAATAAATGATGTACTTTTTATACTTTATAATATATATATATATATATATATAATTATCAATATTGTTAAGCTATGTAATTTTAAATATAATCTTTATATCTATACCCTTTTTTTTTAATATTTATAATCCTAACATTTCAAAACTTTTATTTTTATAAATAATATTAGTTTGATAATAATGATATAGATATTACTTGGTAATGACAATAGCAAAATATTAGATACTAATGGTAATAGTTTTTAATAATAACAATATTATTAATGATAATCATACTAATAATAATAATAACTAAATGATATTTATGTTAATAATAATAATAATAATAATAATAATAATAATAATAATAATAATAATAATAATAATAATAATGATATAGAAAAGTAAAGCTACCTTCAAAAATTTGCCTAAAAAGAATAACTGCCACATTTGGGACTCGAACCCGCAACCCCTTAGTACCCGCAAACACTCATAACCATAGCTCCATGTCAGTTTTTCTGTTTTTAATACCCTCCTATAATTTATAAACCGTATTCTGTTGATTTCCTTTTCTTCTTCCCCATATACAAGTCGACTAGAAACCCATATTTTACAATCAGTGACTTAATCCAATTGTTTTAAGATACAAAATTAGTTCCTAAACGTTCCAAAAGTGAGATAACATTTAAACAAACGCGAAAAAAAAAAAATAAAAAAAAAAAAAATACAGCATCTGCTGTTCGAAGTTTTAAGAAAAAAAAAAAAAAAAAAAAAAAAAATTTAATTTCGAGATTAACAATGTTTTAGGTAGAAGTTATAAAACGAAATGAGTTTCAATTCACCTTTTGAAACTATTGGGATCGTTATTTGCCGGTAATTCCTAACAACAAACACAAATTTTTGCAAGAACAAATTCATTGACTTTTTAACTTACAAATTTGACTCCCAAAATTTGTGATAGTTATAAAGAAATGGAATTGAAGACTTTGCAGAAAGATTAGATAAAGGATTTCTAACACAACCTTATTTTTAGATTTTGATATGGAGATCAAATTCGAATTAGGGAGTAATTTGTCAAGAACAGGGGTGTCGACCCATGTTCTTCCCCTTTTAGTTTAATTTGAGTAAAAATTTGATTACTGGTTTCTGAAATTCATAAATGGGTTTTAGGATGTCGTATGGTTATCCATGAACGAATTTATAGAAAAAAAATAGTCGACATGCATTATTCATCTAATAAAAAAAAATATAGAAAAAATAAAAATATAAAAGTGACAAAGATGTTAATCAAATTCTTGGATTCATCCTTATGTCTTAGACTTAAATTTGTACGAATTTTCAATCAGAAACAGTAGATAACGACTTGTTAGAAATTCTGATTTCTTGAATCTATTTATACGGTTTTTTTTTTATAAATAATAAGTTAATAATTAATAATTATATTTATATTAATTATAATCAAAATTACTAATATAAATACCAAACTAAAGAAGAAAAAAAAAACAGTTTGTATTAGTTTCTAATTATAATATCAAAAATAATATTAATGATATTAATTGTAATAATATTTATAATATAATCTCCATTATTCTTATAATGATATTTATGTTTATCATCCTTAATCATAACTTTTTAGATATATATATATATATATATACAATATTAATAATATTATTATTAACATCATCATCTTTGATATAAATATTAATGATAAGAGTGTTAATAATATTACCATATCATTTATATTTTCAATTTGCATTTAATATATCAATATTACATATTCTTAATTATGTAGTGATATAACATATAATAGTAAAACTTTGTATATATATATATATATATATATTTCAATATACATATCATAGTAGTTATATATATAGTTTTATTTTTAATAGTCACCTCATTACCATTATGCACTAACATTATTTTAGTTTCCTTAAACTTTCTATATATCATATATATATAAACACGTTGTCAATATTTTCCATTAACGAGTATATTTTATATATACTTTTCTATATACACATAAATGTTCGTGAATCTTCAGGCATGGTCAAAGGGTAACTGATTAACCGAATATAGATTTTAAACTTTCTAGACTCAATATTAGGGTTTTTTTGCTTATCGTGTCGGAAACATATAGAGTTTAAGGTTTAAATTTGGTCGAAAATTTCCGGGTCGTTACAGTACCCACCCGTTAAAGAAATTTCGTCCCCGAAATTTGATAGAGGTTGTCATAAATAACAATAGGAATGTTTTCATGACGAATATGAGGTAATAATAGAGTTTTATCATTATTGGATGATATAGATAAACGATTCGATCATGTGAAGCGCACGAGTGAAGCTATCACAAAAGGATGAAATGAGCGAATATGGAATTGTTTTAACCGATGACGTGATTAGGATTGATTTCAGAATTTAAGGGACTTAAAGAAAATCTTATGTATAAGATTTGGTTCTTCGACGATTTAGGAAACAGGATCTTCTTTGATTTAATGCGGCAAATCTGTTGTGATTTTTTTTTTTTTTTTTTTTTGTCGGATATTTTACTTATAAAACTACCCCCTTTGTTCCCTTATTTCCATATCCCACATCTTCTACTCTTTCTCCTTAATTCCTGCTTTAAGACATTTGCTAATATGCTTCATCCCATTCTGATCCTTGATATACTCTTAATTTTTTTTTTTTTACATCTGTCATCCTTCTTTTTCATCTATCACCAGAAGAATCTATTTACTTCTACTATACTCTCGCGTTGATAGTGTTTCTAGTTCTCCTGTGTCTCTATATTGCTATCGGCATTGATATACACGGTTTGTAGTTTCTGGGTGATTGTTGGGTTTTATATCTTCCCTTATATTTCAATGTTCCTACTTTTGTCTTCTATAATCATTGTCATTCACCGTTAATGCTTTCTCCTATTTGCTGTGATATATACCCCAAATTTATATTTCGAAGCTTCATTCTTTCGTTTCCTCTTCTTGCGTTTTAGCGTCTCTTGTAATGGTCCAGAATTCGTAGGTATAAGATTTGGAATGAACATAGCTAATGTTCTAAGAAAGAAAGGGTATTGGCAAAATTTTGATTTGTCAAATTACCAGAATATCTAGAAAGATAGAACTATCGAGATGATATGTTCTTGATATGTTTGGAGATTGGATAGAATGTAAGAGCCGTGTAACATGGCATATGATGATGGTACTGTGAATCATCACATTCCATTAGAAACTTAACATAACTTACTGTAATATAATGAAGTTGATCAAGTTTCATTATATTATACTAATTCATGCATCAGTTCTTAACACTACTTCAAAACATTCATATTTTAAATTCGGAGGTTTCAGAATTTAGAAACTATCACAGTTTCTTTTATGATGTGATACAGATAGCGCGAGAAGATAGATGATTTCCGATATGAATAGTTATAAAAATATCTTCAGAAACATTGAGGATATTTATAATGAAAGATATAATAATATCTTGGAACTTCTAATGCTGAAGGATGATGATGAAGAATAGTGTCAGCAAAGGTTTTAGAGTAAGGAGTAGGGTATGTACTAAGGATTTCAGCAGGCACTGAATCTTTTAAATTCTTTGAAGTCAAACTTATTCTTTGTGATTTGTCCACGGCTTACTTCATAGTTTCACATAATCCGCTTTTTGGTACTAAATTTTCTATTGTGTGTTTCCAATACTCCGTTCTTTATTATCAACTTTTGGCTATTAAGACCATCTACAACATGATGCTTCGTCAGCATTCTCAAAGTTAACGGATCTGGGTTATCGGTTATCAAACTGAGGTGGTTTCAGGAGAATTGTGTTTTTAGATGGTTAAACGCTGATGATGGAATATAAAAGATTCTCCGGTAACGACAGCGAAAGAATAACGTGTATATATATCGAAATTAACCTTTCTGAGAAATCGAGGTTAACTTGCTGGAGCTGTGATAAAGTTGGCTAATTTGGAAAGGGATTACAAAGTTATTTTGGGTAATAATAACACTAAAGAAATTAACACTGCTACGTGTTAAACGTTGACTCAGTCTCCGAGAGTCTTCGAGTGCATAACTATATGCAAGAATCTTTTCTTCCAGAGATGAGGTGCGGTTGGTTCATTCTCTCGATCGAAATGTTTTCAAGAATTATGAAAGGTTTGAACGCGAATTGTAATTGTCGAGGTACAAATGAGGTTTAGAATGAAATCAAGTGGCAAGCTTGAAGAATTGTTTAGTTTCATATGTTATAATCAATATTTTAATTCATTTTAATTGTCCAAAGTTAGCAGTCCAATAGTTCAATAGTTCAACAGTTCAATATATTCATATATAATTTAATATACATAATTAATACGTATCGTGACCCGTGTACCGGTCTCAGTGTCGATCACAACTCAAAGTATATATATATTTTGGAATCAACTCCGACCCTGTATAGCCAACTCCAACATTCACATATAGAGTGTCTATGGTTGTTCCGAAATATATATATAGATGGGTCGATATGATAGGTCGAAACCTTGTATACGTGTCCCGTTATTTAAAGTGCGTAAAAGTAAATAACAGAAATTAAATGACAATAAATAAAATGTAATACGGAATTAACAGTTAGCTGGGAACAGTTAGCTAGGAACAGTTAGCGTGGAATCTTAACAATATTTCAATTAATTAGTTCGTTTGTTTCTAACAATTTTTATTTGTCCAATGTTTTCTTCATTATGCCACTTGTTGGATTCCGATAGGTCAAAATTCAAATATGTAATTTGAATGAAAATGATTGTTTTGTGGTGAACGGATACGTATATCGGAGATTGTAAGTAGGATAGTAAATGATCGTTGAATCAGATTCGAAGAATGTAAAATGTAACTTGTTAATGTGAATTTTAAATATTCCTTGGGTACTACCCACCCGTTAAAATATTTTCATCATTAACAGTTTGTACAAAAGAATTTTTAATTACAATCTTTATGAAAATATACTTGCATATATATTTTCATCGGATGTAATCATGGATTTAATGAGTCAATAAGATATTAAACTCGTTTGATTTATCGTTAATACCGGTTTACATGATCTCTAAAACATTAGAGATTTCATAATCACCACGTCGTACGAAAGTAAATGAGGTAGAACAATACGTAGAATGAAATTAATCGATGTAGAACGATATGTAGAACGAAAATCATACTCGAAGTTTCGATGAAATTTTTGAGGTATATGATGTTGATATCCGAGGTACAAATTGTGATGTTGAGGTTTATGACGCGGTTGTGGTTGAGGGTGATATGGGTACTGTCGGTGTTGATGATGGTGGTACGGATTATGCTGCTGGTGCTGCTGCTGGTGTTTGTAACCTTCGCACCATATTCTCCAAAGCCGTCACGCGAGCGCGAAGTTCGTTAACTTCTGCTAGTACACCGGGATGATTGGTGGTTGGAGTGAGCGAATGAACAAGATCTGAAATATGGGATAGTATATAATAGTGACGAGATACTCTAGAAATGAGAGAGAAAATGGTTTCTCGAACAGGTTCGCCGGTAAGTGCTTCAGGTTCATCGCCAAGAGGGCAATTTGGTGGATGGAAGGGATCACCCTCTTCATGTTTCCAGTGACTTAGTATATTACGAACCCACCCCCAATTCATCCAGAATAGATGATGGGAGATTGGTTGATCCATTCCGGTGATGCTGCCTTCGGAGCTTGAATGAAAATCCATATCGGCATAGCTGTCATAATCTGAGGAATTCGAACTAGATGCGGAATCCATCTTGTATAATCGGAAAAATGAATTTTTGGTATGAAATAGATTATAGAAGTTAGATTTGATATTCTTCTATACATACTTTACATATGTATATATAATACCAAAATCCCGTAAATTACGGAGAATCTTTGAAAAGATGTCAACTAAAGTCCAAAGTAACAGATATGCTAAGATATGAATTTTGTCTATACACTATCGATGCACTAAATGCAGTAAGGCGTGTCTAGACTTATGAATGATAAGCAGGCAATTCCCTAAGGATGATATGTACGACTAGAAATGATAAGCAAAACTTTTGACATGCAGGCACGGTCGAAGTCCAGATTCGTTAATGTATCCTAACAGCTGCTAGTTAGACACACTAATGCAAGACCTGGTTCACTAAGACCACCGCTCTGATACCAACTGAAAGGACCCGTCCTTATCCTCCCGGACGATATCATCAACAGTTGGTCCCATCGCGATGATCGACTCCAAGTAATGTCCTTAATATGAGCTAATGCACAGCGGAAGACTTAATTCGTACCTAATGTATTTTGTAGTAAAAATACATATAACATCATTGAACACATATAAGGTTGGCCTCGGATTCACGAACCTATAACATTTGTATTTTTTTTTATTAATATACATAATTTGTAATCGAATAAATGATGTACTTTTTATACTTTATAATATATATATATATATATATATATATATATATATATATATATAATTATCAATATTGTTAAGCTATGTAATTTTAAATATAATCTTTATATCTATACCCTTTTTTTTTTAATATTTATAATCCTAACATTTCAAAACTTTTATTTTTATAAATAATATTAGTTTGATAATAATGATATAGATATTACTTGGTAATGACAATAGCAAAATATTAGATACTAATGGTAATAGTTTTTAATAATAACAATATTATTAATGATAATCATACTAATAATAATAATAACTAAATGATATTTATGTTAATAATAATAATAATAATAATAATAATAATAATAATAATAATAATAATAATAATAATAATAATAATGATATAGAAAAGTAAAGCTACCTTCAAAAATTTGCCTAAAAAGAATAACTGCCACATTTGGGACTCGAACCCGCAACCCCTTAGTACCCGCAAACACTCATAACCATAGCTCCATGTCAGTTTTTCTGTTTTTAATACCCTCCTATAATTTATAAACCGTATTCTGTTGATTTCCTTTTCTTCTTCCCCATATACAAGTCGACTAGAAACCCATATTTTACAATCAGTGACTTAATCCAATTGTTTTAAGATACAAAATTAGTTCCTAAACGTTCCAAAAGTGAGATAACATTTAAACAAACGCGAAAAAAAAAAAAATAAAAAAAAAAAAAATACAGCATCTGCTGTTCGAAGTTTTAAGAAAAAAAAAAAAAAAAAAAAAAAAAAAAAAAATTTAATTTCGAGATTAACAATGTTTTAGGTAGAAGTTATAAAACGAAATGAGTTTCAATTCACCTTTTGAAACTATTGGGATCGTTATTTGCCGGTAATTCCTAACAACAAACACAAATTTTTGCAAGAACAAATTCATTGACTTTTTAACTTACAAATTTGACTCCCAAAATTTGTGATAGTTATAAAGAAATGGAATTGAAGACTTTGCAGAAAGATTAGATAAAGGATTTCTAACACAACCTTATTTTTAGATTTTGATATGGAGATCAAATTCGAATTAGGGAGTAATTTGTCAAGAACAGGGGTGTCGACCCATGTTCTTCCCCTTTTAGTTTAATTTGAGTAAAAATTTGATTACTGGTTTCTGAAATTCATAAATGGGTTTTAGGATGTCGTATGGTTATCCATGAACGAATTTATAGAAAAAAAATAGTCGACATGCATTATTCATCTAATAAAAAAAAATATAGAAAAAATAAAAATATAAAAGTGACAAAGATGTTAATCAAATTCTTGGATTCATCCTTATGTCTTAGACTTAAATTTGTACGAATTTTCAATCAGAAACAGTAGATAACGACTTGTTAGAAATTCTGATTTCTTGAATCTATTTATACGGTTTTTTTTTTTATAAATAATAAGTTAATAATTAATAATTATATTTATATTAATTATAATCAAAATTACTAATATAAATACCAAACTAAAGAAGAAAAAAAAAAAACAGTTTGTATTAGTTTCTAATTATAATATCAAAAATAATATTAATGATATTAATTGTAATAATATTTATAATATAATCTCCATTATTCTTATAATGATATTTATGTTTATCATCCTTAATCATAACTTTTTAGATATATATATATATATATATATATACAATATTAATAATATTATTATTAACATCATCATCTTTGATATAAATATTAATGATAAGAGTGTTAATAATATTACCATATCATTTATATTTTCAATTTGCATTTAATATATCAATATTACATATTCTTAATTATGTAGTGATATAACATATAATAGTAAAACTTTGTATATATATATATATATATATTTCAATATACATATCATAGTAGTTATATATATAGTTTTATTTTTAATAGTCACCTCATTACCATTATGCACTAACATTATTTTAGTTTCCTTAAACTTTCTATATATCATATATATATAAACACGTTGTCAATATTTTCCATTAACGAGTATATTTTATATATACTTTTCTATATACACATAAATGTTCGTGAATCTTCAGGCATGGTCAAAGGGTAACTGATTAACCGAATATAGATTTTAAACTTTCTAGACTCAATATTAGGGTTTTTTTGCTTATCGTGTCGGAAACATATAGAGTTTAAGGTTTAAATTTGGTCGAAAATTTCCGGGTCGTTACAATAACCGTTCCTTGAGCACTCCGTTGAATCAACAAATCGTCATCGTTATCTCCATCACCAACAAACAAATTCGTCAAACGAGCCGCAAATCCGTGTCTGTTACCGTTAAGCGGTATCGATGAATCTCCGTAAATCGTAACCGAAGAAGATGAATCATCAGATGATATTTGTTGATCATCCCTGTCTCTATCATCGATCGATTGTTTTTTCTCATGATTGTTCATATTGAAATTGATTTTAATTATATGGAATCGATTATTGATTTGGTAACGAATTAAAGGAATCAGTGATTAGAAACTCTAGAATTTAATATATCTAAATGGACGATGTGATTGGGTATATAGATATATTTTTTTTTGTATGTAAAAGATAAAAAGTTCGAGGGACTCGGATTGCAATTTTGTGTATAAATGAAGGACCAACGAAATGTCAAAGGTTAAAGGCCAATTTAGACGGAAGTTAGACGGAGGGACTCGGATTACAAAATTTTTTCAATTTTAAGGACTCGAAAATCTAAAAAAAAACTTGAGGGACTCGGATTGCAATTTCGTGTATAATTGAAGGACAAACGGAGCAATAAAGTCTTATTATTATTATTATTATTATTATTATTATTATTATTATTATTATTATTATTATTATTATTATTATTATTATTATTATTATTATTATTATTATTATTATTATTATTATAACTTAAATAAAAGTTTTAAAACTTACAAAAAATTAGTGGGAAGTCTAGAGACAATCTGGGCCCCCACACCTCTAGCAATAGCAAAACCTATTCTAGTAAAAATATGAGCAGCAGCACCGGCACCAATATCTTGCGCCATCGAACTCTTCTGAACCCGCTTTAGCAAAGAAACAGCCTCCTTCTCTAATTCCCCAAGGGAAGAAAATGAGAAAGGAATTAAACCATAACCAATCGCCTGACAGCTAGATTCGTACTTGACCCGCTTCCGACGAGCCGCATCAACCACAGCACGTCCAGGGACAAAGTCAGAAAGCCCTGACTGTGTCAAAGGAGAAGACCCTGTCAAGTCAACACAAACATCGCGACCACAATCCCAGGAATAAAGTAACACATCTGCAGGTCTGAGGGCCCTATCGTTCCCTCCAGACAACCCAATGTCAACCTCCTTTCTAGCTGAAATCCTAGCTCGATAACAAACATCAACAAGGGAATCCCGAACAACATTATGTCGTTGCTTAATACCCACCATACCAGCACAAGACACCGCGTGATCCCCGTAAATATCCCCAGTAAAAACCCTAGAACAGGCAGAGCATGCCGTCGAGATAGAGAACAATGGAACACCCAACCGGTAGCACAACACACATCGGTAAGTCTTAGTGTTCATCGTCTGACCCAACCCCAAAATAGGGACTGCCCTCAGCCAAGCAGAGGTGTGATCACCCTGATGTGATTTCTATAAGGCCGATTGTCGGGGAGATAACGAAAAAGTGGATTCTGCAGAAGCGGTAACCTTTGTGAAATAAACATCTGGCAATTTCTTCATGAGTTTTGGGGCAGTGACCTCACCCGGATTACCTAAAATATCAAACCCAACCGTTATATTAAACATACCCAATGCATCTTCAAAAGCACGACCAAGACCAACAATACCCGCATGACGTAGGAGCTTAGTCTGCAACCCAGCAGACTGTAATCGAGAAGCCAGAAAAGCATAATGACGAACATCTCCCGCAGAATAAACACCAAGCCCTCTAAATGCAAATGGCAAGGTGGCAAACCGCCACTGCCAATCACCAAACCCAGGCCCTGAAACAGTAACAATACGCTCAAAGGAAGATCGAAGAGCTTCATCGAAAGCGCATTTAGCCGCCTCAAATATACTAGGAGGACAAGTACGCAAGGCAAAGTAGAGTTTAGAAACTCCCGTACATGCCCTAAGCAACAACAACTCACACTGAGGATCATCAAGCTTAGCAACCTTATCCATAAGCGCAATGGACTTGGTCACCCTTTGCATCACCATTTCACTACTAAAACCAGGATCGGAACAAGTGGGGGCCCCAAGAAACTTAACACCATTTAAAGGTCGAGCAATATTAGGAGGAAAGACACCCACTTGCCTGCTGCGAGGGTCCTCCGTAGGCCAGAAAACTTCTGTTTTTTCAACGTTGAGATGTAGTCCAAAATGAGGCCCATCCTCCATAATCAAATGCAAAACCTTCCCCACCACCAAAGTGTCCCCAATAATAGTGCCATCATCCAAATACCACGCCTGAAGACAAACCTCAAAATTATCTCTGATTTTAGAAACCAATGGCTGTAAGACCAAAGCAAAAAGCAGCTGACCAAGGGGATCACCCTGTTGCACCCCCTGAGAAGACCATAAGGTGTGGTTCCCATAGTACAATCTGGCTGGATTAGAGTAGCAAAATTCAACCCACCGAGAAATGCTCGGACAAAGGCGGCGAACTTCACGTAACATGACCGTACGATCAACTAGATTGAATTCATTTTGAAAATCAACTAATAACATAGAGAGGCCAACATCAGAGCCACGATCCTCAATCAGCCGATTCACAGCATGAAGAATTGCCTCACCACCTGAAGAAACACCAACACCAAATTGAAGACCATCGAAGTAACTTCCCAAAGACTGGCCAACCATAGCAGCGCCAACCTTCGAAACAAGACGTCTCCAAACAGTACCCACAGCTATAGGACGAAGACCACCGCCGGGCTTGACAAGCGGTGTGAGGGGAGCACTAGCTATATACTCTCCTAATTCCATAGGGCACCTTCCAGCTAGAAAGAGATTAACGACCCCGGTAATAGAGCCAGTCAACTCATCCGAGACTGCCACAGCAGCACCACTCAAGCAATCCATAAGGTGTTGTGCACGTAAACCATCCCTACCACATGATGTGCCCGTAGGAAAACTTTTAATCTGGCCCAAAACAACAGCAGAAGCCGTAACTAGGTGAAGGTGATCAACCGGCATATCAGGCAAGGATGGAGCTATAGAAGAAGGGTGCTTAGACAGCAAGTCCGCCAGTGTGGCGTCATTATAAGGAGCAACGCCTGATGAAGAAAGAACACGAGCTGCATCGGTGTAATGGCAATCACGAATCTTCCTACGACACTGCTTAATATTACGCTCTTCCAAATCTAGGACCTCATCATCAACCACTGACAACATAGGAGAATCCTCTGCCAAATACTCCCTCACAAGCTGTAAACTTCCACCCGCTGTCCCCCAAGAGCAAATAGCACGGGAAATATTCTCTTCCTGATGCCGACGCATTATCGAAGAACTAGACTCACAACTCCGTGGCCGAAAGGTTTTAAGGGTACAAAGGGGTAATACCAACAAAGAGACCCAACTAGAAATGTCATCAGGCTTAGAGATCACCTTATCAAGAGCACCTTTCAAAACCCGAGAGAACCCCAAACGACACTTGGGAGGGATAGACTTAACCGTGCGAAACCCCTTAGAGAACAAACGATCAAGGAGAGCCACGTCAAAACCATCGTTATGATCACGCACCGAACCATCCTCAATACAAAGTCGAGCAGGAGAAGAGGGAGTTAGTGGCTTGGTAAAATTATGAAGCACAAAACGAATAACACCATTTCCCTCATCAGGGGGAAGCACATCCGGGCCCCTACCATGACGGCACTTAGCACGTACTGTATGTGTTTTGTAGCAAACACCACATAACCAAATCCCCATACGCCTAAAAGTAACATCAGCCTCAGTATAAACACCCAAATTAGAAGTAAGAGAATGTCGAGTGGTATTATTATTATTATTATTATTATTATTTTATAAAAGTCAAGTCTCAATTTTTAGGCAAAAATGTAACAAAAAACAGATTGGGTTGACTAGTTCATCCACCCCCTTCTTGGAAAAACCCTAATTCGATATATTTCATAATTATTTTTCTATCTATTAAATCATTTCTCCGTGATCTCTATCATGTTGTTCAATTAAACCTTAATTCAAGTCAAAAGCTGTGTAATTCATCTGACCATGTCATCAGAGATCGAGGTCGTTGACGAATCTACCGATCGTGATGCTGCCACAGGTAATGATAACGGTAACGGTAACGTTAACGGAACGATAGACGGAGCAGTAGATGAAGCGAGTTTAAGAGATGATGTATACAGTGCAGCTGCGTATGGTGATTTAGAAAAGCTTCAGCGATTGGTTGAATCAGAAGGTTGCTCTGTTTCTCAACCTGATAACTTAGGTTATTACGCCTTGCAATGGGCGGCTCTTAATAACCGAGCTGCTGCTGCTCAATATATTATTCAGGTTTTTTTTTTTTTTTATCTATATCTAATCTATACATATATAGACTGGTTCTATATTTTTAACTGTATTGGACTGAGTGTGATATAATAGATGAACAGTGATGAGTTAAAAATGGTTGTTGGAGTTGGAATTTAGGATGAAATCTGTTTGATTGTTGATGAGTGGATGTAATAACTTAGAAATAAGAAGCATCTTTTCGTGTGCAATGACACTTAGGGGTAATGGATTGAAGTTCGATACGACTAGAAGGTTAATCATATAAATGTTACTATCTGCAACTTATAAATGGAGGATTTGGTTCAGGTTGCGAGTGTCATTGATTTGTTAAATATAATAACAGTTACCGGTAAATGATCACTCAGCCGAGATGGTATAAAGTATGAGTTCCGAATCACAATATATCATGTTATAAAGAGGGAAATTTGTTCTTTTTTACGTGATCGGTTGTTGATGATTCAGTTTTATAACTGTTATATCTTTGTTTTTGAACGGCAAGCTTGCATCAGTGTATCATTTATTTCAACGACACTCATCATTTGCACACACACGCGTTCGGGAGGAAACCCGAATCGCATTACAGGAACTCGATCCTTTAACCATCCCGAGGGGCATGCGGACCGGGTTTGAATCCTGAATGGATTCGGGAGAAAACCCCCCAGGGTCAATCTGGATATCCATATTTCAGGCAGATTAATTAATAGGATGGTCTGTGGTAATAATGTTTGATATTATCAATGCTCTCATTTGATTATTTTCATTTTGTAGCATGGTGGAGATATAAACGCGACAGATCTTACCGGACAAACAGCATTACATTGGAGTGCTGTCCGAGGTGCTGTTCAGGTTGCTGATCTGTTGCTTCAGGAAGGTGCTCAGATTCATGCTGCTGACGTGTACGGATATCAGGTTTGTGTCTGCATATCACATTCTTCAATCAGTTTTTTCTTCTGTACCTAAGATCTATTTTAGTTTGGTTTACTTTTGTTAGATCATGCATGAAAGTTGTGTACTTTCCTGCATTTCTTACCATGAAACTCCTAAATTTGTTATGTATGCACCTGATTGTCATATAAAATTTGGGTTTTTGCAGACAACTCATGTTGCTGCACAATATGGTCAGACAGCCTTGCTATATCACATTGTGACAAAATGGAATGCAGACCCTGATGTACCTGATAATGATGGAAGAAGCCCTTTGCATTGGTACTTGCTTTTTTCCTTACGTGCACAATTTAAACTACGATATGACTCAAGTTTCTTCTGTAGTGTTTGGATCCACAACCCCATTTCTTCGTCAACTATATGTTGTCATACTTTTGCATGTGTCCATTTGTAGGGCTGCATATAAAGGATTTGCAGACTGTATACGACTTCTTCTATTTTTGGATGCATATAGAGGTCGCCAGGACAAAGAGGGTATAGTTTTATTACCTGTTTTTGTTCTGAGCTGTTCTGTTTTCTATATATTTTTTTTTTTATTTTTTTTATTTTTTTTTATTTTTTTATCATTTGTCTATATAAATTAGTAATTTTTTTTTTTTTAAAAAAAATCAGGCTGTACACCTCTGCATTGGGCTGCTATAAGGGGGAATTTAGAAGCATGCACAGTACTTGTGCAAGCTGGAAAGAAAGAAGATTTAATGGCAACTGATAACACTGGTCTGACTCCAGCACAACTTGCGTCTGATAAGAATCATCGACAAGTTGCTTTTTTCCTTGTAGGTATTCCTTAACACTAAGGTGCTGTTTGTTTTCTATGGTGATTTTGTCTGAAGATCTGCGGACCATATTTGTAGAGAAGATTTGACTTAGTGAAGACTGTTCGTTTTTATGTCTGCAAAATAAGTTAATCCTTCAGAAGCACATTCCTATGTCTGCGATTTTGCAGACAGAATAAGACATTATTTTATTTAGTGTCTTCAGAAAAAAAAAAAAAAAACAGTCTGCAGTAAAAACGTCTGCGGGCACGCAAACATAAGACATAATAGGATCTGCACAATGAAAAACAAACACGACCTAATAGGTGTTAAGAAAATATATATCATGACTGACAACACAAGTTCAAGATATTTGACTGACAATCAGTTTTTTTTTTTTGTATCCGATTCTTTAGGGTAATGCTAGGAGGGTTTTAGACAAACGTTGGGATGGAACAAGTAAACTGGGGAGGCTTTCGAAACTAGGCCTGGCACCAGCACTTCTGTGTGTGATATTTGTGCTACTTATGACCTATATTAATTCAGTGATTATGGGTATTTTCTATTAACTTTAATTACTTTACACTTGTGTTGTAACATAAAGTCAATGAGACTTGGCAATTTTTGTAATGAAATATATTTGTGAAAACAGCTTCAAATTTGCCAAAGATGATGGCTGGCTATGCATTTTTCGCATGGATTGGTGCATTTTTGGCAAGTTCCGGATTGGTATTGTTCTACCGGTGTAGCTGGTATGTTCTGAAACTTAAATCCATAAACGTAGCTGTTTTTTTATGTTACTTGAGTGTAGTATTTTGACTCATGAGGTTCTTTTCTGGTTTTTGCAGCAAAGATCCAGGTTTTGTTAAAACTAACAGGCATGATTCACAAAATATGAAAGATGATGTAAGTCGCGTTTGCCTTTTTTTAGTATTGGATTGGTGATTGTTGTTACCACACACAACAAAGGGTTAAATTTGTTTTTTTTTTTATTCTCTTTTCTTTTTCTTCGTAATGCTTAGGAACCTTTATTGAAAATTGAGATAAATGATCCTGCTTTGCTAGCTGGTAACTGGTCTCAACTTTGTGCAACTTGTAAGGTAATATTGCAGTTAGTCTTGTTAAATCCTATGTCTATCGTTATTATGTTTTGCAAATTTGAATTTTTATTTTTTTATCTATTCTAGTTTGAGTTTATATTCAACTAATTTGATTTTTTTATCAGATTGTTCGACCTATCCGCTCGAAACATTGTTCCACCTGTGATCGATGTGTTGAACAGTTTGACCATCATTGCCCATGGGTGTCTAATTGCATTGGCAAGGTTTGTTTACACACTATTCTTGCTCAAAATATTAACAAAGTTTTACAATATGTTATAAACATTTTAGCTATTATTCAGTTTTGATCAATCATTATGATGTTATTGGTCTGATGCAGAGGAATAAAAGGGATTTCTTAGGTTTCCTTGTTATCGAAGTTTTCGCCATGCTGATAACTGGCATAGTTGCCTTAACAAGTACTGTTCTTTCACCCAAACCTTCTTTAGTTCCAATTGTGTTGACTATTTGACTTTACGTACTGAAAGACGATCTTTACACAGGAATTTTGAACGACCCGTTTGCTCCCTCGTCTTTTGGGCAATGGTTGCAACATGCTGGTAACCAGCACACTGGTGCCCTATTATTTTTAATATCTGATGGTTTCCTCTTTATGGGTGTTGCAGCTTTAACATCTATGCAAATTTCTCAAGTAATTTTTCAAATTTCATTGATCAAATTTATTAGTGGGTGCTTAAATGACACGTCAGCATGATAATGATCTCATGTTTTCTTGCTGCAGGTTGGTCGTAATATCACAACAAACGAAATGGCAAATGCAATGCGATATAGTTACTTAAGAGGACCCGGAGGTCGATTTAGAAACCCGTATGACCATGGGTGCAAGAAAAACTGTTCTGATTTGTTTATAAATGGTTACAACGAAGATATTGAGTTGATTGAAGAAGTAGCTCAATCAGATGATATAAATATGATGCCTATGACCAGGATCTTGAACGGAAATAATGGTCATGCTCATCAATCGAATGGAAACAACCATACGATTGATATGAATGATAACTCAAAGATGCATAGCAATCATGTTCATTCCTCTAGTTGTAGCCATGGAAATGGAAATCAAGGTAAAAATAAAGCTGATTCTACCCCGGTAGGGCTAGGGTTAGGTTTAGGCCGAAATTCACGGTCCATGGCTTCATCATAAGGGTTAATGGTACACTACCCTAGCCCTATTATGGTTTGAAAAGGTCTTATGTTGTGTCATTTTTTCTAATGTTTATAAAATACAATCCAAGTTTTGGCTTCTATTTACACTTGTACCATGATTGAATTTGTTCTCTCTGTCTGAGGTATAATTTGTATAGACAAGTTACATTTTTTGTTGTTGAAGAATCATACCACATTTTAGTTATTGATGTAGCATGCTATGTACAAATTTGACCAACAATTTCATGTTCCCATCACATCTATCAATTACTACATTACTACAAAAAACTAAAACTCGTCTACAAATTAAAGATGTAAATATCAAAACAACATTTAGTAACGGTATTCTGTATATATATTTCACTCTATTGTACAATTGAATCAAACAAAAGCCGAAAAGACAAACAGTTACATCACTCAATTTGACAAAAAAGAACAAGAAAACAGAAAGAAAAGAAACATGTATATAGAAAACAGAAAAATGTCAGCATGTACTATGGGATAACAGAAGCACAAAGCTCATTACCTTTGTAGAAATCAAAGAACACAAGGGGAATTTATAGTTTCATCATCTTGTGTTCGACTTACAGGAGCTATCGAGCAATCTTTCTTTTTTTGAGTATAATCGACTAATCTTTAACTAACGAAGCATATTTAATTGTAAAGTATGTTACTTTTCTTCTATTTGTATTATGATCAAGAAACAGTAGTTATCAACTAATCATGCATGTTCTAAGGCATGAAACAGATTTGAAACACGTCTTCGAAGCAACGGGTCTAATCTGTATGACGGCAAAGCAGTTTGCCACATTTTTGCTTCATACATTTCATTCCACGCCTGTACAATCTCGTCAATATTGAATCCCACACCTAAAAACGATAATAATATACAACTGTCAACGCTTATTTCCAACCTTTCTTGAATTTTATAAAAAACGTCAGTATTCAGATCTCATTTATGGGAAACAAAGAAAATCAGCCTACTGATATAAAAAGTTTGAAACTTGCATCCGAAATATTATTAAAGCTATGGCTTTATAAAACAAAGACACAAATTTTAACCTATTTGACCCATTTAAGTACACTTTGAGCGATTTTAACCTATTTGACCCAATTTCTTTAATCCTTTTTTTTTTTTTTTACTTTGTCTTTATGACCCGTTGAAGATAAAACATAACCCAAATCAACCCATTATAAATAAACGGGTCAAAACTACCACCTCTAAATTTTCTCATTAAAAAAAGGAATATCGAGAGCTAGTATAATAAACAAACCTTCAGGTGCATTATTATTAGAACAATGATTCTTTATCATGACTGCAATATGTGTATGAGAAGCTTCTGCAAGTTCAAACTTTTCAACCGCAATCTCCAAACATTCATGCCAAACAGGGAGCCCGAGCTTATACGCCATACTCGATCTTTCATAAAGCATCGTACCCCACAATACATTCATCTGGGACCTCATTTTTGCCGCCTTTTCAGCCATTTCATCTTGTGTAAAATCATCCACAATCGTACCCAAATTAGTCTTTTGCAACTCTAACTTCACTTCATTTGGCCTCAAAACTTCATTAACGCGCTTTTTTTCAGTTTCCTCAAAAATCTCCATACCCATTCCCATATTTTCTTCAGCCTCGTTATATAACTGAACCGTTTCTGTTGACTCCCACGTTTCAAGATTAATTTTAGTCCCAACTGCATAATACCAAGAAAGTTTAGCCAGTTCAAATTGCTGTAGTCCTAAAGCCAGAAAACCTTCATAAAAATCGGGCTTTATTTTAATCGCTTCTTTATAACGCTCGCCAGCTTTCAAATACTCCATTCGTGCCCACTCGTATGAATCTTGAACCTCTAAAAGTACAGATATTTTTGAAGTGTTTTTTTCATTAAAGTATACCCTTTTTCGTGCTCTTGACATATGTACATTTCCCCAATTAAACAAAGCCAAAGCTACCAATTCTTGAAACTTATCGGCTGCATCTTGAAAAATTTCTTGAGCTTCATCACTCGTTACTGTATCATCCATAGCTTCAGAGTATAACTTCATACCAAGCTCATGAAGATCCAAATATGCATCCGTATTGAACCCAACATAGTTCTTGAAAAGATTAGCAAACTCTAGAATCCAATCATCGATACAAGCAGATGAACGTAAAAGCTTTTGTTTTTGCTCTCGGTTTCTAATATGGTCAAAGAACGGATCTTGCTCAGGGTTGACTTCAACAATGTACAGCCTAAACGCACCCTGTTGCTCAGACGCTGATGATTCTGCCCAATTTAGTTCCTCGTTTGTGGTAATCGTCACCATATCGCCTTCTTCATCCCTGTATTTTATAAGAACAGCCTTCGAAATCGGAAACCGATCACTTATAATTTCTCTTAATTTCATAATATCACAATTAAAAGGAAGTTTTGCCCATCTTATATCTTCCCCATATACCAACTTTACAACCCTTTTCGGCTCTTCTTCTTTATTACTACTTGTGCATATTTTCTCCTCCATAACCAACTTATCTTCGGTATTTATCTCATCTTTTTCAATATTTTCAACTTCTTCCAATACCGGTTCAAGTTTTTCACTTTTTTTGTCGGGTTTACTCTTTTTCTTTTTTTGTACCTTCTCCTTCAATGGCTCCGGGAATTGAATTGGATCGAGTACTTGTTGACTCTCGTTCACTTTATCTTCAGTCAACTTTTCATCCATATGTAATTTTACTCTATCCATAATTTCAGTTGCCATGAGATTTTTAGGTTCTACATCTAGCACCATATTAACATCCCTTAAAGCCAAATCAAGTCGATTTAACGCTTCATAGCACCTAGCTCGTTTCAAGAGTGCTTTGGTATACTTTGGTGTGACTTCAAGTGCTAAATTACACTCATGAATGGCTCTAGGAAAATCGCTTATACCTAATTGCATATAACACGCTGCAATGTTACTATGAAGATAAGAAACATCTAAATGGTTTCCCGGGAGCAATTTGAGGGCTTTTTGGTACTTCAATATCGCTACTTCATAATCTTTCTTTTGAAACAAAACATTACCTTCTTCTTTAAGTTCTTGTGCCATTGAAATGAAAACTATAGTATCATTATCGTAGATCTTCGTCTCATTATCACCATCAAGTTTATTTTGCTTTACATTAACATTATCATTCGGTTTCGATCCTACTTTCTTGTTTTTTCTTGATTGCTTCCCCATTGCAGAAGCAACAAAACAAGATTTCTTCTCTTTGACCCCTTTCAAAACAATTAGCTCGACACTTATTTAGGTCAACAAAATTCCAGTCAAACACTTAAAGGATTAAACTTGAAGAAATATAATAGCTAAGATCTTAATTTCCAACTCCTATCCAAAATCAATCAATTATTCTTCTTTAGATGTTATATCATCAAACCACAAACAAATTTCACATACAAAATCTTCACTATGTGTAATAGATATAATTCTAATACTAGCTCAAAACAAAGGATGTCAATTAAATCAAAGGTAATAAACAATAAGAAACTGAAATCCCGGATTTTAATTACTTCAGTTAATCAAGATTTGATTGATTCAATTGAGGATGAAATCATAAGCATAAACAAATCAAGATTCAGACAAGATAGAAACGATGATGATCATTTATGCAACTACAAATAGAATCTTCTACTAAAGATCAAAACTTGTTGAATGATTTGTGGAATTGAATTAATTGGAATTGAAATAAACAAAAAAACTTATCTGGGTTGAAATAAAAATGTGATCTTTGGTTGGGTAAAACCTCAGAATTGCATAAGGGACTTCCCGGGGAAAACAATTAGAAAAAGTTTAGATATATTTTCTCTTGGATTTGAATTTTGTGGATCCTATTTTTTTTTTTTTTTTTTTACAAAATTTCATTCCTCGTACTGAACTTTACATCAAATTTGACTCCATGTCTTTTTTTGTGCATTACTCGTCCCTAATATATCACAATTCTACATCCCTCGTCCTCCCGTCTAGATTCTGTCAATTTCAGCCGTTTGTTCAGTCATGTGCAAAGCATGTGAGGGTAATTTGGTCTTTTCATTTCATTTATTTTCTTTATTATTTAATTTATTGTCACACCCTCAAATAGGGCCTAGGGTATTTGTGACTAATTATATCAAATCATAATTGTATAAACGAGAACGACTCTATATGATACGTTTTATTGAGTTTTGTAGCGGAAGATAAATAGGTTACATTGTATTTAATAAACAACGCATTAAATATTTTTAATTGATATGATATGTACTGAAGACTCCAAGCACAGCAAGCAATCATCATCAAATTTAGCAAATGCAAGTCCTTCAAATTATCCATGAATGACTCGTTGAAATGTTGCTTTCAATTAGCAAATACACAGCGGAAGCATTATGTAAGACCTGAGAATAAACATGCTAAATAGTGTCAACCAAAAGGTTGGTGAGTTCATAGGTTTATCATAAATAATGATTTCAATAATAGTGTTAGACCATAAGATTTAATAAGGTTGATATAGAAATATCAATATAAAGTGTTGATTGATATAGAAATACCAGTCTAAAAGTAATGCCGAGTTTGTAATATCGCGACTAAACAAAAGTTACCCCGTGACACTTGTTATTCGTGTCGTTGAATCATTATTATGTAGTCAAAGACCAACGGTCAACTGACTAGCGACGTCACTCTCAGTAGCGCTACTCACAATAACTAAGTTTGCATCTTATACCTCAGCAATTAACGATATTACGGTGGAGATTTAGCATGACAAAGCATGTATATAGCATAAAAGTTTGAGTACTTGTGTCTAAACGTAAAACAGTTATAAATGTTGCGCATGTATTCTCAGCCCAAAAATATATATAAAAAGGGAGCTATGAAAACTCACGATACTGCATTTCGTATTTCGTATTTTACGAGTATGATGGCACTTGAACAAGTACGGAGTTGTGTTGACCTCGGATTCACGAACCTATATCAAGTATATATATATATTAACACATATACTCGTAATCGAATAAGTTTATATATATATAAATTCATCAGTTATATCCTTTTTATTTTAATAACATATATGTTTCATATATTTTCATTTTATATATAAAAATATTAATTTGTATTGTGTTATATGTATTAAATATGTTTTCTTATATATATATATATATATATATATATATATATATATATATATATATATATATATATATATATATATATATATATATATATATCATTTGTTTGTTAAGAATAGTAAAAATAATATTTGTAATGATAATAATGTTTAAGATTTCATTAATGGTAATAATAATGATATTTTTAGTAGTAATAATAATAATAATAATAATAATAATAATAATAATAATAATAATAATAATAATAATAATAATAATGATGATGATGATATTTTTGTAAAAATGATAATGATGATAATGATTTTTAATAATAATAATAATATTACTAATGACAATTATACTTATGTAAATTTTGATAACAATACTAGTAATGAATATAGTATTTGTAATAACACTAATAATAATAATAATCATAATTGTAATTAAAATTATGAAAATAATAATAAATGGTAACTAATACTTTTTATTAGTACTAATAATAACTATAATACTAGTAATAATAACAATAATTAATAGTAACAATAATAATAATAACAATAATAATAATTAGAAAACTACCTCAAAAGATTTAGGCTTTTAAAAAAATAAACGCCCACGCCGGGACTCGAACCCGAGACCTCTCGCTAACCCGTCAACGCCCATAACCGTCCCTCTGCTCCAGCTTTTCTATTTTATAACCCGTATATATTTATTTAACCCTATTTAGTCGTGTTTCATCTTCTTCTTTATAACTCAAGCGAACAGAAACCAATCATCCATAACAATGAATTATCTAAAGGTTTAGATTCTTCGATAGGCACTTAATTAACCAGAAATGGGTGGTTATACTTAACAGAAAACGAAAAAAATATGAAACAACAAAAAAATTAAACTGCTGCTGTGACGACCCGGGAATTTTCGACCAAATTTAAACTTTAACTTTATATGATTTCGACACGATAAGCAAAGTATGTAATGTTGAGTCTAGAAAATTTTGAAACAATGTTCATATATTCATTTGACCTTCGACCAGTTTTGGCGATTCACGAACCTTTAATTGTGAACAGAAATGTTTATATATAAATGACCATATATATAAGTTAATGTATTAATAAACTATTATGTGATTTAAGATAACTTAAAATCTACAATTTGTTATTTTAAATATTTGGAGTATATTAAACATAAGTGATTTCGAGCATGATATGTCAACGTTAACAAAATATTAAATGTACAATGTTATACTTTAAGTTTATTTGATTCGGTATATAATTAATATATTTATCTAAATAATAAAGCTTGTTATTTAAAACATAACTATTTATATATAAATTTGATTATACTTAAGAAATCTATACTAATATTATTATTATTACTTCATTGTTATTATGAATATTAATATTAATGTTAATATTAATATTAGTATTATTAGTATCACTATATATATCATATATAGATATAAGATTTGATACATTTAAGTTGTTAGCATTATTAATTTCATTATTACTATAATTAGTAAAAAAATTATAATTTTAGTGTTATTATAATAATTATTATTATCATTACTAAAAATTATCATTCGTATTTAAAATTATTATTTTCATTAATTTTATTACATTTAGTATTACTTTGATTAGTATTATTAATACATCTATTACTATTATTATTAGTATTTTATTTTTGTATTATTAATAAAAGTATCCATACATTTATTATAAATATATCTATTAGTTAATAATATTAATTAAACATAAATTATAAAAATCATAAGAATTGTACAGGGTTGTTACCAGTCTCCATCGACTTCCCTTTTATTTTGTTTGCATATCCTCTAATTGATTTTCATGTCTAATATTGTGGATATCAAAAGCAATTATAGTACGAATCTGTTAAATCTCCCCATCTGCTTTTTATCTTCTTTGTTTCTTCCCTTTATCTAATAAAGCCTGCTGATACCTTCTTCTTTAATAAAACTATCGAGTATATCATGTTTGAGGATTAAACCATTCATCTTTACACACTCTTTATCAATCAACAGCTTCAAAATTTTCGAATTTAATTAACAAATTCAAAGAACAAGTCGATATATGTCTCTGTCTTGACCACAAATAGCAATACCTCGGTTTCGATTTTTTTTCCAAAATATATAAATGCAGAAACATTTATATTCATCCCTTGAATCTTTCTGCAAAATTTTAACTTCCAATTTCTAATATCGAAGTCGAATTTTCGAGTCAAGGTTTATTGTCAAAAAGTCAAACGAATCGTTCATCGCAAAATTCGAGTTTGTTTTGATGTTTCCAGTTAAAGGGACGATTCTAATAGATTAGAAACGTAAATTACAATATATTTCATGTAGGGATCTTGGTCTATAACGTTACCATTTAAGAAATCAAATTTTTTTTAAAACCATAGCGACGGCAGTATGCTGCTGTTCGTTTTGTTTTCATTTTTTTTTTATAATCCACGATCACATTTTATGATTTCTATTATTGTTACAAGTGATAAACGAGACTACAAATTCGTTTTCATAATTATTAGGATTGATTGGGTCGATTGATTTATGAAGAAGAAGAAGGGAAATTGTTATCAGATAGTTATAGTATAAATAAATATTAGACTACTATAAAACAAGAAAAACGAAGGTGGAGTAGTGGCTGGGTGTTATGTTGGGTAAGCGAAAGGTCTCGGGTTCAAGCCCCGTCCCGGGCAATTCTTTTTAGAAAAAGATCATAAGGGTACTCTTTTATTACTTTTATTACTTTTATTATTATTATTATTATTATTATTATTATTATTATTATTATTATTATTATTATTATTATTATTATTATTATTATTATTATTATTATTATTATTATTATTATTATTATTATTGTATTTATTGTTATTGCTATTGTTATTATTAATGAATGCTATTAATACAAGAATTATAGTTCATATTATTATTATTACTACTAAGATAAGTATTAGTTACTATTTATCATTATCATTATTATAATTATAAATATGATTATTATTATTAATATTGTCATTACTAATAGTATTATCATTATCAAATAATAATATTTAGTATTAATGTTTTTAACGCTAATATTAATACCATTATTAATATTATTGGTACTAGTATTATCATTAAATATTATTATTAATATAATTATTATTTAAAATAAGTATTACTATTATTATTATGATTAGGATTATGAATTGATATTATAGAAGCTTTAGTTATTAGTTTAGAAATTAAACATGAAGTTTTTTTTTATTTATGATTAACATTAGCATTGTTATTACTATTTTCAAGAGTAATGAAATTACTACAACAATTATTATTATTAAGTATCATGTACTGAAAGGACCCGTTCATATACATTATAAACGATTCACAATAGTTGATTACATCGCGAGGTATTTGACCTCTATATGATACATTTTACAAACATTGCATTCGTTTTTAAAAGACAAACTTTCTTTACAACGAAAGTTGACGGCATGCACACCATTTCATAATACATCCAACTATAATTGACATAATAATAATCTTGATGAACTCAATGACTCGAATGCAACGTCTTTCAAAATATGCCATGAATGACTCCAAGTAATATCCTTAAAATGAGCTAATGCACAGCGAAAGATTTCTTTAATACCTGAGAATAAACATGCTTTAAAGTGTCAACCAAAAGGTTGGTGAGTTCATAGGTTTATCATAACAATCATTTCAATATATTAATAGACTACAAGATTTCCGTTTATAAATATATGTACACTCGCAAGTGTATAAAAGTATTCTATAAGTTGTAGGCACCCGGTAACAAGGCTTAACGTTCATGTTTTACCCTCTGAAGTACACCAGATCAGGTGTGTTTAAAATAACCTCGAAGTACTAAAGCATCCCATAGTTAGGATGAGGTTTGTCAGGCCCAATAGATCTATCTTTAGGATTCGCGCCTACCGTACATAGACAAGTAGTTTAATGTTGCCAAGCTAAGGGAATATTTCTGGTTTAAACCCACATAGAATTGGTTTTAGTACTTGTGCCTATTTCGTAAAACATTTATAAAACAGCGCATGTATTCTCAGCCCAAAAATATATATTGCAAAAGCAATTAAAAAGGGAGCAAATGAACTCACCATACTGTATTTCGTAGTAAAAATACATATAACGTCATTTAACAAGTGCAAGGTTGGCCTCGAATTCACGAACCTATATTAATTATATATATTTATATCTTGGTCAATATTTGTCTAACAATTTTTGGTCAAGTCATAGTGTACCACAATCCTAATGCTCGAGACTAATATGTAAAAGTCAACAAAAGTCAACTTGACCCAAAATGACTTCTAAAATTTATACGTGTTTATTATATAACTTAACTATAGTCGTTTTATATATTTAAATATATTTATTAGATTTTATAATAATAAAAGTCATTTATTAATAAAAATTTATATTAACATTTATATATGATAAAATATACTTTTATATATCTTAAGTAGTAAAATTTATAAAGTTCACTTAATATCGTAAAACTATAGTGGTAAGTATTATTAGTGTAATTATATTATGCGTGGTGAAAAATATCTTTGTATCCCCTATTTATTTGATAAAATAATATTGATCATAATAATAATAAGTAAAAGTTGTATTATTTTGTAATAATAATAATTATTATTCTTATAAAAAAATAACAATATTTATATTTACTAAAAATGTTATTATGATAAAATGATAATACTAACATAATAGTAATAATGATATTTTATAATAACAATGATATTTCTATTAAAATAATAACGACGATAGTAATAATAATCATTTTAACAATAATACTAAAATTCAGTTGACTATAACTTCTAATCCGTTCATCGAAACCATTCGATATCTAAATGAAAAGTTCTTAATTTTTTGCTAGCTTTCCAATGACATGCATATCATATACCCTATCTCAGTAGCATATGTATCTAATTCAGGATTCAACAAACCTATCTAAGGACAATATCAAATGTACAAGCATGTATAATCCTATATACTCGAGCACTAGTCAGGAATACACTATTGATATATAAAAGTTAAGTTATGAGTGCTCACGTATCAATATTGAGATTCAATATTGCAGGAAAGTACGTAGACGCAACGGAGATGATAAACACTAGATTGACCTCACGAGCATACCCATGAACCATACCCATCACCTCCATAGCTATAACCCATAATTTCCTTAGCTTCGACTCATTCAAAAAACTATTTTAAAATCACTCGGACATCACTCTGTCGTAATATTTTATGTATACTAATAATATCTTGAAATAATACAGAGCAAATATATATATATATATATATATATATATATATATATATATATATATATATATATATATATATATATATATATATATATATATATAAATCGATTGAGAGAGTTTAGAGAAATATATTTTCAAGTTTCTATGAAATAATGAAACCTATTGAATTCTATTTATAATAGATTTTTGAATTATTAAAGTGAATTATTAAAGTATGAATTATTAAAGTGAATTATTAAAGTATAAATTATTAAAGTGAATTATTAAAGTATGAATTATTAAAGTGAATTATTAAAGTTAAAGTAAAGTAAAAGTAAAGTAAAGATAAAGTTAAAGTATAGTAAAAGTATAAAAACTATGTATGTATAATACGCGTATAAATATATATAATATTAATTTAAATCGTTATATATATTTAATGAAATAAAATATAAATATCATTATATTTATTATACTGGTTAAGTAATGAGTTGTCAAAAGTGATTCTAGATATTTATAAAAGTTATATACGTTTTAATAATAAAGTTCTTTTTAAACTGAAAACGTTTTTGTACGTTTGAAAATAGATTAATAGAATATTATGGAAACCAATTCTCCACTAGCTTTTGTCTAACTTTCGTAAATGACACTTTTTATTTTTATTTATAAATAACTTTACAAATTATTCCGAATATCGTTAAGAGGAATAGATTTTCTCAAATCATAGTGGACCTCTCAACAGAGACTTGTAATCATAATTCAATGTTTCTGATAATTCAATCATTTAATATATTTTTTTTTCGTCGATAATCATATTGAAACAAATACGTTCATATAAAGCATTATACGTTTAAATACTTTGTTGACATTTTCAATTTATAACATATACACATATACATACATATTCATATATGTTCATTTAATGGTTCGTGAATCATTGGAATTTGGTCGAGGTTTAAATGAATGTATAAACATAGTTTAAAATCCTTGAGATTTAACTTAACAAACATTGCTTATCGTGTCAGAATAATATAAAGATAAAGTTTAAATTTAGTCAGAAATTTTCGGGTCGTCACAGTACCTACCCGTTAAAGAAATTTCGTCCCCGAAATTTAATAGAGGTCGTTATGGCTAACAATGAGAATGTTATTATGACGATTATGAAGTTTTATCATGTCTAAGAAGTATGGATAAAATAATTCGATTACTTGAAGCGTATGAGGGAAGTTATCGTAAATGAAGGAAATAAGATTATAGTGATTCGCCATATCTTTTGACGTCATCACAATTGATCTCCGAATTTAAAGAAAATCTTTGTAATCTATGTTGGATTTGATGCTTCGGTGATTAAGGAGATTATGATTCTCCTCGAATTAATACGATAATCCATCTTGATTTCTCTGTCGGGTATTTCACTATAAATCCACCTCCTTCGTTTCCTTACAACTCACACCTTCTATCCTTTCTCCCTCAACTCATATTTAAAGTATTTGTCAATATGCTTCATCCAGTACTGATTCTCGATATACTCCTCACTTTCATATCTGTCGTTCTTCTTTTTCATCTGCCTCTGGAAGAATCTATTTACTTCTACTATACTCTCGGTTTTATAGTGTTTTTAGTTCTTCCGTGTCTTTATATTGCTATATGCATCGATATATACGGTTTATAATTTTTGAGTGGTTGTTGGGTTTTATATCTTCCCTTATATTTTAAAGCCCCTGCTTTTGTCTTCTATAATCATTGACATCCACAGTTAATGCTCCCTTCTATTTGCTGCGATTTATACTCCAATTTCTATTTTGGAGTTTTGTCCTTTCGTTTCTTCTTCTTGCGATTAAGCAACGTTTGTAATGGTCCAGTATTCGCAGATATGAATTTTAGAATGAACATAGTTAATGTTCTAAGAAGGAAATGGTAATGGCACGATCTTAATTTGTTAATTTACCAAAATACCCTGAAAAGACCGAATCATCAAGAAAATATATTCTTGATATTTTTAGAGATTAAATAGAATACAAGAGTCATGTAACATGGAACATGATGACGGCATGGTCTGTGAATCGTCATGTCCCATTAGAAACTCAGCATGACTTACTGTAATATAATCACGTTGATCAAGTGTCATTATATTATACTAACTCATGCTTCAGTTCCCAACACTACTTCAAAACATTCATAATTTAAACTCGAAAGTTTATAGAATATAGAAACTAATAGTTTCTTATATGATGTAACACTGATAGCGCAAAGAGATAAATAACTTCAGATAAGATTAGTTGTGAAAATATCTTCAGAAATATCGCGGATATTTATAATGAAAGATATGATAATATCTTAGAATTTCTAATATTGATGGATGATGATGAAGATTTGTCTGTAAAGGTTTAGAATAAAGAGTAAGGTATTCGTTAATGACTTTAGCAGGCACTGAATCATTTGGATTCTTTGAAGGCAGATTTAGTCTTTGTGATTTGTCCACATCCTCCTTCATAGTCTGTTCAATCCGTTTTCCAGTTCCGAACCTTCTCTTTTTCTCAGCTTTACCACCTTACTATTCTTTGTCATCAAACTTTTTACTGTTAAGATCGTTTACAGTTTTTGATGCTTCGTCAGCATTTCAAGAACTAGTTTGCAGTTCAAAATATTTTTCAGAACTTCACATTCAAAGTATGTAAGTCCAGGAGATAGACGTTTTACGTACACATATAACTGTTGGCGTAGACATGCTGCGATATTTCAAAATACTGGTTACTGTTTTTCGATGATTCGTATGACAATTCTCGTTACAAGATGCGAATGAGTAAATGATGTGATTTCAATAAATATAATGATTTTTTGAAAAGTCAAAGATAATTGAAGTTGTTGGTAAGTTTATTGCTAAGGTGGTGAGATATGAAAGGTCCCCAGTAACAATGACGAAAGGGCAATGTATCTATCGAGGTTATAATAAGACTAGTCCGACTGAAAAGTCGAAGTTGACTTGCTGGAGCTGTGACAAAACTGTCTACTTTGAAAAGGAATTGAAAAGTCATTTTAGCTAATAAATGCCAAAGGGTCTGACACGGGTCGAACTATGACTTTGGCTTCGAGAGCTTTTTAGGTACATAAATGTGGGTAATATGTGGTTGGATCATCATCTCGATTGTTCATTGTTTGAAGTGTCTTCAAAAACTTTGGAGAGTTTGAACACAGTTTGTAATCGTTAATATACATATGATGTTCTAACACAGTTTTGAAGTCAAAGTATAGATTTGAAAGATGTAGGAATCTAAGAGTGATGTCTTCTTTTAAATCATGACTTGGATTTTGATTTGTCAAAATCAGAATGCGTAATCAAATTTGGGTGAGAATGGTTGTTTTGATTTCTATACAAGAATGTATATTGTTGTGAGATTTTGGGAGTATAGTTGATGATTTGCTTAATCAGATTCGAAAAATGTAACATATTAATTGTGAATTTATATATCTCTCGGGTATTACCTACTCGTTAATTTTTTTTTTCACAATTAATATTTTGTACAACAGAATTTTATTACAGTCTTTATGAAAATATACATGTGCATATTTTCTTCAGATGTAACATTGATTTAATGAGTTAATATTAAATTAAACTCATTTGATTTACGGTTGAAACTAGAACTGAATAATCCCTAAAGACTTTAGAAATTACATAACTTTTACGGAGTATTTATTCAATAAAATTGAAATTATGAATTAATACTTCGTTATTTGTTGGTGTTTGTGGAATTCTTGTGAATTTCGCAAGGTACGAATAATGTTATTTGAAAAGTTTCGAGTACATCGACGATGAAAGTGAAAAATCAAACTTATATTTGAATAATTCATTTGATTTATTATGAATTGAGATTTATTGAATTGAGGCAGAGATTGTAGTTAATGATGGTTAAGTTGTGGATGAAGGACGTACATTATTGCATATTAGTAATATGAATTAACCGAGTAGTTAAGATTCACACATAATAGCTTAGGACGGAAATATTTATTATGGTCTAAAAATTTATATATATAAGATATACATATAAATCCTTCAGTGGAAATGAGTTAATACTTCATAACTCATTGATATGACATACTTGTTGTTGATTTATAATGATGTCCACGGTGATTCTTAAACTGACGGAGTTTGTGATGTTATAGGTGCTGCTGATTCTGACAACGCTGATGGCACTGACTGTACTGGTGATGTTCATGGTACTGTTGATGCTGTTGGTAAATCAAGTCTAGCTTGTAAACCACACATCATTCTTGTCAGGGTTTCTACTCTTCCTTCTATCATTTGGGTTCACTCATCTAATTTATGGTTAGGGCTAGAATAGATAATCTCTAAGACTTTAGAGACTACATAATCGTCGCAAAATGTTTCTCCAATGAAGTTATGAATCAATACTTCATTGTTTGTTGTTGTTGGTATTCCTTGGTATCTATAGAGTGTATGTCATTGGTACTCGTGGGATATAGGTTGTGATGTTGAAGTGTGGAATGCGGATGTTACTGTTGGTGGTGGTGATGGTACTGTTGGTGTTGCTGATGGTGGTACTGGTTATGCTGCTAGTGCTGCTGTTGGTGTTTGTAACCCTTGCACCATATTCTCTAAAGCCACTACTCGAGCGCGAAGCTCGTTAACTTCTTCTATTACACCGGGGTGATTGTCGGTTCGGACGAGCGGATAAATAAAATCTAGAATTTAATGTAGTATATAATCGTGACGAGATACTCTGGAAATGAGAGAGAAAATGGTGTTTTAGACCGGTTCGCCGGTAAGTGCTTCAGGTTCATCGCCAAGAGGGCAATGTGGTGAATGGAAGGGATCACCTTCTTCTTGTCTCCAATTATTGAGGAGGCTACGAACCTATCCCCAATTCATCCAGAATAGATGATGGCTAATTGGTTGATCCATTCCGGTCACACTGCTTTCGGAGCTTGAGTGGGATTCCATATCGGAATTCGAGGGACTTGAACTAATGACGAATTCCATTCGATTGAATAAAGGATTTTTCGATATGAAATGATTTTTTGACTATCGGGTGGTATTCTAATTACATAGAATATCTATATATATAGCACAAAAGATTTCGTAGATTACGGAGGAATTTACGGGATATGTCAGGCAAAGTTTACAATAACAGATACGCTAAGATATGGATTAGCAGATACACTAAGATATGAATTTTGTCTATACACTATTCATGCAATCAATGCAGTAAAATGTGTCTAGACTAAGAATGATAAGCAGGCAATTTCCGACAAAAATGATAAGCAAAACTTTTGACATGCAGACACGGTCGAAGTCCAGGCTCACTAATGCATCCTAACGACTATCAGTTAGACACACTAATGCAGACCTGGTTCGCTAAGACCACCGCTCTGATACCAACTGAAAGGACCCGTTCATATACATTATAAATGATTCACAATAGTTGATTACATCGCGAGGTATTTGACCTCTATATGATACATTTTACAAACATTGCATTCGTTTTTAAAAGACAAACTTTCTTTACAACAAAAGTTGACGGCATGCACACTATTTCATAATACATCCAACTATAATTGACATAATAATAATCTTGATGAACTCAATGACTCGAATGCAACGTCTTTCAAAATATGCCATGAATGACTCCAAGTAATATCCTTAAAATGAGCTAATGCACAGCGGAAGATTTCTTTAATACCTGAGAATAAACATGCTTTAAAGTGTCAACCAAAAGGTTGGTGAGTTCATAGGTTTATCATAACAATCATTTCAATATATTAATAGACCACAAGATTTCCGTTTATAAATATATGTACACTCGCAAGTGTATAAAAGTATTCTATAAGTTGTAGGTACCCGGTAACAAGCCTTAACGTTCTTGTTTTACCCTCTGAAGTACACCAGATCAGGTGTGTTTAAAATAACCTCGAAGTACTAAAGCATCCCATAGTTAGGATGGGGTTTGTCAGGCCCAATAGATCTATCTTTAGGATTCGCGCCTACCGTACATAGACAAGTAGTTTAATGTTACCAAGCTAAGGGTATATTTCTGGTTTAAACCCACATAGAATTGGTTTTAGTACTTGTGCCTATTTCGTAAAACATTTATAAAACAGCGCATGTATTCTCAGCCCAAAAATATATATTGCAAAAGCAATTAAAAAGGGAGCAAATGAACTCACCATACTGTATTTCGTAGTAAAAATACATATAACGTCATTTAACAAGTGCAAGGTTAGCCTCGGATTCACGAACCTATATTAATTATATATATTTATATGTTGGTCAATATTTGTCTAACAATTTTTGGTCAAGTCATAGTGTACCACAATCCTAATGCTCGAGACTAATATGCAAAAGTCAACAAAAGTCAACTTGACCAAAAATGACTTCTAAAATTTATACGTGTTTATTATATAACGTAACTATAGTCGTTTTATATATTTAAATATATTTATTAGATTTTATAATAATAAAAGTCATTTATTAATAAAAATTTATATTAATGTTTATATATGATAAAATATACGTTTATATATCTTAAGTAGTAAAATTTATAAAGTTCACTTAATATCGTAAAAATATAGTGGTAAGTATTATTAATGTAATTATATTACGCGTGGTGAAAAATATCTTTGTATCCCCTATTTATTTGATAAAATAATATTGATCATAATAATAATAAGTAAAAGTTGTATTATTTTGTAATAATAATAATTATTATTCTTATAAAAAAATAACAATATTTATATTTACTAAAAATATTATTATGATAAAATGATAATACTAACATAATAATAATAATGATATTTTATAATAACAATGATATTTCTATTAAAATAATAACGACGATAGTAATAATAATCATTTTAACAATAATACTAAAATTCAGTTGACTATAACTTCTAATCCGTTCATCGAAACCATTCGATATCTAAATAAAAAGTTCTTAATTTTTCGCTAGCTTTCCAATGACATGCATATCATATACCCTATCTCAGTAGTATATGTATCTAATTCAGGATTCAACAAACCTATCTAAGGACAATATCGAATGTACAAGCATGCATAATCCTATATACTCGAGCACTAGTCAGGGATACACTATTGATATATAAAAGTTAAGTTATGAGTGCTCACATATCAATATTGAGATTCAATATTGCAGGAAAGTACGTAGACGCAACGGAGATGATAAACACTAGATTGACCTCACGAGCATACCCATGAACCATACCCATCACCTCCATAGCTATAACTGATGTGGTAGCGTGAGGGTACGAAATAGTATTATTTTTAATACAAAATACTACAAAATATGACACAAGTTTTATTAATTTACGGATGGGATATACCTAAACCTTGCTACAACACTATAGGCAGTGTACCTAATCGTAGAGTAGTGTAGTTTTTAGTAAGTCCGGTTCGTTCCACAGGGAGCTGGTGATACTTACTATATTTTTAACTATATTTATACAAAATATATATAATTATATAAGTAGTAATATTATTATAAAAGGGGGGTTTTACCGTTTAATGACCGGTTTGTCGATTCTATATTTTAAGCGTAAAGATAAATGACGATAATTAAAGTGCGTAAAATAATGACAATAAATAAAATGACAGTAAATAAAATTGCGAGTAATAAAATGACAGTAAATAAAGATACGATGAGAAATATAATAAAAGAATTATGCTTATTTAAACTTCCGTAATCATGATGTTTGACGTGTTGATTTTAATTTATTACCATGGGTTAATTGTCCTTTGTCCTGGTTTATTTGATACGTCTATCTGGTTTTTGTCCATAATAGTCCATCGGTCATAAAAATAAAGTGCGAGTATCCTCGTCAAATTACCCTTATACCCGAAGTCAAATATTCCAACTGATTAAGGATTTAAACTGTGACGCAGTTATCACTTCTGTCAATAATTACACCAGTTATCACTGTATGTAATCCACCCCTGTTTTAATTAGTTTATGAATATTAATTCATCCACTTGATCAGAATGAATAATCAATTACCCAACCCAATTGATTAATTAAATGATTATAACAGATTCCATATGAACATCACTAAATAGGACAACCATAATCATTATTAATTATTAGGTTAATTAATTTGAAGATAGGTTCGACAGACTCCAATGAGTTGTCACTCAATTAGACAATACCCCCCATCTATTAATAGTCAATAGTTCAATTTCCACAAGTGTCGGTCTTTTGCCCAAACCTTAATTATGGTCCAAAGTTCAATAACCCCTTCTTAATATTTTAGCCCAACATCACGATTACTTCGGCTCAAATAAGCATAATAATAACTTAGTTACGATACATTAATGTAAAAAGGTTGAACATAACTTACAATGATTAAAAATAGCGTAGCGTTACACGGACAGAATTTCGACTTACACACTCAAACGATCTCTATCATAAATCTTATTATTATCATAATTTAAAATTAAAATTAAGATTATTGTTATATCTTATTAAGTTAACATTATGATAGAGATATAGAATATAGATATTGATAATTGATATTGATAAATAAGAAAAAGATAGAAAAAGGTGTGTTTTTACATTACGATTACAAAGCCTTTTATAGGCGAATTTAGAAATTGAATTTTCACTTATGACCCCTGAACTATGCTCAATTAACAACTTTTTATTATTTAATATTATTCTTATTATGAATTATTTAAATATTATATTTTATTCTTGTGCATAGTTGACTCGTAATTTTTACACCGTTGCGTCGAGCGTTGAGAGTTGACTCTGGTCCCGGTTCCGGATTTTCGAACGTCCTTGCGTACAATTTTATATTTTGTACTTTGCGTTTTGTAACTTGTACTCTTGTCTTTTTTAGACGTTCCTCATCAATAATTTGAACCTTTTTGATTGTATCTTGTACTTTTGAGCTTTTTGGACCTTTGTGTCTTCAATTCGTCGTTTTCGCCTTTTGTCTTCGCACTTATTTAAAATAAACGAATATTACTTGAAAATGGAACAATTGCAACTAAAATCTTGTCTTTCTTGGGGGATTTTGCTATGAAATATATGTTCCTTTTTAGCCTTATCAATATCCCCACACTTGAGCGTTGCTTGTCCTCAAGCAATACAGTCTTGAAATAATATAATACATCACACGAATCACTTCTTTATTCTTCACACTTTGTACATCAGTGATTTTGATAGAGCGGTATAAACAATGATAGTAACGATATGGTTAAAGGTGGGTGTGTCATCCACAGTTGCCTTGGGTTTAGGACAACGACACTTGCAATCAAATAGCTGATTTACTTTCGGTTTCCAAAGCAAAGTGCACATTTGAAAGGCGGTTTACAGTCCCACATGACTATAAAAATTTAGATCCTTTAAGGAAATTGGATCTTTATGAAAACATTTGATCTTTTGAAAATTCAAGCTAGATTTTACCCTAGACAAGTTTTCTGATTTGATCCATCATCGGTGTTGCAAAATATATTTGTGGATCAATATTTTGGCTAAAACTTTTAGGTTCGTGTAATCCACTGCTATCCCGGTATCGGAAAGTACACATCCAGTTTACTTGTTCCGTATATTATCTTTCGGTAAACTACCGTTCGGTTGTAAAGGAAAGCGATGAACAAGAAACTGTTAAGGCAATGTCCCGTGACATGCAGATGATTATGGTCTTTTAACGTGTCGGATGCTAGAACTATCCTTGGTAGGAGCGATAGTAAAGATCATCCTATGATTTTTCGGTCTGGCACAAGGTCCTGTCTCCGACCATGCTATGCAACCACCGTTCTTACGGTTGACACCCGATTTGGTTCAGGTGACCTAATGAATTCCAGGTGAATTCCTAGGATTTTACGTTCAATGGTAATGAACGCATTGAAAATGGGTTTTCAAAAAACAAATCGGTTTGTATTTTTGATCAAAATATTTTCTCGTTCAAGCTCGAGTTTAGATATCATTGAATTCCATGAGTTTGAATTCTCAATCTTTAAGGTCAATCTCAAGGATTGAGTAATATCAGTCTTAAAAGCTGATTTTTAATCTTTAAGGAGATTATCCTTTCTGGGGATCTGATTCATTAGTCTTATCAAGCTAATTTGCACGGTGCCTCCCCATTGTACGAGATAAATCCTTCTCATGGTTAGGATAAATCTGACCACTTGGCGACCCTGTTTGATGCTGAGGTCCGTGGATTTCCTGCTGATTTTAGATATGACTTTTCTAGATTTTTCGTCAACCTACAGCTGGTCTAGACGACAACTTCATGACCTAAATCAAGAAGCGCGTTTCTTTTTCGGAAGACTTTACTTCCTTTTAATGATGGAATTGATTCATCGTGTAGATCCATCTTTCTTACAGTAAATCGGGTAAAACTGATTAAAATCGTCCAAAACAAAAGTACCTGCAATAACTTTACAGAAACATGTGATAGATAGTTTTTAATTGAATAACTTGGTACATTCTCCCCACACTTAGTTTCTTTCTTTGCTTTTTTTATTCTCCTTTATTCCATTTTAAATGAATTCAATCGTTTTAGGGTGTTTCTCAATTTATGTCCTTTCCGAGGTAACGATAATTTCGGCATTAACACCTAGTTTTATCGTTCATAAATATGTATAAACATGATTTTGAATTCATTTAGTTAAAAAAATTTAAAATTTTCATAATATTTAGAAAATAAGCCAAGTATAAACCCGAGAGAATTTATAACCCTTCCCCACACTTGAGATCATGCAATGCCCTCATTTGCATGAAATCAGACTATAATTATAAATTCATGAGGGTGATTAGTGTAGGAAAGTGATTAAAAATACCCAGTTTGTAATTACAAAGCTCGTCGAATGATAGATGGCTCGCCTCATCGTTCATTCCTTCATCTATTATATCATATTTGTTGTTTTGCATCTTGTCGTCAAAATTAGTACCTTTTGCTGAACTTTAATGACAGTCTTTGAAAGTGCATTGTTTTACCCTGTTTTGTACATAAGATAAAATACAAACATATATATATATATATATATATATATATATATATATATATATATATATATATATATATATATATATATATATATATATATATTGAAGTTTGGTTTATAACCCCACTTTTCAAAAATTTATAAAGTATAATATTTTTGGCATACTTTAAATCAATAAAATTAAAAATAATGATAACAAAATTTGTCGCCCCGCCCTCGGGTAAAGTAATTTCGGTTCAACTACCTAATCTTCAACTCACGACGAATTTTAGAAATCATTTTTTTACTTAATGAAATAAAGTAAATTTTGTTTTTAAATTTACACAAAACTTAAATTTAAAAAGCATATTAATTTCATATAAAACCTACAAAATAAAAAAAAAATCAGAATGGGGGGAGAAAACTAGTTCTTTAGTGTCTGCTTGCGGAAAAGACCAATCGAATTCCATTCTCGGAACTACACGAGAACAGAACAACTAACTCCAAACAGCATTTTCTTTTTAGAATATTTGAATCTCCTCACACTTAGGTAGATGTGGTGTCGAAATTGTGATTAACTTCATCGTCAATTTCTCTTGGACCATAATCAACTTGCATATCTGTGACTTTTGCTTTAAGCCAGTGACCAGCTTTTTTCGTAATATCCACAAATTCAACTAGCTTCGCCTTTTCTTTAGGCGACAGATTGGATACTAACCGGTTACATAACTTAAAGTTCCCCTTACTTTTAGCATCAATAACCCGTTTAAAAAGTTTCTTCATTGAACTGTTAATAACGGGGTTATTTAATTTCGTATCAACTATGGGGTTCTTTATTATCAAGTCATCATTAGGTGTTACTTCATTTTTCTCACACTTAGGCGTTTCATTATTGCTAAGCACTGCCGTTGGAGTTGGTAAAACAACATGGTTCTTACCAATCGTTTTTATTGGTTCAACGGTTTTGGTTGGTGGAGGTTTAGATTTTTGAATCATAAAGGTGATCGATTTGTCACCACTTTTAAGTGTCATTCTTCCATTTCCTACATCAAATAATGCCCCGGTGGACGCTAAGAATGGTCGACCTAAAATTAGAGGAATGTTTGGGTCCTCTTCTATGTCAATGACAATGAATTCGACTAGAAAGGTTAAATTACCTACTTGAATGGGTAGGTTGTCAGCAATTCCAACTGGGTGCTTAATGGTTTGATCAAAGAATCGAACACTCATATCCGTTGGAGTTAACTCACCTACACCTAATCTCTTATATAAGGAAAGAGGCATAACACTCACACTTGCACCTAAATCTGCTAGTGCATCATACATGACACAATCACTAAGTAGACAAGGAACAATAAATTCACCCGGATCACCTACCCTAGGTGGAGGTTTTGGTGGAACTGTATTCACCGGGTTTACTTCTACGGCTTTTGTTTCTTGTACTTTCTTATTCTTTTTCTTCTTCTTCTTTCCAGAAGTATCACAATCTTTATTACTTATTACTTGCTCATACTCAACTCCTTTTCTTGGAAACGGGATGGGTGGTTTGTATGGTGTCACCACTGGCTTTACATACTCGGGTGGTGGTGGTGGTGGTGGTGTAACTTCTTCATTGTTACTCACATCTAAAACCTTCCCATCTTCTGGAGCTGGTTTTTCAGAATTTGTTGACACCATATTAACATTCTCTTTCCGAGGATTTACTTCAGTATTACTCGGTAGCTTTCCTTGTTCCCTCTCACTCATCATGCTAGCAAGAGTACCTACGTGTTTTTCTAAATTCAAAATGGAAGCTTGTTGAGTTCTTAATGACTGATCAAACCTCTCGTTCGTTTGGGTTTGAGTTTCAATAAATTGTGTTTGAGATTCAACTAGCTTGAATACCACGTCTTCCATATTTGACTTTTTCTCTTCAGTTTGTTGTTGTGGTTTATATAAGCCAGGTCTTTGTTGATTGAAAGTGTTGTTTTGAGTTGGTTGGTTATTAGGACCTTGTTGGTTATACCAGTTATTTTCGGGTCCTTTTGGATTGTAAAGAATGTTTTGATTTCGATTGAAGTTTAGCTTTGGCGGTTGATAATTATTTTGATAATTATTTCCAGGCCTTTGGTTCATATAGGAAACATTCTCTCGTTGTTCCAATGTTGGTTCAATGTGACAATCTTTCAATAAGTGTGGTCCACCGCATTGCTCACAACTGATTCGTATTGCGTGAATATCTTTATTCATCTTTTCCATTCGTCTCTCGAAAGCATCTATTTTTGCAGAAACGGAATCAAAGTTATGGCTAGAATCGGCTCTAGCCGCTTTAGATGAACGATATATATCTTTCTCTTGGTGCCACTCATGAGAGTGGGAGGCTGTGTTATCAATAATTTTGTAAGCTTCAGTTGCGGTTTTCTTCATTATGGAACCACCAGCTGTTATGTCGATGTCTTTTCGTGTAGCAACGTTGACACCTTGGTAGAATATTTGTACTATTTGATAAGTGTCTAAACCGTGTTGAGGACATCCTCTCAACAACTTTCCAAATCTTGTCCACGCCTCATATAGAGTTTCATTTGGCTTTTGCGCGAACGTAACAATTTCTCCTTGAAGTCTCACGGCTTTGGATGCCGGAAAGAATTGTTTAAGAAAATTTTCAACTAAAACATCCCATGTGTCAATCGCCCCTTCAGGTAACGATTCTAACCAATCTTTGGCTTCTCCCTTTAAAGTCCAGGGAAACAACATGAGATAGATCTGCTCATCTTCCACTTCTCGGATTTTGAATAGTGTACAAATTCTTTTAAACGTACGAAGGTGTTCGTTAGGATCTTCATTCGGTGCACCACTGAATTGGCATTGGTTAGTTACCATGTGTAGAATTTGTCCTTTGATTTCATAATCTGGCGCATTAACTTCTGGCTTAATAATGGCGTGACCTTGGCCCGTGCGTGTGGCTCTCATTCGATCTTCCATACTTAGAGGTTCCGTTACTTCCATAATTGAATTTGTTGAATACGAATCACTAGAGGATTCTGATTTAATGGTTTGTGGCTCAGGAGGAATAATTAGAGGTTCAGGATCTTGGAATTGTCCTTGAATATGCTCCGGGTTCTTAATTGTGAAGTCGGGTTCAAAAGATGGATTATCGGAAATTTGAGTTGGAGTTCTTGTTCGACTAGATGACGATTCTAAAGAAAAATCAACGGCGACAATATTTGCTAGATGTCTTGATCGAGTTACAGGTGGTGAACGTATGAAAGGTGGTGAACGTTTTGCTCGGTGCATTCACAGAATATCCTATTAGTTATAAAAATAAGAAAAACTTATATAAGTTGTCCAATCAATAGACTTTTCTGATTTTGCCCACGTTTCGAATAGCCAAAAGATGCAGCAGAGGGGCAGGATTCGTTTGGTCTCAATATAATTGAGTACTGTTTGGCTCCAATAACCCGGTCCACGTACAAATCCAACTATTACTACGAACCAGAAAATTTTGATGTCTATCAATTTAACCACTTAAAATAAATTTTCGTAATTTTAAGAAATTTAGAGAAGAAGTAGAAAAAATTCTAAGTCCTAAAAACTAGAATGGCGAGAAATAAGAAAGAAATAGATTGCGCGTCGAAAAATGTAGAAAAATAAAAGGTCGAAAAATAGGCGTTGAAAAATAAAAATAAGAAAGTAGTGCGAAATACGGCGTCGTAAAATTCTAAAGCACCTAAAACTTAATCTAAGGAATAAGCACTTAAGGGATTTTACGGCAAAGCCTAAAAATTCTAGAAGTAAAAATAACTATGGCAAAACTAAACTTAATACTAAAAGTTGCGACTATAGTCTAAAAATCTAAAGGTAATAAAACTAAAAAAAAAAACAATTTTTTTTTTATAGACAAAATCTTAAAAAATATATATTTTTTTAATAATTTTTTTTTTCTTTTTTTTTACGTTTTTTTTTTTTTTTTTTTTACAATTTTGTTTTTTTTTTTACGTTTTTGTTTTTTTTTTTTTTAAGTTTTTTTTTTTTTTTACGTTTTTTTTTTTTAAAAACGAATTTTTTTTTTCTAAAAAAAACGTTTTTTTTTTACAATTTTTTTTTTTTAAAAAAAATGATTTTTTTTACAAATTAATACTTTTTTTTATAATTATTATTTTTTTCAAAACTTTTTTTTTAATTCATTTACTATTCATGAATAGTAAATGAAAAGAAATTAATTAATTTACTATTCACATGAAAGCGACATGATAGAAATTATTAATTACAATTTACATAATATACCCCTGAAGTATTTAATAAATACGACTTTTTAAAACTTTTACGATTCAAAATATATTCTAAAATATTATTATATTATTATATTCTATTTCAATATTATTATATTATTATATTCTATTTCAATATTATTATATTATTATATTTTATTTCAATATTATTATAATTAAAAATATAGCGTTTTAGCGCTCCCCGGCAGCGGCGCCAAAAACTTGATGTGGTAGCGTGAGGGTACGAAATAGTATTATTTTTAATACAAAATACTACAAAATATGACACAAGTTTTATTAATTTACGGATGGGATATACCTAAACCTTGCTACAACACTATAGGCAGTGTACCTAATCGTAGAGTAGTGTAGTTTTTAGTAAGTCCGGTTCGTTCCACAGGGAGCTGGTGATACTTACTATATTTTTAACTATATTTATACAAAATATATATAATTATATAAGTAGTAATATTATTATAAAAGGGGGGTTTTACCGTTTAATGACCGGTTTGTCGATTCTATATTTTAAGCGTAAAGATAAATGACGATAATTAAAGTGCGTAAAATAATGACAATAAATAAAATGACAGTAAATAAAATTGCGAGTAATAAAATGACAGTAAATAAAGATACGATGAGAAATATAATAAAAGAATTATGCTTATTTAAACTTCCGTAATCATGATGTTTGACGTGTTGATTTTAATTTATTACCATGGGTTAATTGTCCTTTGTCCTGGTTTATTTGATACGTCTATCTGGTTTTTGTCCATAATAGTCCATCGGTCATAAAAATAAAGTGCGAGTATCCTCGTCAAATTACCCTTATACCCGAAGTCAAATATTCCAACTGATTAAGGATTTAAACTGTGACGCAGTTATCACTTCTGTCAACAATTACACCAGTTATCACTGTATGTAATCCACCCCTGTTTTAATTAGTTTATGAATATTAATTCATCCACTTGATCAGAATGAATAATCAATTACCCATCCCAATTGATTAATTAAATGATTATAACAGATTCCATATGAACATCACTAAATAGGACAACCATAATCATTATTAATTATTAGGTTAATTAATTTGAAGATAGGTTCGACAGACTCCAATGAGTTGTCACTCAATTAGACAATACCCCCCATCTATTAATAGTCAATAGTTCAATTTCCACAAGTGTCGGTCTTTTGCCCAAACCTTAATTATGGTCCAAAGTTCAATAACCCCTTCTTAATATTTTAGCCCAACATCACGATTACTTCGGCTCAAATAAGCATAATAATAACTTAGTTACGATACATTAATGTAAAAAGGTTGAACATAACTTACAATGATTAAAAATAGCGTAGCGTTACACGGACAGAATTTCGACTTACACACTCAAACGATCTCTATCATAAATCTTATTATTATCATAATTTAAAATTAAAATTAAGATTATTGTTATATCTTATTAAGTTAACATTATGATAGAGATATAGAATATAGATATTGATAATTGATATTGATAAATAAGAAAAAGATAGAAAAAGGTGTGTTTTTACATTACGATTACAAAGCCTTTTATAGGCGAATTTAGAAATTGAATTTTCACTTATGACCCCTGAACTATGCTCAATTAACAACTTTTTATTATTTAATATTATTCTTATTATGAATTATTTAAATATTATATTTTATTCTTGTGCATAGTTGACTCGTAATTTTTACACCGTTGCGTCGAGCGTTGAGAGTTGACTCTGGTCCCGGTTCCGGATTTTCGAACGTCCTTGCGTACAATTTTATATTTTGTACTTTGCGTTTTGTAACTTGTACTCTTGTCTTTTTTAGACGTTCCTCATCAATAATTTGAACCTTTTTGATTGTATCTTGTACTTTTGAGCTTTTTGGACCTTTGTGTCTTCAATTCGTCGTTTTCGCCTTTTGTCTTCGCACTTATTTAAAATAAACGAATATTACTTGAAAATGGAACAATTGCAACTAAAATCTTGTCTTTCTTGGGGGATTTTGCTATGAAATATATGTTCCTTTTTAGCCTTATCAATAACCCATAATTTCCTTAGCTTCGACTCATTCAAAAAACTATTTTGAAATCACTCGGACATCACTCTGTCGTAATATTTTATGTATACTAATAATATCTTGAAATAATACAGAGCAAATATATATATATATATATATATATATATATATATATATTAAATATATATATATATATAAATATATATATATATATATATATATATATATATATATTTTTATATATATATATATATATATATATATATATATATATTTATGTATACTAATATATATATATATATATATATATATATATATATATATATATATATATATATATATATATATATATATATATATATATATATATATATATATATATATATATATATATATATATATATATATCGATTGAGAGAGTTTAGAGAAATATATTTTCAGTTTCTATGAAATAATGAAACCTATTGAATTCTATTTATAATAGATTTTTGAATTATTAAAGTGAATTATTAAAGTATGAATTATTAAAGTGAATTATTAAAGTATAAATTATTAAAGTGAATTATTAAAGTATGAATTATTAAGGTGAATTATTAAAGTTAAAGTAAAGTAAAAGTAAAGTAAAGGTAAAGTTAAAGTATAGTAAAAGTATAAAAACTATGTATATATAATACGCGTATAAATATATATAATATTAATTTAAATCGTTATATATATTTAATGAAATAAAATATAAATATCGTTATATTTATTATACTGGTTAAGTAATGAGTTGTCAAAAGTGATTCTAGATATTTATAAAAGTTATATACGTTTTAATAATAAAGTTCTTTTTAAACTAAAAACGTTTTTGTACGTTTGAAAATAGATTAATAGAATATTATGGAAACCAATTCTCCACTAGCTTTTGTCTAACTTTCGTAAATGACACTTTTTATTTTTATTTATAAATAACTTTACAAATTATTTCGAATATCGTTAAGAGGAATAGATTTTCTCAAATCATAGTGGACCTCTCAACAGAGACTTGTAATCATAATTCAATGTTTCTGATAATTCAATCATTTAATATATTTTTTTTTCGTCGATAATCATATTGAAACAAATACGTTCATATAAAGCATTATACGTTTAAATACTTTGTTGACATTTTCAATTTATAACATATACACATATACATACATATTCATATATGTTCATTTAATGGTTAGTGAATCATTGGAATTTGGTCGAGGTTTAAATGAATGTATAAACATAGTTTAAAATCCTTGAGATTTAACTTAACAAACATTGCTTATCGTGTCAGAATAATATAAAGATAAAGTTTAAATTTAGTCGAAAATTTCCGGGTCGTCACATGTACTATTATAAAAATTATTATTTTCATTATCATTATTAGTAAACTTATCATTTTATTAAAAATTACTGTTATTATCATTATTATAAGACGCATTATTAAAACTAGCATTAATATCATTATTAATAGAATCCTTAATATTATTATCATTATTATTATTTTAAACATTACTAATATTATTTTGGTATTTTTATAACTATTTTTTTTACAAACAAAGGAAATATATATATATATATATATATATATAAAATATTTAATACACATAACATAACAAGATTTATATTTTTATATGTAATATGTATATATATATAATAATAATAATGAAAGATATAAGTTACTAATATAAAAATTATATCACTAATAATAATGTATACCTAATTGTTCGATTACAAGTATATGTATTAATATATATACAAATGATATAGGTTCGTGAATCTGAGGCCAACCCTGCATTGTTCAGTTATTCAATATAGTCGTATGTATTTTTACTACAAAATACAGTATGGTGAGTTTCATTTGCTCCCTTTTTACTCATTACATTTTTGGGCTGAGAATACATGCAAATGCTTTATTAACTGTTTTACAATATTTATATGCACGAGTTTCATTTGCTCCCCTTTTAAATGCTTTTGCAATATATATTTTTGGGACTGAGAATACATGCGCTGCTTTTATAACTATTTTACGAAATGGACACAAGTAATTGAAACTACATTATATGGTTGAATTATCGAAATCGAATATGCCCCTTTTTATTAAGTCTGGTAATCTAAGAATTAGGGAAAGACACCCTAATTGACGCGAACTCTAAAGATAGATCTATCGGGCCCAACAATCCCCATCCAAAGTACCGGATGCTTTAGTACTTCGAATTTATATCATGTCCGAAGGAGGATCCCAGAATGATGGGGATATTCTTATATGCATATTGTGAATGTCGGTTACCAGGTGTACAATCCATATGAATGATATTTTTGTCTCTATGCATGGGACGTATGTTTATGAGAAATGGAAATATGAAATCTTGTGGTCTATTAAAATTATGAAATGATTATTTATGTTAAACTAATGAACTCACCAACCTTTTGGTTGACACTTTAAAGCATGTTTATTCTCAGGTACGAAAGAAATCTTCCGCTGTGCATTTGATCATTTTAAAGATATTACTTGGAGTCATTCATGACATATTTCAAAAGACGTTGCATTCGAGTCATTGAGTTCATCAAGATTATTATTAAGTCAATTATAGTTGGATATATTATAAAATGGTATGCGTGTCTTCAACTTTCGATGTAAAGCCAGTTTGTCTTTTAAAAACGAATGCAATGTTTGTAAAATGTGTCATATAGAGGTCAAGTACCTCGCGATGTAATCAACTATTGTGAATCGTTTGTAATCGATATGGACTTCGTCCAGATGGATTAGAACGGGTCTCTACAGTTGGTATCAGAGCGGTGGTCTTAGTGAACCGGGTCTTGCATTAGTGTGTCTAACTGATAGTCGTTAGGATGCATTAGTGAGTCTGGACTTCGACCGTGTCTGCATGTCAAAAGTTTTGCTTATCATTTTTGTCGGAAATCATCTGCTTATCATCCTTAGGAAATTACATGCTCATTATTCTTAGTCTAGACACGTTTTACTGCATTGACTGCATGAATAGTGTATAGACAAAATTCATATCTTAGCGTATCTGACAATTCATATCTTAGCGTATCTGTTACTATAGACCTTGCCTGATATCTCTCGTAAATTTCTCCTTAATTTAAGGGATCCTGGTACTATATATATCTATGTAAATTATGTATTGAGAATACCATCCAACTATCAATTACTGTCACTAAACTCTTCATATCAAAAATCTTTCCTGAGGTCGCGTAAGATGGCCTCTACGAATCGACCAAGTTCCTCTGACTCCGAAGACAGCGTGATAGGAGCACACCAATCAATCAACTATCGTGATTACTGGAGAAAATGGGGGTGGGTTCGTGACATACTTACCCTATGGAGAAGGGAAGAAGGTACTCCATATCATGAATCGAATCTACCACCTAACCTTGGAGTACTCGACCCGCTCACCAGCGAACCTGTTCACAACACCGTTTATACCCTTTTTGCCAGAATTTTTCGTCTTGAGACTACCATTAACGGAACTAGAGAAGATATCCAATCTCTACCTCACACCGATAACCAAACAGGGTTAGTAGAAGAAGTTAAAGAACTCCGAGCTCGAGTGTTAACTTTAGAGAGCACGGTACACAGTTTGCAAGCACCAGCAGTATCACCAACACCAGTCACATCACCAACCTTAGCACCAACAGCACTAGTACCACCAACAACAACATCCGCATCACCAGCTTCGACATCTCATTCTGTACCTCGAGTATAATCATCGTTCTACATGACGTTCTACATCATTTATCTTCGTTCGACATGATGATTATGTAAACTCTAATGTTTTAGAGATTATATATTCTTGTTCAAACGGTAAATCAAATGAGTTTAATATCATATTGACTCATTAAATTCATAATTACATCTGAAGAAATATATATATATATATATATATATATATATATATATATATATATATATATATATATATATATATATATATATATATATATATATATATTTTCATAAAGATTGTAATTAAAAATTCTTTCGTACAAACTGTTAATGGTGAAAATATTTTAACGGGTAGGTAATACCCGAGAAATATTTAGATTTCACATTAATAAGTTACACTGTACATTCTTTGAATCTAATTCAATGGTCATTTATTATCCTACTTACATCCACCGATATACGTATCTGTTCACCGCAGAATAACCATCTTCATTCAATTTCGTAATTGGATTTTGACCTATCAGAATCCGACAAGTGGCATAATGAAGAAAACATTTTACAAAATAAAAAAAAAAATTTGTTAGAAACAAACAAATTAATTATGAGAAGAATTTTGTTAAGAATTCAAGCTAACTGTTCCTAGCTAACTGGTTACATTTTATTTTTCGCAATTTAATTATCGCAATTTACATTCTCGCAATTTACATTCTCGCAATTTTATTTATCGTCATTTAATTTCTGTTATTTATTTCACGCACTTTAAGTATCGGGACACGTATACAAGGTTTTGACATATCATATCGACGCATCTATATATATTATTTGGAATAACCATAGACACTCTATATGCAGTAATGATCGAGTTCTCTATACAGGGTTGAGGTTGATTCTCAAATAATATATATAGTTTGAGTTGTGATCGAGTCTGAGACATGTACACGGGTCACGATATGTATTAATTAATTCGAATGTTATATATTAAACTATATATGAATTATTGGACTGTCAACTGTGGACTATCGACTGAGGACTAATAACATTGGACAATTAAAATGAATTAAAATATTGATTATAACATATGAAACTAAACAATTCTTCGAGTTTGCCACTTGATTTCATCTTAAATCTCGTTTAAATCTTGACAATTACAATCTGCGTTCAAATCTTTCATGATTCTTGAAAATATCTCAATCGAGAGGGTGAACCAACCGCACTTCATCTACGGAAGAAAAGACTTATGCATATAGTTATGCACCTGAAAACACTCGAAATCTGAGCAAACGTTTGAAACGTATCTGTGCTAATTCCTTTAACGTTATTATTACCAAAAATAACTTTTCAAATCTCTTTTCAAATTAGCCAACTTTGTCACAGCTCCAGCAAGTCAACTTCGACTTTTCATTCGAAACAACCTTATTATAACCTTGATATATATGCGTACTCTTTTATTGTTACCGGGAAACCTTTTATATTCCATCATATTACCATCAGACATACCAGAAACCTCGTTGCTCCTTAGATTAAATCTCTCTGACAAATCACTATATTTATCTATTGAAGTCTCATCATGTACTCATCCGCATCTTGTAACGAGAACTGACATACCAATTACCGGGAATCAGCAATCAGTACTTTGAAAACTCACAGCATATCTACAGCAACAGTTATATGTATAACATTCATCTCTTAGAACTATGATCTTTCATCTGAAATCCTGAAAAGCACTCAGTCTACAAATCAATACTCTGAATGTTGAAAAAGCTGAATGAAGCAGCATAAACCATAGACAACCGTAAACGACCTTAATCATCGGAAGTTGTTGATAAAGAATAGTATGTTGGAAAAGCTCAGAAAAGTTGGAACTGGAAAACAGATTGAGCTAACCATGAAGGAGACTCTGAACAAATCACAAGGACTAAACTTGTACATAAAGAATCCTGATGATTCTGTATCTGATGAAATCTTTAGCGAACGCCTTGCTTCTGAATCTAAACCCTTACAGATAAATCTTCTCTATTATCCTTCGATATTAGAAATTCCAAGATATCATCGTATCTTTTATTATAAATATCCTCAATATTTCTGAAGATATCTTCATAAATATTCTCGTCCGATATAATTATCTCTTCGTGCTATCAGTGTTACATCATATAGAAACTGTTAGTTTCTATATTTTGTAAACTTTCGAGCTTAAAATATGAATGTTATTGAAGTAATGTTGGGAACTGATGCATGAGTTAGTATAATATAATGACACTTGATCAACGTGATTATATTACAGTAAGTCATGCTGAGTTTCTAAATGGGACATGATGATTCACAGATTATAACGTCATCATGTGCCATGTTACACGACTCTTACATTTTATCTGATATATAAACATATCAAGAACATATTTTCTTGATAGTTCTATCTTTCCCGGATATTCTGGTAAATTGACGAATCAAGATCGTGCTATTACCATTTCTTTCTTAGAACATTAACTATGTTCATTTTGAAATTCATATCTATGAATTCTGGACCGTTGCTCGCTTTACTAGTGTAACGACCCGGATTTTTCCGATCATTTTATACCTATGAGATTAAAATTTACATAAATTAAACCTTACCAACATGATAAGTAATCTAAATTGTTGAGATTTATGTTTTTAAAAAGAGTTTTACACAACGTTTGACCGTCCAATTTGACCGATGATATCACGAACTATATAACAAACGATAATTATACGTTTGTGTATATATATATATTTATATATATTTAACATGATCTAAGAATGGTTTAACATCTCATTGAATACTAATAACAATAAGTTATAAGTATACTTTGAGACTACTAACTTAAGTTTTCAAAATGATAACTATACGTAACGTTATTTGACATATATACCTTTAACCTATAATACTTATACAAGTATCGTATAAATATGTATTTAATCACTTTTAAAGGGCTTATATACATAAAATAATATAAGTATATTTACAAAAGATAGCTATATTTGAATTCTCGTTCCGTTTTCTCAAAATTTCTACACGTATACCTAGAGTATATGTACTCGTATCATACCCAGCTCCTATACGTATTTACTATTAGTATATACACATCACAATCACTTTATTAGCAGCCATGAGTCAGCCAATTTTGGATCTTAGCATGCATGATTAATCAATTTGGCATATTACAAGACTTTTGCACAATATTACAAATTTATACATCTTTTCACCACCATTTATACTCCATTCCAATTTCATTTTTACTACACATTTTCTCTAACCAAAAATACACTCTTAGGAACCTTAAGTGTTCTTCACAATCTCAGCAAATAACCATGAAGATCTAGCTTCAAAAACAACCCTTAATCATCATAAGAAAATCCATTCAAGAACACTTCAAAAATCCTTCCAAGTAAACAAGTTTACTTCCAACCTTTCAATCCAACTCCACCACTCTTTTGATTCTAGGATTTTTCTCATCTCTTACAGTAACTTTGTCCAAGTAACTTGAGGTAGTAACCTTATTCATAATCTTATTCAATTCATATTCATATAGCTATCTTATTTTGTGGTATAAAATTTTAACAACAAGAACATAGTTTGAATGATTTCAAACTTGTTCGCAAACTAAATAGATTCTTCTAACTTGACTTTTAAAACACTTCAAGACCTGTAATATATCATAATGATATGCTAACTTAACAAGATATAACTTGGTTTTACAAAGAACACCTTAAAAACTGAATCTACGTCGTCGGAGTGCAATCGGGGGCTGTTTTGGGTTGGATAATTAAAAATCATCTTAAGCTTTGAATTGGAAGTTCATATTCTGGAAAAATGATATTTATTATGAATATGTTAACACTTAAAAATTTCATGGTTTAACTCAAAGTGTAAGTATTTTTAGAAAAATGATCATTAAATGTTGTTTTTATGATGGAAAATGATCACTTTCATAAGTTTCACCAAAGTTTGACCTATAACCTGTGATTTCGAATACAACCTAAGGTATTTTCAGTTCATATTCTTAAAATTTGACTCGATCCAAGGAAGTGGCAAGTTGAACCAACAAAAACGGAGTTGTAATGAAGAAACTACGACTAGAACAAGATCGGGTATGCGAAGCTAGTTTAGCTACGAAAATATTTGGAGAAAAATTAAATTAATCATATATTTCTAATTAATATGATATTTCATATATATTTACTTATGATTTGATTTTATATATTTCAGGACCACCCGTAAACAACACGAGAAGATTAATCATAAGACCTCTTGATTGTACGCAACACGTCATTTGACAACACGGTACTTTATGTACGCAACACGTCACTTGACAACATGGTACCATGGGTCGAGATTAATTTTGATCAATACGAATACGATGGGGTCTTTATTTATTTTATTTAAGCAACTAATTGTGGACCACTAACATCGGACTGCTAACTACGGACTAAAAAAATATTAAAAGTATATATATATATATATATATATATATATATATATATATATATATATATATATATATATATATATAACGATTACTTAAAAAGAAAATATGTTGATATATTATATATATAGTTAGGTTCGTGATATCTATCGGAGACCAAGTCGTGATAAATACCTTCAAGGCAAAAGTGAGTATATAGTCCCACTTTTAAACTCTAAATATTTCGGGATGAGAATACATGCATTTTATGATTTACGTTATGGACACAAGTGATTAAAAATATATATTCTACGTTGAGTTGTACCACTGACATACTTCCCTGTAACTTGGTAACTACTATTTACATGAGGTATTGTAAACGCGAATCCTGTTGATAGATCTATCGGGCCTGAAAACCCCAACCGGACTGGACGACCAGTATTCAACGGTTGCACAGTACTTCGTTTCGGTGACTACACTTGGTACGGTGTAGTAAGATTTCATAATAAAGGGAATATGCGAAGTTGATTAAATGTTAAGTATGGTTATCAAGTGCTCAACAACTTAGAATATCTTTATTAAAACGTTTATATATGAAATCTTGTGGTCTATATTTATAACGCTGCCGACATTAAACCTATATCTCACCAACTTTATGTTGACGTTTTAAGCATGTTTATTCTCAGGTGATAACTAAAAGCTTCCGCTGCAACATGTTGAATTTAAGCAAGATCTTGAGTATGCATATTTGTGTCAAAAATAAAACTGCATATCGGAGGATTTGTAATGTAAAATATGTTGGAGGTCGTATTGTTATTATCACATGTAAAGTTTGTAAGTCTAAGATTATCGCTAAACGATAATCATTATTAAGTTGTTTAAACTTTGTATTTGTAATAAAAGCTATGGTTTGTATTGTAAAAACGAATGCAGTTTTTGAAAAATGTCGCGTATAGAGGTCAATACCTCGTGATGAAATCATATGTTATTGTATTCATCCTTATGGTTAAGGTCGGGTTATGACATGTGGTATCAGAGCGTTAGTCTTAGAAAACCAGAGAATTTGCATTATTGTGTCTTATCGAGTTTGTTAGGATGCATTAGTGAGTCTGGACTTTGACCGTGTTTGATTTCGAAAACTATTGCTTATCCTTGTTGGTTAAAAATTAATATGTAAATATTATGTGGTATTAACGTGCTAGTTGTTATGTGATAGATGTCTGGCTTAGAACTTATTATCACATTTAGCGACTCCGAACCAGAATCTTCAGATGGTGTTCTAGTCATTAACCTATCCGATGATGAAAACGACACCTTTGGGGAAGACTCACAAGTTCCGGATGAATCAATTGAAGAGGAACCGGAAAGTGATCCTGAGGAGGAAGAAATACAGGAAATTACGAAAGACAAGTTTGAATGAGGAAAGAAATGAAAGGCTACTGAATTGGAAAATCCAAATCCCAAGTTTAGTGAGTATGTTATGGCACCAACTCCACCAGACACTTCCACCCCTATTCCCGCTATTCCTATTAGTTCTATTCCGGCATCCAGTTCTTCAGCCCCTCCGCCAAAACGCAGGGAGACAGTCAAGATAACCTATACGCGATTTCTTTGAACACAAATGTTTTGGGTTAAATGATGCGCTGTTGTTTTAAACCATGGGATCATATAACGTTTTGTATAATATTACTAGTGTGGTTTGCTTAATGTTTGATGTAAGATAAGCATATGTAAAATAGTGAAGTGTGAAATGCAATAATTTTCCATGGTTGAGTATTATTTGGGTGATAGTAATTGATTTCTGTACTAAGCTATTAAGTATGAACTTTAACGGGTAGGTACTACCCTAGATATAATTATAAAATGCTAATAAGAAGAAAAGACTTTTATAATAATAACTAGTTCATATTATTAATAAGCTACGATGTACTGTAAATACATACTACATCTATAATATTCCATGTGAATAATTATTTTTTTTCATTCTTATTGAAGATTATGGCGCGATTGAACCGAATGACGGAACAAGAAATCGAGGAACTCATCAATCAGCGAGTGGACGACAGAATGTTATGGGTCGAGGCTGCGAGAGGTGCTGCAGTTAACCCAAATCCTCGTGTGGGATGTACTTACAAAACTTTTCAAGGTTGCAAGCCCTCATCATTCAGTGGAACAGAAGGACCAGTCGGTTTAACCCGGTGGATCGAAAAGATTGAGTCTGTGTTTAAAATCAGTGGTTGTATTGAGAAGGACATGACCAAGTATGCATCATGCACCTTACAAGATAGTGCACTCACATGGTGGAAAAACTATGTGAAGGCCGTAGGAGGAGATGTAGCTTATGATACTCCCTGGGAAGAATTCAAAACAATGCTAATCAACGAGTATTGTCCAAGGAACGAGGTTAGGAAGTTGGAAGTTGAATTACGAAGCCTGAAAGTTGTTGGTACTGAACTCACTAACTACAATCAGCGATTCATGGAATTAGCTTTGCTATGTCCCGAATTGGTACCAACCGAAGAACGGAAGATAGAACTGTACAAAGATGGTTTGCCTAAAAATGTCAAAGCAAATGTTACAGCATTGAAACCCAAGACTATTCACGAAGCCATCACCATGGCGAACGAGTTGATGGACCAGATTATTCTGGATAAGAACACCGATGTCAAGACATCGGGAAACAAAAGAAAGTGGGAAGGTAATCATCAACAATCCAACAAGAAACAAGAAACCACGCAAGGTGCGGGTAGCGGTTCGAACTCAGGTTACAAAGGACGAAATCCTTTATATAACAGATGCCACAAACATCACTCTGGTTATTGTAATGTGGTGTGCAAAAATTGTAATCGAAGGGGTCATCTTGCTGAAGATTGTCGGATTCCTGTTACAAATACAAATGGCACCAAGACTCCTGCCACTAATGCAAATAGAACTGCCTTGGCCACTGTTACCTGTTATAGGTGTGGGAAACAGGGTCATTATAAGAGCCAGTGTCCGAATCCAGAGAAGAATAATGGATCTGCACGTGGAAGAGCATTTGTTATTAATGCTAGAGAGGCGTGTGAAGACCCGGAGCTTGTTACGGGTACGTTTACCATTAATAACTTATCCGCATCTATTATATTTGATACTGGTGCTGATAGAAGTTACGTGAGTAGAGACTTTTACACTAAATTGAATTGTTCATCATTACCTCTAGATGCTAAGTACATGATTGAGTTAGCTAATGGTAAACTAATTAAAGCCGATAAAATTTGCCGTGATTGTAAAATAAATTTAGCCGGAGAAATATTTAAGATTGATTTGATACCCGTAGAATTAGGAAGTTTTGATGTAATAGTCGGCATGGACTGGATGTCCAAAATAGGAGCTGAAGTTGTGTGTGTGCCAAGAAGGCAATTCGCATTCCTCGTAAGGATAAAACGCCAGTAATGATTTATGGAGAGAAGGGTAACTCAAAGCTAAAACTCATTAGTTGTTTGAAAGCTCAAAAGTGCTTGAAGAAAGGGTGTTATGCTATCTTAGCACATGTTAATAAAGTCGAAACAAAGGAAAAAGTGAAGAGCATCATGAAATGTCCCGTTCTTATTGATAAAAAACGTTCCATATTAATTGATTTCGTTGCGAGGTTTTGACCTCTATATGAGACGTTTTTCAAAGACTGCATTCATTTTAAAACAAACCATAACCTTTATTTCATCAATAAAGGTTTAAAAAGCTTTACGTAGATTATCAAATAATAATAATCTAAAATATCCTGTTTACACACGACCATTACATAATGGTATACAATACAAATATGTTACAACAAAATAAGTTTCTTGAATGCAGTTTTTATACAATATCATACAAGCATGGACTCCAAATCTCGTCCTTATTTAAGTATGCGACAGCGGAAGCTCTTAATAATCACCTGAGAATAAACATGCTTAAAACGTCAACAAAAATGTTGGTGAGTTATAGGTTTAACCTATATATATCAAATCATAATAATAGACCACAAGATTTCATATTTCAATACACATCCCATACATAGAGATAAAAATCATTCATATGGTGAACACCTGGTAACCGACATTAACAAGATGCATATATAAGAATATCCCCATCATTCCGGGACACCCTTCGGATATGATATAAATTTCGAAGTACTAAAGCATCCGGTACTTTGGATGGGGTTTGTTAAGCCCAATAGATCTATCTTTAGGATTCGCGTCAATTAGGGTGTCTGTTCCCTAATTCTTAGATTACCAGACTTAATAAAAAGGGGCATATTCGATTTCGATAATTCAACCATAGAATGTAGTTTCACGTACTTGTGTCTATTTTGTAAATCATTTATAAAACCTGCATGTATTCTCATCCCAAAAATATTAGATTTTAAAAATGGGACTATAACTCACTTTCACAGATTTTTACTTCGTCGGGAAGTAAGACTTGGCCACTGGTTGATTCACGAACCTATAACAATATATACATATATATCAAAGTATGTTCAAAATATATTTACAACACTTTTAATATATTTTGATGTTTTAAGTTTATTAAGTCAGCTGTCCTCGTTAGTAACCTACAACTAGTTGTCCACAGTTAGATGTACAGAAATAAATCGATAAATATTATCTTGAATCAATCCACGACCCAGTGTATACGTATCTCAGTATTGATCACAACTCAAACTATATATATTTTGGAATCAACCTCAACCCTGTATAGCCAACTCCAACATTCACATATAGAGTGTCTATGGTTGTTCCAAAATATATATAGATGTGTCGACATGATAGGTCGAAACATTGTATACGTGTCTATGGTATCTCAAGATTACATAATATACAATACAAGTTGATTAAGTTATGGTTGGAATAGATTTGTTACCAATTTTCACGTAGCTAAAATGAGAAAAATTATCCAATCTTGTTTTACCCATAACTTCTTCATTTTAAATCCGTTTTGAGTGAATCAAATTGCTATGGTTTCATATTGAACTCTATTTTATGAATCTAAACAGAAAAAGTATAGGTTTATAGTCGGAAATATAAGTTACAAGTCATTTTTGTAAAGGTAGTCATTTCAGTCGAAAGAACGACGTCTAGATGACCATTTTAGAAAACATACTTCCACTTTGAGTTTAACCATGATTTTTGGATATAGTTTCATGTTCATAATAAAAATCATTTTCTCAGAATAACAACTTTTAAATCAAAGTTTATCATCATTTTTAATTAACTAACCCAAAACAGCCCGCGGTGTTACTACGACGGCGTAAATCCGGTTTTACGGTGTTTTTCGTGTCTCCAGGTTTTAAATCATTAAGTTAGCATATCATATAGATATAGAACATGTGTTTAGTTGATTTTAAAAGTCAAGTTAGAAGGATTAACTTTTGTTTGCCAACAAGTTTAGAATTAACTAAACTATGTTCTAGTGATTACAAGTTTAAACCTTCGAATAAGATAGCTTTATATGTATGAATCGAATGATGTTATGAACATCATTACTACCTTAAGTTCCTTGTATAAACCTACTGGAAAATAGAAAAATGGATCTAGCTTCAACGGATCCTTGGATGGCTCGAAGTTCTTGAAGCAGAATCATGACACGAAAACAAGTTCAAGTAAGATCATCACTTGAAATAAGATTGTTATAGTTATAGAAATTGAACCAAAGTTTGAATATGATTATTACCTTGTATTAGAATGATAACCTACTGTAAGAAACAAAGATTTCTTGAGGTTGGATGATCACCTTACAAGATTGGAAGTGAGCTAGCAAACTTGAAAGTATTCTTGATTTTATGTAACTAGAACTTGTAGAATATATGAAGAACACTTAGAACTTGAAGATAGAACTTGAGAGAGATCAATTAGATGAATAAAATTGAAGAATGAAAGTGTTTGTAGGTGTTTTTGGTCGTTGGTGTATGGATTAGATATAAAGGATATGTAATTTTGTTTTCATGTAAATAAGTCATGAATGATTACTCATATTTTTGTAATTTTATGAGATATTTCATGCTAGTTGCCAAATGATGGTTTCCACATGTGTTAGGTGACTCACATGGGCTGCTAAGAGTTGATCATTGGAGTATATATACCAATAGTACATACATCTAAAAGCTGTGTATTGTACGAGTACGAATACGAGTGCATACTAGTAGAATTGTTGATGAAACTGAACGAGGATGTAATTGTAAGCATTTTTGTTAAGTAGAAGTATTTTGATAAGTGTATTTATGTCTTTCAAAAGTGTATAAATACATATTAAAACACTACATGTATATACATTTTAACTGAGTCGTTAAGTCATCGTTAGTCGTTACATGTAAGTGTTGTTTTGAAACCTTTAGGTTAACGATCTTGTTAAATGTTGTTAACCCAATGTTTATAATATCAAATGAGATTTTAAATTATTATATTATCATGATATGATCATGTATGAATATCTCTTAATATGATATATATACATTAAATGTCTTTACATCGATAATCGTTACATATATGTCTCGTTTAAAAATCATTAAGTTAGTAGTCTTGTTTTTACATATATAGTTCATTGTTAATATACTTAATGATATGTTTACTTATCATAGTATCATGTTAACTATATATATTTCCATATATATTTCATCATATAGTTTTTACAAGTTTTAACGTTCGTGAATCACCGGTCAACTTGGGTGGTCAATTGTCTATATGAAACATATTTCAATTAATCAAGTCTTAACAAGTTTGATTGCTTAACATGTTGGAAACATTTAATCATGTAAATATCAATCACAATTAATATATATAAACATGGAAAAGTTCGGGTCACTACAGTACCTACCCGTTAAATAAATTTCGTCCCGAAATTTTAAGCTGTTGAAGGTGTTGACGAATCTTCTGGAAATAGATGCGGGTATTTCTTCTTCATCTGATCTTCACGCTCCCAGGTGAACTCGGGTCCTCTATGAGCATTCCATCGAACCTTAACAATTGGTATCTTGTTTTGCTTAAGTCTTTTAACCTCATGATCCATTATTTCGACGGGTTCTTCGATGAATTGAAGTTTTTCGTTGATTTGGATTTCATCTAACGGAATAGTGAGATCTTCTTTAGCAAAACATTTCTTCAAATTCGAGACGTGGAAAGTGTTATGTACAGCCGCGAGTTGTTGAGGTAACTCAAGTCGGTAAGCTACTGGTCCGACACGATCAATAATCTTGAATGGTCCAATATACCTTGGATTTAATTTCCCTCGTTTACCAAATCGAACAACGCCTTTCCAAGGTGCAACTTTAAGCATGACCATCTCTCCAATTTCAAATTCTATATCTTTTCTTTTAATGTCAGCGTAGCTCTTTTGTCGACTTTGGGCGGTTTTCAATCGTTGTTGAATTTGGATGATCTTCTCGGTAGTTTCTTGTATAATCTCCGGACCCGTAATCTGTCTATCCCCCACTTCACTCCAACAAATCGGAGACCTGCACTTTCTACCATAAAGTGCTTCAAATGGCGCCATCTCAATGCTTGAATGGTAGCTGTTGTTGTAGGAAAATTCTGCTCACGGTAGATGTCGATCCCAACTGTTTTCGAAATCAATAACACATGCTCGTAGCATGTCTTCAAGCGTTTGTATCGTCCTTTCGCTCTGCCCATCAGTTTGTGGATGATAGGCAGTACTCATGTCTAGACGAGTTCCTAATGCTTGCTGTAATGTCTGCCAGAATCTTGAAATAAATCTGCCATCCCTATCAGAGATAATAGAGATTGGTATTCCATGTCTGGAGACGACTTCCTTCAAATACAGTCGTGCTAACTTCTCCATCTTGTCATCTTCTCTTATTGGCAGTAAGTGTGCTGATTTGGTGAGACGATCAACTATTACCCAAATAGTATCAAAACCACTTGCAGTCCTTGGCAATTTAGTGATGAAATCCATAGTAATGTTTTCCCATTTCCATTCCGGGATTTCGGGTTGTTGAAGTAGACCTGATGGTTTCTGATGCTCAGCTTTGACCTTAGAACACGTCAAACATTCTCCTACGTATTTAGCAACATCGACTTTCATACCCGGCCACCAAAAATGTTTCTTGAGATCCTTGTACATCTTCCCCGTTCCAGGATGTATTGAGTATCTGGTTTTATGAGCTTCTCTAAGTACCATTTCTCTCATATCTCCAAATTTTGGTACCCAAATCCTTTCAGCCTATACCGGGTTCCGTCTTCCCGAATATTAAGATGCTTCTCTGATCCTTTGGGTATTTGTGATGACCCAGAAATTTCGACTAAATTTAAACTTAATCTTTGTATGATTAACATTTCCGACACGATAAGCAAAGTCTGTAAAACTGAATCTCAAAATTTTTGAATTACTTTTATATATTTAAATACTCTTCGGTTGTTTTCGACGATTCGCGAACAATTATATGTAAATAGATACATATATACTATAACATGAAAAGGTAACAATGTATTAATTGTTTGATACCGTACATTAAACTTATTGGTTTAAATATCTATTTGAATGTATATGATAAGTTGAAATATTTATTATTAAAATTTATTTATAAATAACTTCCAATGTGTATTTAAAAACTGATTTATGTATATTAAAAAGATATATACATATATATAATAAACGATAGTAACATTCGTTTATTGATTCAATTGATATTTAGATAAGTTAACTAAAGCGCTTAAGATGAATCAGTTAAACACTAATTTGCTACAGTGTTTTCAAATTGCCACATTACTCAAAATGCTACAGTGTTTTCGAAAATCACTATTTGCTACAGTGAAATTGACTTTGCTACAGTGAATTGCTACAGTAAATTTGACTTTGCTACAGTAACTTTGCTACAGTAAACACTATTTCAAAATGAAAATGTATATATTATATATATATATTAACAAATTGCGAGACGATGATTTATAGAAGTAAATGACCAAAACATTTGAAAGTTTAAGTTATACTATGAGTGGTATAGTTTATGAATAATTTAAGGCTATATTTTGACAAAGGTACGTGACACGAAACGTAAAATGCAAGTGTTCTAAAGGTACGAAAGGACATTCGAAAAATCGGAACCGGGACATAAGTCGAGTGATGACGTACGACTTATCGGAACAAAAATTACAAGTCAACTATGCACGTAAATTTAATATAATATATAATTAATTATATAAATTATATATATTATATTTATATTAATTTAATATTATGTCGACAAACAAGAAAACAAAAATTTGTGAGCTGGAATCTGAGGCCATGCGATCGCATGGCCACAAGCCTATAAATCCATGCGATCGCATGGAGGCAAAAGTCTGGCCTGATGCTATAAAATGGCATTTTGCTCGACACATTAACACACACACATACATATTACTCCGTATTTATTTTATTATTATTATTATTATTATTATTGTTATTATTATTATTATTATTATTATTATTATTATTATTATTAAGATTAATATTAATAATAATCTTATTATTATTATTAATTAGTATTATACATAAAATACTACGACGAGGTTATGAGCTTGTCACTTTCAAAATCGTTTCCAAGCGAGCTAGAACTAAGAAAATTATGGGTTATTGCCAAGAAAATTATGGGTAATGTTCGGGGGTATTTTTGTGAATCAAACCTCGTGTTTATCATCTCCGATGCGTCTACGTGCTTTCCTACAATATTGTATATCAATATTAAACAGTGAGTTCATTGATCCCTTTTTATACATATTTTTGGGCTGAGAATACATGCGCTGTTTTATAAAATGAATACAAAAACTAAAACTGATTTGAGTGAGTTTCATTTGCTCCCTTTTTAATTGCTTTTGCAATCTATATTTTTGGGCTGAGAATACATGCACTTTATTTTAAACGCAATGGATACAAGTACATACTAAATTCTACACCGAGTTTGAACCGAAAATCCCTTAGCTTTGGTAACTAGTAACTGCCGGTTATAAGAACTGGTGGGCGCGAGTAGTAGTATATGGATCCATAGGGCTTGATATCCCCGTCCGAGCTAGAGCACTAGCCTTTTAACGGACGTATGCTATTTGAGAAGCGTACACGTTGGTTTGCGTGTATTATTAAGATGATTATACAAAGGGTACAAATTATATAAACGTTAAAGTTTAGTTACCAGGGTGCTCAATTTTGTAGAACCGATTGATAAACGTTTCGGATGAAACAACTGAAATCTTGTGATCCACCTTTTATGTAAAACTTATTGATAAACGTTTTGAATAAAACAACTGAACTTTTGTAATCCACATTGATATACGGATTATGTGTAATATTAAAACTATGAACTCATCAACCTTTGTGTTGACACTTGAAGCATGTTTATTCTCAGGATTCTAGAAGTCTTCCGCTGTTTGCTTATACGTGATACAAGATATGTGCTTGGAGTCATACATGCTATATACAAGAAACTTGCATTCACCAAACCATTACCATGTATCTTATTTTGACTGTATTGTCAACATATGTATTATTGTAAACCATTTAAATGGTGATTGTCTATACGTAGGAATCATCAGATGTTAAAAACCTGAAATTTATATATTCATTTATGAAATACCTTTTCAAACGAATACAATGTTACAAAATGTATCACATAGAGGTCAAATACCTCGCAATGAAATCAATGAATGACGTGTTCGTCCATATGGATTTGGAGCGATCGTCACAGTTGGCATCAGAGCGTTGGTCTTAGCGAACCAGAATTTGCATTAGTGTGTCTAACCGGTTATTATTAGGATACATTAGTGAGTCTGGACTTCAACCATGTCTGCATGATAAAAGTTGTTGCTTATAATTTTTTTGTTAGAAATTACCTGCTTATCATTCCTTGTGTGGAAAATTACCTGATTATCATTTCTAGTCTAGACACACCTTATTGTATGGATTGCATGACTAGTGTATAGACAAAATGAATATCTTAGCGTATCCGTTACTGTTACCTTTACTTGACAGTTTCCGAAAGTTTCTCCGTAATTTGCGGATCCTTTGTACTATATAAAGGTATTCTATGTAATTAGAATATCATCCGATATCTGAAAATCATTTCACATCGAAAATTATTTATCTAACCGTGTAAGATGAATTCTGCAAGTAATTCGAGTTCTTCGGATTCCGATATGAATTTCCACCTGAGTTCCGAAAGCAGTGTAACCGGAATGAATCAACCAATCAGTCATCACCAATTCTGGATGAATTGGGGATGGGTTCGTAATCAACTTAATCAATGGAGACAAGAGGAAGGCGATCCTTTCCACCAACCGAATTCACCTCTTGGTGAGGAACCTGAGGCACTTACCGGCGAACCCGTTCGAAACACTATCTTTACCCTCATTTCCAGGATATTTCGCAACGATTATATGATAACTAGAATTTTAAACTTTATTCATCCTCTCGTACCAACCGCCAATCATCCTGGAATAATAAAAGAAGTTAACGAGCTTCGCGCTCGAGTTGTGGCTTTGGAGAATATGATGCACAATTTGCAGGCATCACAGGCAGCACCGGTAGCACCACCAGAACCAGCAGCACAACCAACAACAGTACCAGTACCACCAACAACAACATCCGCACCGTAAACCTTAACCTCACAATCTGTCCCACGAGTATCAACCTCATACGCACCGTAGGCACCGAAGAATACTAATAACCATAAACGATGAAGTATTAATTCATAACTTCATTGGAGAAATGTCCTGCGACGATTATGTAATCTTTAATATAGAAGAGATTATTCGTTTCTAGTTCCAACCGAAAACCAAATGAGTTTAATAACTCATTAAATCTATATTACATCTGAAGGAAATATACATACATATATTTTCATAAAGATTGTAATTGAAAATCCTTTTGTACAAACTGTTAATGATGAAAATATTTTAACGGGTAGGTAATACCCTAGAAATATATAAATTCCACATTAATATGTTACACTATACATTCTTCAATTCTGATTCAGCAATCATTAACTATACTGCTCAAACCTATAGATATACGTATCTGTTCATTGCAGAATAACCATTTTCATTCAATTTCATATTCTGATTTCAATAGATCAGAATCCAAGTCAAGATTAAACGAAAAACATCACTCTTAGATTCTTACATCTTTCAAAACCATGCTTCGAAAATCATGCTTTGAATTCAGAACAGTACTAGAACATCATATGATTACATTTTGCGTTCAAACCCATCGAAATTCTTGGAAACACTTCAACTAATGAACAAACGAGAAGATAAACCAACTACATGATATCTACGAGAAGAAAGATTTGTACTTATAATCATATATCTGGAAAGCTCTCGAAACCTAAGTAAAACTTTAACATGTATCTGTGATAAATCCTTCGGCATTATTATTACTGAAAATAACCTTGCAATTCCTTTTTAAAAGTATCCAGTATTATCACCCATTCAACTAGTCAACGATGACCTTTCAGACTTATAACTTTGGCATAAAAGTTTTTGTTACTGGGGAACCTTTTATGTTCCACCATATTAGCAGTAAATGTACCAGTGACTCCGTCACTCTGCTATTTGAATCTCTTCGGAAATCACTATATATACATTGAAACCCTATCATGTACTCATCCACATCTTGTAACAATAGTTGCCGTTCCAACTATCGGGAATTTGCAATCAGTATTTTGAAATCTTGCAGCACGTCTACGCCAACAGTTATATGTGTACATATAATGTCTACCTCTTCGAATTACATACTTCGAATGTGAAGTTTCCGAAAAACACCCCAAACTATGAAACTAGTTCTCTGAAATTGGAACAATGCTGATGAAGCAGCAAAAACTGTAAACGACCTTAACAGTCAAAAGTTTGATGATAAAGAATAGTATGGTGGTAAAGCTGAGAAAAAGAGAAGGTTTGAAACTGGAAAACGGATTGAGCAAAGTATGAAGGAGGGCCGTGGATAAATCACAAAGAATAAACCTGCCTTCAAAGAATACAAATGATTCAGTATCTGCTGAAGTCATTAACGAATACCTTGCTACTAACTCAAAATCCGTTACGAACAAATCTTCTTCATCATTCTTCGATATTAGAAATTCTAAGATATCATCGTATCTTTTATTATAAATATCCTCGATATTTCTGAAGATATTTTCATAAGCATTCTTATCTGAAATCATTCATCTCTTCGCGCTATCTGTATTACATCATAAAAGAAACTATTTTAGTTTCTAAATTCTGAAACCTTCAAGTTTAAAATTTGAATGTTTTGAAGTAGTATTGGGAACTGAAGCATGAATTAGTATAATATAATGACACTTAATCAATGTGATTATATTACAGTAAGTCATGCTGAGTTTCTAATGGAACGTGATAAAGGTTCACAGATCCCACCCTCATAATGAACCATGTTACATAACTCTTTTATTCTATTTAACCTCTAAACATATCAAGAAAATATTTTCTTGATGATTCGGTCTTTTCCTGATATTCTGGTAATTTGACAAATCAAGATCGTGCCATTACGATTACCTTCTTAGAACATTAACTATGTTCATTCTGAAATGTATAGCTACGAATTCTGGACCAGTATCCACTTGACTTAAGGTCGGGAAGAGAAAACGAAAGCATGAAGCTCCGAAATATAATGGAAAATAAAAGCCAGATAAAAACACATAAATTTACAAACCGTGTATATCAATGCGTATAGCAATATAAAGACACGGGAGAATGATAAATACAACTATCCCTAGAGCATAATAGAAATAAACAGATTCTTCTGGTGAGAGCTGGAAAAGAAGGATGAGTGTGGCAAACGTCAATATTAGGTCAAGAACCAGAACTGGATTAAGCATTTTCACAATCTTTTGAATGTATTAATTGGGAAAGAAAGTAGGAGTGGTGAAAATAAATGAAACGGAAGAGGTCAATTTGTAGCGAAATATCAGACATAGCAATCGAGGTAGATTACGCATTTAATCAAAGGAAATCATAATTTCCTTAATTCCCGAAGAATGAAATCTTATTTAGATAATGAAGATTTTCTATTCCTTAAATTTCGGAAATCAATCGTTACTACGTCAAGAGATAAGACGCATCTCTATTCTCCATTTCACTCTATTACGATAACTTCTCTTATAGGCTTCGAGTAATTGGATTGTTTTATCCATATTACTCAACGGTAATAAAATTCTATTTATCAACTCATATTCGTCATGAAAACATTTTTATTGTTAGCCATGACGACCTCACTCAAATTTCGGGACGAAATTTCTTTAACGGGTAGGTACTGTGATGACCCAGAAATTTCGACTAAATTTAAACTTAATCTTTGTATGATTAACATTTCCAACACGATAAGCAAAGTCTGTAAAACTGAATCTCAAAATTTTTGAATTACTTTTATATATTTAAATACTCTTCGGTTGTTTTCGACGATTCGCGAACAATTATATGTAAATAGATACATATATACTATAACATGAAAAGGTAACAATGTATTAATTGTTTGATACCGTACATTAAACTTATTGGTTTAAATATCTATTTGAATGTATATGATAAGTTGAAATATTTATTATTAAAATTTATTTATAAATAACTTCCAATGTGTATTTAAAAACTGATTTATGTATATTAAAAAGATATATACATATATATAATAAACGATAGTAACATTCGTTTATTGATTCAATTGATATTTAGATAAGTTAACTAAAGCGCTTAAGATGAATCAGTTAAACACTAATTTGCTACAGTGTTTTCAAATTGCCACATTACTCAAAATGCTACAGTGTTTTCGAAAATCACTATTTGCTACAGTGAAATTGACTTTGCTACAGTGAATTGCTACAGTAGCGAGACGATAATTTATAGAAGTAAATGACCAAAACATTTGAAAGTTTAAGTTATACTATGAGTGGTATAGTTTATGAATAATTTAAGGCTATATTTTGACAAAGGTACGTGACACGAAACGTAAAATGCAAGTGTTCTAAAGGTACGAAAGGACATTCGAAAAACCGGAACCGGGACATAAGTCGAGTGATGACGTACGACTTATCGGAACAAAAATTACAAGTCAACTATGCACGTAAATTTAATATAATATATAATTAATTATATAAATTATATATATTATATTTATATTAATTTAATATTATGTCGACAAACAAGAAAACAAAAATTTGTGAGCTGGAATCTGAGGCCATGCGATCGCATGGCCACAAGCCTATAAATCCATGCGATCGCATGGAGGCAAAAGTCTGGCCTGATGCTATAAAATGGCATTTTGCTCGACACATTAACACACACACATACATATTACTCCGTATTTATTTTATTATTATTATTATTATTATTATTGTTGTTATTATTATTATTATTATTATTATTATTATTATTATTATTATTAAGATTAATATTAATAATAATCTTATTATTATTATTAATTAGTATTATACATAAAATACTACGACGAGGTTATGAGCTTGTCACTTTCAAAATCGTTTCCAAGCGAGCTAGAACTAAGAAAATTATGGGTTATTGCCAAGAAAATTATGGGTAATGTTCGGGAGTATTTTTGTGAATCAAACCTCGTGTTTATCATCTCCGATGCGTCTACGTGCTTTCCTACAATATTGTATATCAATATTAAACAGTGAGTTCATTGATCCCTTTTTATACATATTTTTGGGCTGAGAATACATGCGCTGTTTTATAAAATGAATACAAAAACTAAAACTGATTTGAGTGAGTTTCATTTGCTCCCTTTTTAATTGCTTTTGCAATCTATATTTTTGGGCTGAGAATACATGCACTTTATTTTAAACGCAATGGATACAAGTACATACTAAATTCTACACCGAGTTTGAACCGAAAATCCCTTAGCTTTGGTAACTAGTAACTGCCGGTTATAAGAACTGGTGGGCGCGAGTAGTAGTATATGGATCCATAGGGCTTGATATCCCCGTCCGAGCTAGAGCACTAGCCTTTTAACGGACGTATGCTATTTGAGAAGCGTACACGTTGGTTTGCGTGTATTATTAAGATGATTATACAAAGGGTACAAATTATATAAACGTTAAAGTTTAGTTACCAGGGTACTCAATTTTGTAGAATCGATTGATAAACGTTTCGGATGAAACAACTGAAATCTTGTGATCCACCTTTTATGTAAAACCTATTGATAAACGTTTTGAATAAAACAACTGAACTTTTGTAATCCACATTGATATACGGATTATGTGTAATATTAAAACTATGAACTCACCAACCTTTGTGTTGACACTTGAAGCATGTTTATTCTCAGGATTCTAGAAGTCTTCCGCTGTTTGCTTATACGTGATACAAGATATGTGCTTGGAGTCATACATGCTATATACAAGAAACTTGCATTCACCAAACCATTACCATGTATCTTATTTTGACTGTATTGTCAACATATGTATTATTGTAAACCATTTAAATGGTGATTGTCTATACGTAGGAATCATCAGATGTTAAAAACCTGAAATTTATATATTCATTTATGAAATACCTTTTCAAACGAATACAATGTTACAAAATGTATCACATAGAGGTCAAATACCTCGCAATGAAATCAATGAATGACGTGTTCGTCCATATGGATTTGGAACGATCGTCACAGTATTTCATCCTTTAAATTTCCCTCTTTTAAAACTCCTTGTTGCGCCTCCTTTATTTGAGTAGTAAGGTTATTATGAATCATTATATTCATAGATTTTACTCGAATGGGTTCTCTGTCCTTCCTGCTCAAGGCATCGGCTACCACATTTGCCTTCCCCGGGTGGTAACGAATCTCAAAGTCGTAATCATTCAATAATTCAATCCACCTACGCTGCCTCATATTCAGTTGTTTCTGATTAAATATGTGTTGTAGACTTTTGTGGTCGGTATATATAATACTTTTGACCCCATATAAGTAGTGCCTCCAAGTCTTTAATGCAAAAACAACCGCGCCTAATTCCAAATCATGCGTCGTATAATTTTGTTCGTGAATCTTCAATTGTCTAGACGCATAAGCAATCACCTTCGTTTGTTGCATTAATACACAACCGAGACCTTGCTTTGATGCGTCACAATAAATCACAAAATCATCATTCCCTTCAGGCAATGACAATATAGGTGCCGTAGTTAGCTTTTTCTTCAATAACTGAAACGCTTTCTCTTGTTCATCATTCCATTCAAATTTCTTCCCTTTATGCGTTAATGCAGTCAAGGGTTTTGCTATTCTGGAAAAGTCTTGGATGAACCTTCTGTAGTAACCGGCTAGTCCTAAAAACTGGCGTATGTGTTTCGGAGTTTTTGGGGTTTCCCACTTTTCAACAGTTTCTATCTTTGCCGGATCTACCTTAATACCTTCTTTGTTCACTATGTGACCGAGGAATTGAACTTCTTCCAACCAAAATGCACACTTTGAAAACTTAGCGTACAATTCTTCCTTCCTCAATACTTCTAACACCTTTCTCAAATGTTCACCGTGTTCTTGGTCATTCTTTGAGTAAATAAGTATGTCATCAATAAAAACAATGACAAACTTGTCAAGGTATGGTCCACACACTCGATTCATAAGGTCCATGAACACAGCTGGTGCATTAGTTAAACCAAATGACATGACCATAAACTCGTAATGACCGTAACGTGTTCTGAAAGCAGTCTTTGGAATATCATCTTCTTTCACCCGCATTTGATGATACCCGGAACGTAAGTCAATCTTTGAATAAACAGACGAGCCTTGTAGTTGATCAAATAAGTCGTCGATTCTTGGTAGTGGGTAGCGGTTCTTGATGGTAAGTTTGTTCAACTCTCGGTAGTCGATACACAACCTGAATGTACCATCTTTCTTCTTGACAAACAAAACAGGAGCTCCCCACGGTGATGTGCTTGGTCGAATGAAACCACGCTCTAAAAGTTCTTGTAATTGGCTTTGCAGTTCTTTCATCTCGCTGGGTGCGAGTCTGTAAGGAGCACGAGCTATTGGTGCAGCTCCTGGTACAAGATCTATTTGAAATTCAACGGATCGATGTGGGGGTAATCCCGGTAATTCTTTCAGAAATACATCGGAAAATTCTTTTGCAATGGGAACATCATTGATGCTCTTTTCATCAGTTTGTACTTTCTCAACGTGTGCTAGAACAGCATAGCAACCTTTTCTTATTAGTTTTTGTGCCTTCAAATTACTAATAAGATGTAGCTTCGTGTTGTCCTTTTCTCCGTACACCATTAAGGGTTTTCCTTTTTCTCGTATAATGCGAATTGCATTTTTATAACAAACGATCTCTGCTTTCACTTCTTTCAACCAGTCCATACCGATTATCACATCAAAACTCCCTAACTCTACTGGTATCAAATCAATCTTAAATGTTTCGCTAACTAGTTTAATTTCTCGATTCCGACATATATTATCTGCTGAAATTAATTTACCATTTGCTAATTCGAGTAAAAATTTACTATCCAAAGACGTCAATGGACAATTTAATTTAGCACAAAAATCTCTACTTATATAGTTTCTATCCGCACCCGAATCAAATAAAACGTAAGCAGATTTATTGTCAATAAGAAACGTACCCGTAACAAGCTTCGGGTCTTCCTGTGCCTCTGCCGCATTAATATTGAAAACTCTTCCGCGGCCTTGTCCATTCGTGTTCTCCTGGTTCGGGCAATTTCTAATAATGTGGCCCGGTTTTCCACATTTATAACAAACTACATTGGCATAACTTTCTCCGACACTACTTGCTCCGCCATTACTCGTTCCGACACCATTTGTTCCTTTTGTTCTATTAACCCTTGGTCCGTAGACCTCACACTTCGCCGCGCTATGACCATTTCTTTTACACTTGTTGCAAAATTTGGTGCAGAACCCCGAGTGATACTTTTCACACCTTTGGCATAGCTGCTTCTGATTGTTGTTGTTGTTGCGGTTATTATTGTTGTTGGGATGATTGTTGTAGTTGCTGTTGCTGTTGTTGTTGTTGTTGTATTGGTGATTCTTATCAACGTTTTCCTCCCACTTTCTTTTGACTTGCTTCACATTGGCCTCTTCAGCAGTCTGTTCTTTAATTCTTTCTTCAATCTGGTTCACTAGTTTGTGAGCCATTCTACATGCCTGTTGTATGGAGGCGGGCTCGTGTGAACTTATATCTTCTTGGATTCTTTCCGGTAATCCTTTCACAAACGCCTCGATCTTCTCTTCCTCATCTTCGAATGCTCCCGGACTCAATAGGCACAATTCCGTGAATCGTCTTTCGTACGTGGTAATATCAAATCCTTGGGTTCGTAACCCTCTAAGTTCTGTCTTGAGCTTATTGACCTCGGTTCTGGGACGGTACTTCTCGTTCATCAAGTGCTTGAATGCTGACCACGGTAGTGCGTACGCATCGTCTTGTCCCACTTGCTCTAGATAGGTATTCCACCATGTTAACGCAGAACCTGTGAAGGTATGCGTAGCGTACTTCACTTTGTCCTCTTCAGTACACTTACTTATGGCAAACACTGATTCGACCTTCTCGGTCCACCGTTTCAATCCGATCGGTCCTTCGGTTCCATCAAATTCCAAAGGTTTGCAGGCAGTGAATTCTTTGTAGGTGCATCCTACATGATTTCCTGTACTGCTAGATCCAAGGTTATTGTTGGTATGTAGTGCAGCCTGTACTGCGGCTATGTTTGAAGCTAGAAAAGTACGGAATTCCTCTTCATTCATATTCACGGTGTGTCGAGTAGTCGGTGCCATTTCCTTCAAAATAGTCAAATGGAACAAGTTAATCATACAGAATATTAAGAGTAGTTAATAGTATTTCGTAGCATAATATGAACTCATTTATAAAAGCTTTTTCTTCATATTAGCGTTTTATAAGTTTAAATACGGGTAGTACCTACCCGTTAAGTTCATACTTAGTAGCTAATATACAATTCAACTACTACAATTCTATATGAAAAACTGATTATAATAATATTTCGCGTTCAAACTTTTACACAATATTTTACAAACTTACAATACCGCTTATTTTACATATAGCATGAAATATAGCACACAATAAATTTGATACAAGATGGTTGTGAAGATAATTCTAGCTAGTACACAAGTCGTTCAGCAAAGGCAATAAAGACACGTAATTCATACGTCCAGAAACAAGTCATGCATTCTGGTTTTACTAGGATTACTTCCCATCCTTGGTCTTATGGAACATAACCGTTATGGCCGTTGATAAGACAGCGTGTTGTAACGTCGTCAAAGGGACGAGGGTTACGTAATGTCCAACAGTCCCGTAACAATCTAAAAACCTCATTTCTTACCCCAATTACCGACTCCGTCACTTGTGGGAACGTTTTGTTTAATAGTTGTAGCCCAATGTTCTTGTTCTCATTTTGGTGAGAAGCGAACATTACTAATCCGTAAGCATAACATGCTTCTTTATGTTGCATGTTAGCCGCTTTTTCTAAATCACGAAGTCCAATATTCGGATATATTGAGTCAAAATAATTTCTTAACCCATTGCGTAAAATAGCATTTGGGTTCCCCGCAATATATGCGTCAAAGTAAACACATCGTAACTTATGGATTTCCCAATGTGATATCCCCCATCTTTCGAACGAAAGCCTTTTATAAACCAAGGCATTCTTGGAACGTTCTTCGAATGTCTTACAAACTGATCTCGCCTTAAATAGTTGTGCCGAAGAATTCTGACCGACTCTAGACAAGATTTCATCAATCATGTCTCCGGGTAGGTCTCTTAAAATATTGGGTTGTCTATCCATTTTGTGTTTTTATACTGTAAAATAGACAAGAGTTAGATTCATAAAAAAAAATACTTATTAATACAAGCAATTTTTACATATATCATAAAGCATAAGCACACTATATTACATATATTACACCACACGAATACAACTATCTTATTCCGACTCGCTTGTTTCTTCTTCTTCGGTTTTGGTTCGTTTTGCCAAGTTTCTAGGGATATATGATGTTCCCCTAATACGAGCCGTCATTTTCCACATTGGTTTTAGAAAAACCTGGTGGTTTAGAGGTTCCCGGGTCATTGTTACAACTTAAGGACTTCGGGGGTTGACGATACATATAAAGTTCATCGGGGTTGGAATTAGATTTCTCTATTTTTATGCCCTTTCCCTTATTATTTTCTTTTGCCTTTTTAAATTCAGTTGGGGTAATTTCTATAACATCATCAGAATTCTCGTCGGAATCCGATTCATCGGAGAATTGGTAATCCTCCCAATATTTTGCTTCCTTGGCGGAAACACCATTGACCATAATTAACCTTGGTCGGTTGGTTGAGGATTTTCTTTTACTTAACCGTTTTATTATTTCCCCCACCGGTTCTATTTCTTCATCCGGTTCCGATTCTTCTTCCGGTTCCGACTCTTCTTCCGGTTCCTCTTCGGGAACTTGTGAATCAGTCCACGAATCATTCCAATTTACATTTGACTCTTCATTATTATTAGGTGAGTCAATGGGACTTGTTCTAGAGGTAGACATCTATCACATAATATCAAACGCGTTAAGAGATTAATATATCACATAATATTCACATGTTAAAAAAATATAGTTTCCAACAAAATTTGTTAAGCAATCATTTTTCAAGTAAACACGGTCGAAGTCCAGACTCACTAATGCATCCTAACAAACTCATAAGACACACTAATGCAAAATTCTGGTTCTCTAAGACCAACGCTCGGATACCAACTGAAATGTCCCGTTCTTATTGATAAAAAACGTTCCATATTAATTGATTTCGTTGCGAGGTTTTGACCTCTATATGAGACGTTTTTCAAAGACTGCATTCATTTTAAAACAAACCATAACCTTTATTTCATCAATAAAGGTTTAAAAAGCTTTACGTAGATTATCAAATAATGATAATCTAAAATATCCTGTTTACACACGACCATTACATAATGGTTTACAATACAAATATGTTACAACAAAATAAGTTTCTTGAATGCAGTTTTTACACAATATCATACAAGCATGGACTCCAAATCTCGTCCTTATTTAAGTATGCGACAGCGGAAGCTCTTAATAATCACCTGAGAATAAACATGCTTAAAACGTCAACAGAAATGTTGGTGAGTTATAGGTTTAACCTATATATATCAAATCATAATAATAGACCACAAGATTTCATATTTCAATACACATCCCATACACAGAGATAAAAATCATTCATATGGTGAACACCTGGTAACCAACATTAACAAGATGCATATATAAGAATATCCCCATCATTCCGGGACACCCTTCGGATATGATATAAATTTCGAAGTACTAAAGCATCCGGTACTTTGGATGGGGTTTGTTAAGCCCAATAGATCTATCTTTAGGATTCGCGTCAATTAGGGTGTCTGTTCCCTAATTCTTAGATTACCAGACTTAATAAAAAGGGGCATATTCGATTTCGATAATTCAACCATAGAATGTAGTTTCACGTACTTGTGTCTATTTTGTAAATCATTTATAAAACCTGCATGTATTCTCATCCCAAAAATATTAGATTTTAAAAGTGGGACTATAACTCACTTTCACAGATTTTTACTTCATCGGGAAGTAAGACTTGGCCACTGGTTGATTCACGAACCTATAACAATATATACATATATATCAAAGTATGTTCAAAATATATTTACAACACTTTTAATACATTTTGATGTTTTAAGTTTATTAAGTCAGCTGTCCTCGTTAGTAACCTACAACTAGTTGTCCACAGTTAGATGTACAGAAATAAATCGATAAATATTATCTTGAATCAATCCACGACCCAGTGTATACGTATCTCAGTATTGATCATAACTCAAACTATATATATTTTGGAATCAATCTCAACCCTGTATAGCCAACTCCAACATTCACATATAGAGTGTCTATGGTTGTTCCGAAATATATATAGATGTGTCGACATGATAGGTCGAAACATTGTATACGTGTCTATGGTATCTCAAGATTACATAATATACAATACAAGTTGATTAAGTTATGGTTGGAATAGATTTGTTACCAATTTTCACGTAGCTAAAATGAGAAAAATTATCCAATCTTGTTTTACCCATAACTTCTTCATTTTAAATCCGTTTTGAGTGAATCAAATTGCTATGGTTTCATATTGAACTCTATTTTATGAATCTAAACAGAAAAAGTATAGGTTTATAGTCGGAAATATAAGTTACAAGTCATTTTTGTAAAGGTAGTCATTTCAGTCGAAAGAACGACGTCTAGATGACCATTTTAGAAAACATACTTCCACTTTGAGTTTAACCATGATTTTTGGATATAGTTTCATGTTCATAATAAAAATCATTTTCTCAGAATAACAACTTTTAAATCAAAGTTTATCATAATTTTTAATTAACTAACCCAAAACAGCCCGCGGTGTTACTACGACGGCGTAAATCCGGTTTTACGGTGTTTTTCGTGTCTCCAGGTTTTAAATCATTAAGTTAGCATATCATATAGATATAGAACATGTGTTTAGTTGATTTTAAAAGTCAAGTTAGAAGGATTAACTTTTGTTTGCGAACAAGTTTAGAATTAACTAAACTATGTTCTAGTGATTACAAGTTTAAACCTTCGAATAAGATAGCTTTATATGTATGAATCGAATGATGTTATGAACATCATTACTACCTTAAGTTCCTTGTATAAACCTACTGGAAAAGAGAAAAATGGATCTAGCTTCAACGGATCCTTGGATGGCTCGAAGTTCTTGAAGCAGAATCATGACACGAAAACAAGTTCAAGTAAGATCATCACTTGAAATAAGATTGTTATAGTTATAGAAATTTAACCAAAGTTTGAATATGATTATTACCTTGTATTAGAATGATAACCTACTGTAAGAAACAAAGATTTCTTGAGGTTGGATGATCACCTTACAAGATTGGAAGTGAGCTAGCAAACTTGAAAGTATTCTTGATTTTATGTAACTAGAACTTGTAGAATATATGAAGAACACTTAGAACTTGAAGATAGAACTTGAGAGAGATCAATTAGATGAAGAAAATTGAAGAATGAAAGTGTTTGTAGGTGTTTTTGGTCGTTGGTGTATGGATTAGATATAAAGGATATGTAATTTTGTTTTCATGTAAATAAGTCATGAATGATTACTCATATTTTTGTAATTTTATGAGATATTTCATGCTAGTTGCCAAATGATGGTTCCCACATGTGTTAGGTGACTCACATGGGCTGCTAAGAGCTGATCATTGGAGTGTATATGCCAATAGTACATACATCTAAAAGCTGTGTATTGTACGAGTACGAATACGGGTGCATACGAGTAGAATTGTTGATGAAACTGAACGAGGATGTAATTGTAAGCATTTTTGTTAAGTAGAAGTAATTTGATAAGTGTATTTAAGTCTTTCAAAAGTGTATAAATACATATTAAAACACTACATGTATATACATTTTAACTGAGTCTTTAAGTCATCGTTAGTCGTTACATGTAAGTGTTGTTTTGAAACCTTTAGGTTAACGATCTTGTTAAATGTTGTTAACCCAATGTTTATAATATTAAATGAGATTTTAAATTATTATATTATCATGATATGATCATGTATGAATATCTCTTAATATGATATATATACATTAAATGTCTTTACATCGATAATCGTTACATATATGTCTCGTTTAAAAATCATTAAGTTAGTAGTCTTGTTTTTACATATATAGTTCATTGTTAATATACTTAATGATATGTTTACTTATCATAGTATCATGTTAACTATATATATATATATCCATATATATGTCATCATATAGTTTTTACAAGTTTTAACGTTCGTGAATCACCGGTCAACTTGGGTGGTCAATTGTCTATATGAAACATATTTCAATTAATCAAGTCTTAACAAGTTTGATTGCTTAACATGTTGGAAACATTTAATCATGTAAATATCAATCTCAATTAATATATATAAACATGGAAAAGTTCGGGTCACTACACATCAATGGCGTGCCTGTGGCAAGAGATTTTCCTGAAGTCTTTCCGGAAGAGTTGCCGGAATTACCTCCATTTAGATCTGTAGAATTTCAAATAGATCTAGTACCAGGAGCTGCACCAGTGGCTCGTGCTCCATTTAGACTTGCACGTTCTGAGTTAAAAGAACTTCAGAGTCAGTTAAAAGAATTACTGGACCGTGGATTCATACGACCAAGTACTTCACCGTGGGGAGCTCCGATTTTATTCGTCAAGAAGAAAGATGGATCTTTTAGGATGTGTATAGATTATCGTGAATTAAATAAGTTAACTATCGAGAATCGGTAGCTACTACCGAGAATTGATGACTTATTTGATCAACTGCAAGGATCATGTGTGTACTCGAAAATTGACTTAAGATCGGGCTATCATCAACTACGTGTCAAAGAAGAAGATATTTTGAAAACTGCTTTCCGGACACGCTACGGTCATTACAAATTTTTGGTCATGCCGTTTGGGTTGACAAATGCGCCAGCTGTATTCATGGACCTCATGAATCGAGTTTGTAGTCCGTATTTAGATAAGTTTGTTATCGTTTTCATTGACGATATTCTTATCTATTCCAAGAGTGAGCAAGAGCATGAACATCATTTAAGATTGGTATTAGAATTGTTAAGAAAAGAACAATTATACGCCAAATTTTCTAAGTGTGCGTTTTGGTTAAAAGAAGTGCAATTTCTTGGTCATGTTGTTAGTAGCAAAGGAATTCAGGTTGACCCAGCTAAAATTGAGGCCATTGAAAAATGGGAGACTCCTAAGACACCAACGCAGATACGCCAATTTTTGGGTTTAGCTGGTTATTATAGAAGGTTTATTCAAGATTTTTCTCGAATAGCTAAACCATTAACAGCGTTAACGCAAAAAGGGAAGAAGTACGAATGGACTTCTGAGCAGGAGAGTGCATTTCCATTACTGAAGAACAAGTTGACTACAGCACCTATTTTATCGTTACCTGAAGGGAACGATGATTTTGAGATATATTGTGACGCTTCGCAACAAGGTTTTGGTTGCGTCCTTATGCAACGGAAGAAAGTTATAGCATACGCATCTCGACAATTGAAGATTCACGAGCGGAATTATACGACGCATGATTTAGAATTGGGAGCAGTAGTGTTTGCATTGAAGATATGGAGACACTATTTATATGGGGTTAAATGCACTGTGTTTACTGATCATAAAAGCCTTTAACATATTTTTGATCAGAAACAGCTGAACATGAGGCAACGTAGGTGGGTCGAGCTGATAAACGACTATGATTGTGAGATTCGCTATCATCCCGGGAAAGCGAATGTAGTGGCCGACGCTCTAAGCAGAAAGGAACGAGAACCAATTCGAGTACGAGCGATGAACATAAAAATTCGCATGAATCTCAACTCACAAATCAAAGAGGCTCAACGAGAAGCTCTTACTAAAGAAAACATAGGAAATAAAATAATGAAGAAGTATGAGAAGCAACTCGTTATACGGGAAGACGAAATTCGATATTTTGCAAACCGTATTTGGGTACCGAAGTTGGGTGGATTAAGGAAGTTGATATTGAATGAGGCGCACAAGACAAGATACTCGATACATCCTGGAGTTGGAAAGATGTACCAAGATCTTAAGACGCATTATTGGTGGCCTAATTTAAAGACAGACGTTGCAACATATGTTGGGGAATGTTTAACTTGTTCTAAAGTTAAAGCAGAACACCAGAAGCTGTCAGGGTTACTTCAACAACCAGAAATCCCAGAATGGAAATGGGATGGTATTACCATGGATTTCATCACAAAGTTATCTAAGACTGCCTGGGGTTATAACACCATTTGGGTAATAGTTGATCGTCTCACCAAATCTGCACATTTCTTGCCTATAAAGGAAATAGATAGAATGGAGAAACTATTACGACTGTACATAAAGGAAATTGTTTCAAGGCATGGAATACCTATTTCCATTATATCCGATCGTGATAGTAGATTTACATCAAAGTTCTGGCAATCACTACAGGAGGCCCTAGGAACTCGTTTGGATATGAGTACCGCATATCATCCGCAAACTGATGAGCAGAGTGAAAGAACAATTCAGACTCTTGAGGACATGCTCAGGGCATGTGTGATCGATTTTGGAAACGGATGGGATAAATATCTACCATTAGCAGAATTCTCGTATAATAACAGTTATCATGCGAGCATTAAAGCTGCACCATTCGAAGCATTGTATGGAAGGAAGTATAGATCCCCTATCTGTTGGAATGAAGTAGGATATCGACAATTAACTGGTCCCGAGATCATATACGAAACGACTGAGAAGATAGTACAAATCAAGGAGAGATTGAAAACAGCCCGTAGTCGCCAAAAGAGCTACACCGATGTCCGAAGGAAACCATTAGAGTTTTAGATTGGTGACATGGTTATGTTAAAGGTGTCACCTTGGAAAGGTGTAATACGTTTCGGTAAAAGGGGTAAACTGAACCCAAGGTATGTAGGCTCGTTCAAGATCATCGAACGCATTGGACCGGTAGCTTATCGACTCGAGTTACCGCAACAACTCGCCGAAGTACATAATACATTTCACGTATCAAACCTTAAGAAATGTCTTGTAAAGGAAGATCTCACCATTCCTCTTGAAGAAATCCAAGTCGACGAGAAACTACAATTCATAGAAGAACTAGTCGAAATCATGGACCTTGAAGTTAAACAACTCAAGCAGAGCAACATACCGATCGTTAAGGTTCGTTGGAATGCTCGAAGGGGTCCCGAGCTTACTTGGGAACGAGAGGATCAGATGAAACGAAAGTACCCACATTTGTTTCCCGAGAACGCAAAATAGGTACAATTTTAAAATTTCGGGACGAAATTTATTTAACGGGTAGGTACTGTAACGACCCGGATTTTTCCGATCATTTTATACCTATGAGATAAATATTTACATAAATTAAACCTTACCAACATGATAAGTAATCTAAATTATTGAGATTTATGTTTTTAAAAAGAGTTTTACACAACGTTTGACCGTCCAATTTGACCGATGATATCACGAACTATATAACAAACGATAATTATACGTTTGTGTATATATATATATTTATATATATTTAACATGATATAAGAATGGTTTAACATCTCATTGTGTACTAATAACAATAAGTTATAAGTATACTTTGAGACTACTAACTTAAGTTTTCAAAATGATAACTATACGTAACGTTATTTGACATATATACCTTTAACCTATAATACTTATACAAGTATCGTATAAATATGTATTTAATCACTTTTAAAGGGCTTATATACATAAAAAAATATAAGTATATTTACAAAAGATAGCTATATTTGAATTATCGTTCCGTTTCCTCAAAATTTCTACACGTATACCTAGAGTATATGTACTCGTATCATACCCAGCTCCTATACGTATTTACTATTAGTATATACACATCACAATCACTTTATTAGCAGCCATGAGTCAGCCAATTTTGGATCTTAGCATGCATGATTAATCAATTTGGCATATTACAAGACTTTTGCACAATATTACAAATTTATACATCTTTTCACCACCATTTATACTCCATTCCAATTTCATTTTTACTACACATTTTCTCTAACCAAAAACACACTCTTAGGAACCTTAATTGTTCTTCACAATCTCAGCAAATAACCATGAAGATCTAGCTTCAAAAACAACCTTTAATCATCATAAGAAAATTCATTCAAGAACACTTCAAAAATCCTTCCAAGTAAACAAGTTTACTTCCAACCTTTCAATCCAACTCCACCACTCTTTTGATTCTAGGATTTTTCTCATCTCTTACAGTAACTTTGTCCAAGTAACTTGAGGTAGTAACCTTATTCATAATCTTATTCAATTCATATTCATATAGCTATCTTATTTTGTGGTATAAAATTTTAACAACAAGAACATAGTTTGAATGATTTCAAACTTGTTCGCAAACTAAATAGATCCTTCTAACTTAACTTTTAAAACACTTCAAGACCTGTAATATATCATAATGATATGCTAACTTAACGAGATATAAATTGGTTTTACAAAGAACACCTTAAAAACTGAATCTACGTCGTCGGAGTGCAACCTGGGGATGTTTTGGGTTGGATAATTAAAAACCATCTTAAGCTTTGAATTGGAAGTTCATATTCTGGAAAAATGATATTTCTTATGAATATGTTAACACATAAAAATTTCATGGTTTAACTCAAAGTCTAAGTATTTTTAGAAAAATGATCATTAAATGTTGTTTTTATGATGGAAAATGATCACTTTCATAAGTTTCACCAAAGTTTGACCTATAACCTGTGATTTTGAATACAACCTAAGGTATTTTCAGTTCATATTCTTAAAATTTGACTCGATCTAAGGAAGTGGCAAGTTGAACCAACAAAAATGGAGTTGTAATGAAGAAACTACGACTAAAACAAGATCGGGTATGCGAAGCTAGTTTAGCTACGAAAATATTTGGAGAAAAATTAAATTAATCATATATTTCTAATTAATATGATATTTCATATATATTTACTTATGATTTGATTTTATATATTTCAGGACCACCCGTAAACAACACGAGAAGATTAATCATAAGACCTCATGATTGTACGCAACACGTCATTTGACAACACGGTACTTTATGTACGCAACACGTCACTTGACAACATTGTACCATGGGTCGAGATTAATTCTGATCAATACGAATACGATGGGGTCTTTATTTATTTTATTTAAGCAACTAATTGTGGACCACTAACATCGGACTGCTAACTACGGACTAAGAAAATATTAAAAGTATTAAAAGTATATGTATATATATGTATGTATGTATATATATATATATATATATATATATATATATATATATATATATATATATATATATATATATATATATATATATATATATATATATAACGATTACTTAAAAAGAAAATATGTTGATATATTATATATATGGTTAGGTTCGTGATATCTATCGGAGACCAAGTCGTGATAAATACCTTCAAGGAAAAAGTGAGTATATAGTCCCACTTTTAAACTCTAAATATTTCGGGATGAGAATACATGCATTTTATGATTTACGTTATGGACACAAGTGATTAAAAATATATATTCTACGTTGAGTTGTACCACTGGCATACTTCCCTGTAACTTGGTAACTACTATTTACACGAGGTATTGTAAATGCTAATCCTGTTGATAGATCTATCGGGCCTGACAACCCCAACCGGACTGGACGACCAGTATTCAACGGTTGCACAGTACTTCGTTTCGGTGACTACACTTGGTACGGTGTAGTAAGATTTCATAATAAAGGGAATATGCGACGTTGATTAAATGTTAAGTATGGTTATCAAGTGCTCAACAACTTAGAATATCTTTATTAAAATGTTTATATATGAAATCTTGCGGTCTATATTTATAACGCTGCCGGCATTAAACCTATATCTCACCAACTTTATGTTGACGTTTTAAGCATGTTTATTCTCAGGTGATAACTAAAAGCTTCCGCTGCAACATGTTGAATTTAAGCAAGATCTTGAGTATGCATATTTGTGTCAAAAATAAAACTGCATATCGGAGGATTTGTAATGTAAAATATGTTGGAGGTCGTATTGTTATTATCACATGTAAAGTTTGTAAGTCTAAGATTATCGCTAAACGATAATCATTATTAAGTTGTTTAAACCTTGTATTTGTAATAAAAGCTATGGTTTGTATTGTAAAAACGAATGCAGTTTTTGAAAAATGTCGCATATAGAGGTTAATACCTCGCGATGAAATCATATGTTATTGTATTCGTCCTTATGGTTAAGGTCGGGTTATGACAACTAGAGGTCGAAAGGATAATAAAAAAAAGCAAAGAGATCCAAAATATAAGAGAAAATATAAAACCCAATGATAACACCGAAATTACAAACCGTGGATATCAGTACGTATAGCAATATAAAGACACGGGAGGATTATAAATACAATAATCCCTAGAGCATAATAGAAATAAATAGATTCTTCAGGTGGGAGTTGGAAAAGAAGAACGATCATTGCGATAGTTAGAATAAGAACAAGGATCAGAACAGGGTTAAGCATTTTCATAAATCTTTTGAATTTGGGAATTGAGTATAAAAATGGTGAAAACTAATGGAACGGAAAAGGGTAATTTATAAAGGAAATATCAGACAGAGTAATCGAGACAGATCACCGTATTTAATTATAGATATGTTAATTTCCTTACTCGCCGAAGAATCAAATCTTTTAGATTTCAAAAATTTTCTTTAAATTCCTTAAATTCCGGAATTCAACTCTCTACGTCAAAGGATTAAGACGCACCTTATTTTCTAAATTCAACCCTGACTACGTCAAGAGTTAAACCTCTATTTCAATCTTTTGTGATAGCTTCATTCGTACTCTTCGAATAATCAAATTGTTTTATCCATATTACTCAATGATGATAAAACTCTATTTATCAACTCATATTCGTCATGAAAACATTTTTATTATTAGTCATGACAGCCTCACTCGAATTTCGGGATGAAATTTCTTTAACGGGTAGGTACTGTGATGACCCGGGAATTTTTGACCAAATTTAAACTTAAACTTTATATGATTTCGACACGATAAGAAAAGTATGTAATGTTGAGTCTAGAAAATTTTGAAACAATGTTCATATATTCATTTGACCTTCGACCAGTTTTGGCGATTCACGAACCTTTAATTGTGAACAGGAATGTATATATATAAATGACCATATATATAAGTTAATGTATTAATAAACTATTATGTGCTTTAAGATAACTTAAAATCTACAACTTGTTATTTTAAATATTTGGAGTATATTAAACATAAGTGATTTCGAGCATGATATGTCAACGTTAACAAAATATTAAATGTACAATGTTATACTTTAAGTTTATTTGATTCGGTATATAATTAATATATTTATCTAAATAATAAAGCTTGTTATTTAAAACATAACTATTTATATATAAATTTGATTATACTTAAGAAATCTATACTAATATTATTATTATTACTTCATTGTTATTATGAATATTAATATTAATGTTAATATTAATATTAGTATTATTAGTATCACTATATATATCATATATAGATATAAGATTTGATACATTTAAGTTGTTAGCATTATTAATTTCATTATTACTATAATTAGTAAAAAAATTATAATTTTAGTGTTATTATAATTATTATTATTATCATTACTAAAAATTATCATTCGTATTTAAAATTATTATTTTCATTAATTTTATTACATTTAGTATTACTTTGATTAGTATTATTAATACATCTATTACTATTATTATTAGTATTTTATTTTTGTATTATTAATAAAAGTATCCATACATTTATTATAAATATATCTATTAGTTAATAATATTAATTAAACATAAATTATAAAAATCATAAGAATTGTACAGGGTTGTTACCAGTCTCCATCGACTTCCCTTTTATTTTGTTTGTATATCCTCTAATTGATTTTCATGTCTAATATTGTGGATATCAAAAGCAATTATAGTACGAATCTGTTAAATCTCCCCATCTGCTTTTTATCTTCTTTGTTTCTTCCCTTTATCTAATAAAGCCTGCTGATACCTTCTTCTTTAATAAAACTATCGAGTATATCATGTTTGAGGATTAAACCATTCATCTTTACACACTCTTTATCAATCAACAGCTTCAAAATTTTCGAATTTAATTAACAAATTCAAAGAACAAGTCGATATATGTCTCTGTCTTGACCACAAATAGCAATACCTCGGTTTCGATTTTTTTTCCAAAATATATAAATGCAAAAACATTTATATTCATCCCTTGAATCTTTCTGCAAAATTTTAACTTCCAATTTCTAATATCGAAGTCGAATTTTCGAGTCAAGGTTTATTGTCAAAAAGTCAAACGAATCGTTCATCGCAAAATTCGAGTTTGTTTTGATGTTTCCAGTTAAAGGGACGATTCTAATAGATTAGAAACGTAAATTACAATATATTTCATGTAGGGATCTTGGTCTATAACGTTACCATTTAAGAAATCAATTTTTTTTAAAAACCATAGCGACGGCAGTATGCTGCTGTTCGTTTTGTTTTCATTTTTTTTTATAATCCACGATCACATTTTATGATTTCTATTATTGTTACAAGTGATAAACGAGACTACAAATTCGTTTTCATAATTATTAGGATTGATTGGGTCGATTGATTTATGAAGAAGAAGAAGGGAAATTGTTATCAGATAGTTATAGTATAAATAAATATTAGACTACTATAAAACAAGAAAAACGAAGGTGGAGTAGTGGCTGGGTGTTATGTTGGGTAAGCGAAAGGTCTCGGGTTCAAGCCCCGTCCCGGGCAATTCTTTTTAGAAAAAGATCATAAGGGTACTCTTTTATTACTTTTATTACTTTTATTACTTTTATTATTATTATTATTATTATTATTATTATTATTATTATTATTATTATTATTATTATTATTATTATTATTATTATTATTATTATTATTATTATTATTATTATTATTATTATTATTATTATTATTATTGTATTTATTGTTATTGCTATTGTTATTATTAATGAATGCTATTAATACAAGAATTATAGTTCATATTATTATTATTACTACTAAGATAAGTATTAGTTACTATTTATCATTATCATTATTATAATTATAAATATGATTATTATTATTAATATTGTCATTACTAATAGTATTATCATTATCAAATAATAATATTTAGTATTAATGTTATTAACACTAATATTAATACCATTATTAATATTATTGGTACTGGTATTATCATTAAATATTATTATTAATATAATTATTATTTAAAATAAGTATTACTATTATTATTATGATTAGGATTATGAATTGATATTATAGAAGCTTTAGTTATTAGTTTAGAAATTAAACATGAAGTTTTTTATTATTTATGATTAACATTAGTATTGTTATTACTATTTTCAAGAGTAATGAAATTACTACAGCAATTATTATTATTAAGTATCATGTACTATTATAAAAATTATTATTTTCATTATCATTATTAGTAAACTTATCATTTTATTAAAAATTACTGTTATTATCATTATTATAAGACGCATTATTAAAACTAGCATTAATAACATTATTAATAGAATCCTTAATATTATTATCATTATTATTATTTTAAACATTACTAATATTATTTTGGTATTTTTATAACTATTTTTTTTTACAAACAAAGGAAATATATATATAAAATATTTAATACACATAACATAACAAGATTTATATTTTTATATGTAATATGTATATATATATATAATAATAATAATAATGAAAGATATAAGTTACTAATATAAAAATTATATCACTAATAATAATGTATACCTAATTGTTCGATTACAAGTATATGTATTAATATATATACAAATGATATAGGTTCGTGAATCTGAGGCCAACCCTGCATTGTTCAGTTATTCAATATAGTCGTATGTATTTTTACTACAAAATACAGTATGGTGAGTTTCATTTGCTCCCTTTTTACTCATTACATTTTTGGGCTGAGAATACATGCAAATACTTTATTAACTGTTTTACAATATTTATATGTGTGAGTTTCATTTGCTCCCTTTTTAAATGCTTTTGCAATATATATTTTTGGGACTGAGAATACATGCGCTGCTTTTATAACTGTTTTACGAAATGGACACAAGTAATTGAAACTACATTATATAGTTGAATTATCGAAATCGAATATGCCCTTTTTTTATTAAGTCTGGTAATCTAAGAATTAGGGAACAGGCACCCTAATTGACGCGAACTCTAAAGATAGATCTATCGGGTCCAACAAGCCCCATCCAAAGTACCGGATGCTTTAGTACTTCGAATTTATATCATGTCCGAAGGAGGATCCCGGAATGATGGGGATATTCTTATATGCATATTGTGAATGTCGGTTACCAGGTGTACAATCCATATGAATGATATTTTTGTCTCTATGCATGGGACGTATATTTATGAGAAATGGAAATATGAAATCTTGTGGTCTATTAAAATTATGAAATGATTATTTATGTTAAACTAATGAACTCACCAACCTTTTGGTTGACACTTTAAAGCATGTTTATTCTCAGGTACGAAAGAAATCTTCCGCTGTGCATTTGATCATTTTAAAGATATTATTTGGAGTCATTCATGACATATTTCAAAAGACGTTGCATTCGAGTCATTGAGTTTATCAAGATTATTATTAAGTCAATTATAGTTGGATATATTATGAAATGGTATGCGTGTCTTCAACTTTCGATGTAAAGCAAGTTTGTCTTTTAAAAACGAATGCAATGTTTGTAAAATGTGTCATATAGAGGTCAAGTACCTCGCGATGTAATCAACTATTGTGAATCGTTTGTAATCGATATGGACTTCGTCCAGATAGATTAGGACGGGTCTCTACAGCCGCTGTTCGCGAAAGTTTAAAAAAAGAAAATTGATTTCGAGTTTTGGGATCGTTTTAGACTTCAATTCCTAAATGAAACAAGTTCTAAATCATTCCTATAATCTTTATCATTCATCAATTTGACTTGAAACACTGAAACAATTACGAATTTGATCAAAGAAACAATCGGTTGACTTTTTATGTTAAACTTTGACTCGACAATTCATGATCGATACGAAAAATTGGAATTTGAGGTTTTGCAGATAGTTTGAACAAAATATTCTTAACAACACTGCATTATTAGATTTTGAAATAAAAATCGAAATCGAGGTTTGGCTAAAAATGGATCAAGAACAGAATACGAAAAGGAAAAAAATGAATTTCTGTTTTTAAATCTCTCAATTGCAGCCTATCTTATATAATGTGATTGGAGTAGGTTGATAATTGATCTCAGTTTGTTTGTATTGATTATTGAATTCGTGATTTCTAATTGAGCAGGCGAAATTTTATAATAAAAATAAAAACAGGTAGAACAATTTATAAAAAAGTAAAAGCAGATATATAAAATAAATAATCACGATGGAATAAAGGCTGATCACGATTAAAAAGCAGATCTTATAAATTTTAAAAACGAAAGCAGATATATAAATCTGGAAAGTAGATACGATCAAATAAAATATATATATATATATATACCTAATAATACCTAATTTATTATAATAATAATACATATCTAATTTATATTAATAATTAATTAATAATAATAATAATACTTCTAATATTATTAATAAAAATAATAATAATGTAGTAGCAAGAATAAATGATATTTCATAATAATATTAATAATAATATCATTAACAATAATAATAATAAATGATAATGATAATGATAATGATAATAATTTTAATAATAAGAGTAATATTAATGCTTTTAATATTATTAATAATACTAAAATTAATAATAATGATGATATTAATAATAAAAATGATAATTTTAATTATAATTAAGATAATGATAATAATAACTATAAAATGTTATTATTATTATTATTATTATTATTATTATTATTATTATTATTAATGATAATAATAATAAATTGTATTATTTTTATACAAGATAACTATAATAATAGTATGATAATAAATTCTGTTGTTGTTGTTGTATACTAATAATAATGATTTTTATGATAATGGTCATAATAATAATAATAACAAAAACAATTTACATGCATATATACAAATATAGGGTAGTTGATATATATATATATATTTAGATTGGTAATGTATATATTTACAAATAGTTGTTCGTGAATCGTCGGAATTTGTTGAGGTTAGGTTTAAATTTAGTCGGAAATTTTTCGGGTTGTCATAGTACCTACCTGTTAAAAGAAATTTCGTCCCAAAATTTAGTTGTTGCCATCAATCGGCGTTGTTCGTACATAGACGAGGATATTTACATTTTATTTGGTCTTCACGTTCCCAGGTATACTCGGGGCCTTTCGTGAATTCCAACGGATATAATATTGTTCTATTTCAAGCGTTTAAATTATACGAACCATAAATTTTACAGGTTCTTCGATGAAGTGCATTTTATTATTAATGCGGAGGTTATCTAAAGGATTAACAAGAGTGTCATTTGACTAGGTTATCCTCAAAGGGATGATGGTGCTATACGAGCATTTCATTAAACAGAACACATGAAATGTGTTATGAATAGTATTGAGCTCATTTAAAACTTTGAGCGTTTATGCCACAATATTAGGGCAGACAAAACAGAGAGTAGTTTATGAAAATTATAGTTATGAAATTTGATAGATATCATTATTGTTTACAACAAGAATATTGTAATGATGAATATAAGTTGAAAAATAAAGTTTCATCACTATTGAATAATATGGATAAAACGATTCGATTATAGGAAGCGTATAAACGAAGCTATTGTAAAAGAGTGAGATGAGGAAATTAAATGTTCGTCTTAACTTTTGACGTAGTCACGATTGATTTCCGGAATTCAAGGGATTAAAGGAAATCTTCGTAATCTATAAGATTTGATTCTCCGGTATTTACGGAATTTTGGGATTTCTTTGATTAAATGCGGTGAATTGCCTCGATCGCTGTGTTTGGAAATTTTGCTATAAATTAGCTTCTTCCATTTCATTATCTTCACCACCTCTATACTTTCTTCCTCAATTCATACCTCCAAAAGATTAAGGAAATGCTTAATCCAGTTCTGATCCTTGTTATTATTTTGACCATATATACAGTCATTCTTCTTTTTCATTTACCACCAGAGGAATTTGTTTTCTTCTACTATTCCCTTGGGGTTATAATGTTTTTAATTCTCCCTTGTCTTTATGTTGCTATACGCATTGATATACACGGTTTGTAATTTCGGTGTTGTTATCGGATTTTATATTTTCCCTTATATGTCGGAGCTCTTTGCCTTTTTATTCTCCTCTCGACTCTAAGTAAAGCGAGTAATGGTCCAAAATTTGTAGGTATGAAGTTTTGAATGATCATAATATATAAAGTAGAAAGGAAAGGTAATAACACGATTTGATTTGTCAAATTACCAGAATATCCGGAAAAGACCGAATCATCAAGAAAAATATTTTATTGATATGTTTAAATAGAATGTAAGAGTCGTGTAACATGGCGAATGATGATTTATACAGTCTATGAATCATCATCTTCCATTAATAATTTAGCATGACTTACTGTAATATAATCACGTTGGCCTGACGTCATTATATTATACTAACTCATGCTTCAATTCTCAACACTTCTTCAAAACATTTATAATTTAAACTTGAATTTTACAGAATATAGAAACTAAAACAGTTTCCTTTATGATGTGATAAAGATATCGCAAAGAGATAATTAATTGAGAACAAGAATTGTTATGATGATATCTTCAGAAATACAGAGGATATTTATAATGAAAGATATGATGATATCTTAGAATTTCTAAGATCGAATGATAATGAGGAAAATTATTCCGTAAAGATTTAGAATGCGTAAAAATCTTCTGTAGTTTTCATCAGAAATCGAATCATCTAGATTCTTTGATTACAGGTTTAGTCCTTGTGATTTGTCCACAGCTTCCTTCATGGTTTGCTCAATCCATTTTCCAGTTCCAAATCTGAGCTTTTTCAATGCGTCATTTTTTATCATCAAACTTTTGGCCATTAAGACCATCTATAGCTTTTGCTGCTTCGTCAGCATTCTCAAGGTTAACGAATCTGAATCATTGATTATCAATCCGAGATGGTTTCAAGATTTTTTTTTAGATGATTAAACGCTTATTGTGATCGTCAAGATACAAAGGATGTTTTCAAGAATTTTGAATTTGAAATGTTTAAGCGTAAGATGTATCCATCAATGGATCTAACGGTTGACGAAGACATGTTGTAAATTTTCAAAAGTAAGGAATGGTAAGTTCGGTGGTTTGATGTGATAATTCATCATAGAATACGAATGAATATAATTCATGAATGTAGTGATCTTTAGGAAGATAACACTTGCTAAAGCTTTACTTGGATTCTGATATGTAAAAATCAGAATATATAATTTAATTTGTATGAAGATGGTTGTTCTTTAGTGAACGGATACATATGTGGATGTAAGTAGTATAGTTACTGATTATTGAATTAAAATTGGAGAATGTATAATGTAACATAATAATGTGAGATATAAATATTTCTCGGGTATTACTTACCCGTTAAAATATTTTCACAATTAACAGTTGTACAAAAGGATTATCATCTTTATGAAGATATACGTTCATATATGTATTCTTCAGGTATAATATAGATTTAATGAGTTAATATAATATTAAACTCATTTGATTTGTGGTTGAAGTGAGAATAAATAATCTCCAAAACCTTAGAGATTTCATAATTGCCGCGAAATATTTCACTAATGAAGTTATGAATCAATGCTTAATTGTTCATTGTTATTGATATACCTTGGTTTATGATGTTGGTGCTCGTGAAATCCTTGTGAAATTCACAAGACACGAATAATGTTTTCTAAAAAGTTTCGAGTATATCAAAAATGGAAGTGTAAAATCAAACATGTATTCGAATAATACACTTGGTTTATTATGAAATGGAGTTTATTGTATTGAAGCAGTGATTAATGATTGTTAAGTCATTAACAAAGGATGTACATCATAGCATATTGTGATATGAATTAACCAAGTAGTACATACTAGTTAAGATTCACACGTAATAGCTTAGTACGAAAAGATTTATTATTGTTCCAAACCATATATATATATATATATATATATATATATATATATATATATATATATATATATATATATATATATATATATAAAGTATACATATATAATTTTTCAGGAAGAATGAGTCAATACATCTTAACTCATTATTACTAATATTCCTTGGTATTTAGGGGCATATGATGTTGATGTTTGAGGTACCGATTATGATGTTGAGACGTGGGATGTGGATGTTGTTGTTGATGAAGCTGATGCTGTTGGTGGTGATACTGATGGTACTGGTGGTACTGGTTATGCTACTGGTGCTGCTGCTGGTGTTCGTAGGTTTCGCACCATATTCTCCAGAGCCACTACTCGAGCACGAAGCTCGTTGACTTCTTCTATTATTCCGGGATGATTGGCGGTTCGGACAAGTGGATGAATAAGATCTAGAATTTTAGATATTATATATTCGTGACTAGATATCCTGGAAATGAGGGTGAAAATAGTGTTTCGAACGGGTTCGCCGGTAAGTGCTTCAGGTTCTTCACCAAGAGGTGAATTCGATTGGTGGAAGGGATCACCTTCTTCTTGTGTCCATTGATTTAGTTTACTATGAACCCATCCCTAATTCATCCAAAATAGATGATGGCTGATTGGTTCGTTTGTTCCGGTTACACTGTCTGTGGAGCACGAGGAATCAAGTGAGAAATCCATGTAATGTGTTTGGAATTAGGGTTTTTGATACTAGTGGGTGTTGAATACTGAATGATATATTCGTCTCCTCGAATAGTATATATGGCAAAAGGATTTCTGTAATTTACGGAGAAAATTTAGAAAAAGTGTTAGACAAAGTTTATTGAGATAGATATGATAAGATATAATAAGATATGATGTGTCTATACTCCAATAATGGCAGTATGACGTGTCTAGATGATAAGTATGTAATTGGATAATCTTTTGATTAAAGATTTTCAATTCGCAATGGCCTATTCAGGTCTAGGGGCTTGAGCTATAGGATCCTTTAAATCGGTAATCCAAACCCTTCCATTCTAGAGTTTCGTAGACACCATCCGTCAAAAAATGTTCAATGATCAAAAATAACGAGAAATCAAAGATTTAAAAGTAATGAATATGAGTAGTGATTATAATGTCTTTGAGATTCTCAATAACTCAATGACATTTTCCGATTCGCAAACCGATGCATAAAGGCATAAGGTATATAGGTACGTGATATAACAGGGAGTTATATACGTTTGAGTATGAATAGTAACAAATATAGGAGTGTCAAAATTCATGGATAATATTTCATGTAATACATATGTAATACACAAACCATGATAGATGACTTAGGAATGTCAAGAATTTTAGAAATCATAGTGTCGCATTTAGATGCAGTGGCGTAATTGGATAATACTTAGGGGAATTATCAGAGTTCTTAGATTGGCTCAGCATTCTAAGATAAATAAAGTTCCTAAAGTATACTGTAGCATTTAACAATTAAAGGCAACAATTAAAGGCACTATAGTCAAGAAAAGTTGTAGTCCTACATTGCTAAGGTACCTAATTGCATAAGGCACACTTAAAATGCAATCCTGGTTCTCTACAGCAGCCTGCTCTGATACCAATCTGTCATACCCCCAAATAGGGCCTGTGGTATTTGTGACTAATTATATCAAATCATAATTGTATAAACGAGAAAGACTCTATATGATACGTTTTATTGAGTTTTGCAGCGAAAGATAAATAGGTTACATTGTATTTAATAAACAACGCATTAAATATTTTTAATTGATATGATATGTACTGAAGACTCCAAGCACAGCAAGCAATCATCATCAAATTAGCAAATGCAAGTCCTTCAAATTATCCATGAATGACTCGTTGAAATGTTGCTTTCAATTAGCAAATACACAGCGGAAGCATTATGTAAGACCTGAGAATAAACATGCTAAATAGTGTCAACCAAAAAGTTGGTGAGTTCATAGGTTTATCATAAATAATGATTTCAATAATAGTGTTAGACCACAGGATTTAATAAGGTTGATATAGAAATATCAATATAAAGTGTTGATTGATATAGAAATACCAGTCTAAAAGTAATGCTGAGTTTGTAATATCGCGACTAAACAAAAGTTACCCCGTGACACTTGTTATTCGTGTCGTTGAATCATTATTATGTAGTCAAAGACCAATGGTCAACTGACTAGAGACGTCACTCTCAGTAGCGCTACTCACAATAACTAAGTTTGTATCTTATACCTCAGCAATTAACGATATTACGGTGGGGATTTAGCATGACAAAGCATGTATATAGCATAAAAGTTTGAGTACTTGTGTCTAAACGTAAAACAGTTATAAATGTTGCGCATGTATTCTCAGCCCAAAAATATATATAAAAAGGGAGCTATGAAAACTCACGATACTGTATTTCGTATTTCGTATTTCGTATTTTACGAGTATGATGGCACTTGAACAAGTACGGAGTTGTGTTGACTTCGGATTCACGAACCTATATCAAGTATATATATTAACACATATACTCGTAATCGAATAAGTTTATATATATATACATACATATATATATATATATATATATATATATATATATATATATATATATATATATATATATATATATATATATATATATATATATATATATATTATATATAAATTCATCAGTTATATCCTTTTTATTTTAATAACATATATGTTTCATATATTTTCATTTTATATATAAAAATATTAATTTGTGTTGTGTTATATGTATTAAATATGTTTTCTTATATATATATATATATATATATATATATATATATATATATATATATATATATATATATATATATATATATATCATTTGTTTGTTAAGAATAGTAAAAATAATATTTGTAATGATAATAATAATAATAATACTCAATAATGAAAATAATGTTTAAGATTTCATTAATGGTAATAATAATGATATTTTTAGTAATAATAATAATAATAATAATAATAATAATAATAATAATAATAATAATAATAATAATAATAATAATAATAATAATAATGATATTTTTATAAAAATGATAATGATGAAAATGATTTTTAATAATAATAATATTACTAATGACAATTATACTTATGTAAATTTTGATAACAATACTAGTAATGAATATAGTATTTGTAATAACACTAATAATAATAATAATAATAATAATAATAATAATAATAATAATAATAATAATAATAATAATAATAATAATAATCATAATTGTAATTAAAATTATGAAAATAATAATAAATGGTAACTAATACTTTTTATTAGTACTAATAATAACTACAATACAAGTAATAATAACAATAATTAATAGTAACAATAATAATAATTAGAAAACTACCTCAAAAGATTTAGGCTTTTAAAAAAATAAACGCCCACGCCGGGACTCGAACCTGAGACCTCTCGTTAACCCGTCAACACCCTTAACCGTCCTTCTGCTCCAGCTTTTCTATTTTATAACCCGTATATATTTATTTAACCCTATTTAGTCGTGTTTCATCTTCTTCTTCATAACTCAAGCGAACAGAAACCAATCATCCATAACAATGAATTATCTAAAGTATCACACCCCCAGTTAGGGCCTGGGCGAAATGTGACTTAATATCAAAATATACCAACATATTATAATAACGAGAACAATACTAAATGAGAAAATTAACTTTAATGAGTACGCAGCGGAAAATGAAATGTCGTTACAAAGGAAATAAGTAAATGTTTAAATGCAATAGTAAAATATGCGATAATCTCTTGATCCTATGTCCAAGTAGCATCACATAAGCAGTAGATAAGTAAGCTTGAATCAGACAGCACCTGAGACAACCAAAAAGGTTGAGTGAAGTTCATAGGTTTAACAAAAGTTTGACCGTTGTTTTAGACCACAAGATTTAGTTTGTAAAGTTGATCTCCCGCAGGATCTAAAGTTATGCCAAAGCGTTATATTTAGACTAAATGTTCAAGTTTGTCCCATGACAAGTTGTGTCTGTCTTTGTCGGTTTTAATTTCATTATCAAGTAATACAAAGACTTAGTCAAATGTATCGGGGACGTTACTCCCGATAGGCCTACCCCCAATAATTAAGCATGCCGCAGCAATTAAAAATATCACTGTAGGGACTTAGTCAGACATAGCCGGGTATAGCATAGTTTAACAGTTCGGTACTTGTGTCTAAAGTGTAAATAGTAAAAACAGCATGTGTCTCACCCCAAAAGTAAGTAAGTTTACTAGCAATAAAGAGGGGCTATGAATTCACCTTAGTAAGTAGAGAGAGAGTTATTCCTCGGAATAGAGAGTTGAACGAGTGAGCAGAAAAGTCAACCTATTGACATTTAAGAGTATTTAAGTGTTTTGCCCATGATTGAGTTTAAGTATGAAATGTCCCGTTCATATTGATTATAAACGTTCCATATTAATTGATTTCGTCGCCAGGTTTTGACCTCTATATGAGACTTTTTTCAAAGACTGCATTCATTTTTAAAACAACCGTAACCTTTATTTTATCGATAAAGGTTTAAAAAGCATTACGTAGATTATCAAATAATGATAATCTAAAATATACCGTTTACACACGACCATTACATAATGGTTTACAATAAGAATATATTACATCAAAAATAAGTTTCTTGAATGCAGTTTTTACATAATATCATACAAGCATGGACTCCAAATCTTATCCTTATTTTAGTATGCAACAGCGGAAGCTCTTAATAATCACCTGAGAATAAACATGCTTAAAACGTCAACAAAAATGTTGGTGAGTTATAGGTTTAACCTATATATTATCAAATCATAATAATAGACCACAAGATTTCATATTTCAATATACATCCCATACATAGAGATAAAAATTCATTCATATGGTGAACACCTGGTAACCGACATTAAAAAGATGCATATAAGAATATCCCCTATCATTCCGGGAAATCCTTCGGACATGATAAAAACAACATCGAAGTACTAAAGCATCCGGTACTTTGGATGGGGTTCGTTAGGCCCAATAGATCTATCTTCAGGATTCGCGTCAATTAGTAGATCGGTTTACTAATTCTTAGGCTACCAAGCAAAAGGGGCATATTCGGCTTCAATCATTCACCCATATAATGTAGTTTCATTTACTTGTGTCTATTTCGTAAAACATTTATAAAACTGTATGTATTCTCATCCCAAAATATTAGATTTTAAAAGTGAGACTATAACTCATTTTCACAGATTTTTACTTCGTCGGGAAGTAAGACTTGGCCACTGGTCGATTCACGAACCTATAACAAATATGTACATATATATCAAAGTATGATCAAAATATATTTACAACATTTTTAATACGTTTTAATGTTTTAAGTTTATTAAGTCAGCTGTCCTCGTTAGTAACCTACAACTAGTTGTCCATAGTTAGATGTACAGAAATAAATTGATATATATTATCTTGAAACAATCCACGACCCAGTGTATACACGTCTCAGGCTAGATCACAACTCAAAGTATATATATTTTTGGAATCAACCTCAACTCTGTATAGCTAACTCCAACATTACTGCATATAGAGTGTCTATGGTTGTTCCAAATAATATATATACATGGGTCGATATGATATGTCAAAACATTTGCATACGTGTCTATGGTATCCCAAGATTACATTAGAATACATGTATAATACAATATAAGTTAGCTAGGATATGATTTGTATAGAATTGTTACAATATTTCCCGTAGCTACAACAATCAAAAAAAAAAAAAAAATCCAATCTTGTTTAACCCATAACTTCTTCGTTTTAAATCCGATTTGAGTGAATCAAATTGCTATGGTTTCATATTGAACTCTATTTTATGAATCTAAATAGAAAAAGTACAGGTTTATAGTCAGAAATATAAGTTACAAGTTGTTTTTGTAAGAGGTAGTCATTTCAGTCGAAAGAACGACGACTTGATGACCATTTTGAAAAACATATTTCCACTTTGAGTTTAACCATGATTTTTGGATATAGTTTCATGTTCATAAGAAAAATCATTTTCCCAGAAGAACAACTTTTAAATAAAAGTTTATCATAGTTTTTAATTAACTAACCCAAAACAGCCCGCGGTGTTACTACGACGGCGTATATCCGGTTTTACGGTGTTTTTCGTGTTTTTCGGTTTTAAATCATTAAGTTAGCATATCATATAGATATAGAACATGTGTTTAGTTGATTTTAAAATTCAATTTAGAAGGATTAACTTTTGTTTGCGAACAAGTTTAGAATTAACTAAACTATGTTCTAGTGAATACATGTTCAAATCTTCGAATAAGATAGTTTTATATGTATGAATCGAATGATGTTATGAACATCATTAGTACCTCAAGTTTAGTAGGTAAACCTACTGAAAGTGACAAGAAATGATCTAGCTTCAAAGGATCTTGGATGACTTGAAAGTTCTTGAAGTAGAATCATGATACGAAAACAAGTTCAAGTAAGATTATCACTCGAATTAAGATAGTTATAGTTATAGGAATTGAATCAAAGTTTGTATATGAGTATTAAATTGATTTGGAATGATATCTTACTGTAAACAACAAGGATTTCTTGAGGTTGGATGATCACTTTACAAGATTGGAAGTGAGCTAGTAAACTTGGAAGTATTCTTGATTTTATGAAACTAGAACTTGTAGAATTTATGAAGAACACTTAGAACTTGAAGATGGAACTTGAGAGAGATCAATTAGATGAAGAAAATTGAAGAATGAAAGTGTTTGTAGGTATTTTTAGTCATTGGTATATGGATTAGATATAAAGGATATGTAATTTTGTTTTCATGTAAATAAGTCATGAATGATTACTAATATTTTTATAATTTTATGAGATATTTCATGCTAGTTGTCAAATGATGGTTCCCACATGTGTTAGGTGACTCACATGGGCTGCTAAGAGCTGATCATTGGAGTGTATATACCAATAGTACATACATCTAAAAGCTGTGTATTGTACGAGTACGAATACGGGTGCATACGAGTAGAATTGTTGATGAAACTGAACGAGGATGTAATTGTAAGTATTTTTGTTAAGTAGAAGTATTTTGATAAGTGTCTTGAAGTCTTTCAAAAGTGTATGAATATATATTAAAACACTACATGTATATATATTTTAACTGAGTCGTTATGTCATCGTTAGTCGTTACATGTAAATGTGGATTTGAAACCTTTAAGTTAACGATCTTGTTAAATGTTGTTAACCCAATGTTTATTATATCTAATGAGATGTTAAATTATTATATTATCATGATATTATGATATATTAATATATCTTAATATGATATATACACATTTAAATGTCGTTACAACGATAATCGTTACATATATGTCTCGTTTCGAAATCCTTAAGTTAGTAGTCTTGTTTTTACATATGTAGTTCATTGTTAATATACATAATGACATGTTTACTTATCATTTATCATGATTAAACATAGTGTATCAATATCTTAATATGATTCATATGTATTTAGTAAGACGTTGTTATAACGATAATCGTTATATATATCGTTTCGAGTTTCTTAAATCAATAAACTCAATTTTATGTATATAAATCATAGTTAAAATACCTAATGAGATACTTAATTATAATAATATCATGTTAACTATATATATAATCATATATATGTCATCATATAGTTTTTACAAGTTTTAACGTTCGTGAATCACCGGTCAACTTGGGTGGTCAATTGTCTATATGAAATCTATTTCAATTAATCAAGTCTTAACAAGTTTGATTGCTTAACATGTTGGAAACACTTAATCATGTAAATATCAATTTCATTTAATATATATAAACATGGAAAAGTTCGGGTCACTACAAAGTATGTGTTTATGTTTAGTTTGTTTCACTAAGTTTCTTTTCCTAGTAAGTTTCTATTTTTAGAAAGTTTCCTATTTTTAGTAAGTTTCTATACTTAGAAAGTTTCTACTTAAAGAGTGTTTTCCATTTTAGGATACTTGTTATATTAGATAAGCTTCAAATCACCCCTTTCCCTTCGAATGGCCATTTCAGATCTAGGGGCTTGAGCCATAGGACAATTTAAATCGGAAATCCAAACCCTCTGCCTAGAGTCTCGTAGAAACCATTCGTCAAGAAAGTTCGAAGATCTATACATCTCTAATACATATCCCAAAATGTTCTTAAGTGTTATAATATAAGTAGTAGGTTATAGGTGCTAGTAATAGTAATAGTGTATACATGTTAATTAATAGTATAAGTAGTATTAGGGTTTCATTAATTAGAGTTAGTTAATTAGAGTAGTAATTATTTAACTAGGGTTTAGTAATTAATGTCCTAGGGTTTCATAAATTAGGGTTTAGTAAATTAGGGTTTTATTTAATGTAGTAATGATTAGGTAATGATTAGGGTTTAATAATTAATGTGGTACTAATTAATTAGGGTTAGGTTTAATGAATTAGGGTTTAATAATTAATTAGGTTTTTAATAAAACTAGGGTTTTGATTAAAGTAGTATAATTTAAATTAGGGTTTAGGTTTAATGTATATTTATATGTATGATGTCGTGTAGATATATATATATATATATATATATATATATATATATATATATATATACAAAAATTTATTTTTTTTACATGTATATATGTATATGTGTCGATATATATGTATATGTATATATAGTTATTTTGTTTCCTTAATTAACCACTAACAAATCTTCTAATTGTATCTAGGGTTTTAAAGATCAAAGTTTCTTCCCCCTTTTTTTTTAGTCGACATGTATATGTATATGTATAGATTTATCTTCTTTTTTTACATGTATAGATCTAGGTGTTTATGTAATTACTTATGTATAACATGTTTATAATATGCATACGAATTAACAAAGATCAAAGTTTATAAAAATAGTTTAGGGTTTATGTTATACCTTTGAAGATCCAAGAAGATTAACAAAAAAAAGAAGAACTTGATGAAGATGGAAGATCAAAGCCTTGAATATCTTGAAGAACACCTTGAAGATTCTTGAAGACCACGAAGAACGCGAAGAACACTTGAAGATTACTTGGAAACCCTCAAGGATTTCGATGGGTGGTGGGGGATTTCGGTTTTGGCTAAAATTTGGAGAGAGAGGGGAGAGATTTTGGAGAGAGATGTAATTATGATTTGGTACATGGAATGAGTTAGGCTAGGTCTCTATTTATAGGGAGGATAGGAGGATTCTAGAATTAGGTTTTAATAAGGAATTACTTAGGGAACAAGTAGGCTTGGAGAAGGGGTTAGGAGGGCTCATTAGGGCCGAAAATTAGAAGGGTAAAAGGGGTATTTTATCCTTCAAAATCGACTAGGGTTTTTGTGGGTTAGGGTTTACATTTTTCACCTAAGTCCTTGTACTTTAATTTCGCTTAATAAACCCTTAATTATTTAAGTTTGTTCATTTTAATTACACAAGTCTTTATAGTTATTTATTTACTCACAAAAGTTTATTAACTTATTATTTTTATTAACTTGTACAAAGTCAATTATCGTATTTTATAATTCTTAACGCTTAACCTTTATCGATTAAAGTTTAATTATTAAGTTTAATTGTTTCATTGGGCATTTAATAAGGAAAAGTATTGAATGGAAAAATGAGAAATATAGAATGGAAAAATGAGAGTCGTTATAGTACCTCCCCGTTATTAAAAACTTCGTCCCGAAGTTTTTAGGTAGTTTCCTCGTTTGCATCTGCAGTTGAGAAGAGATGGAGATATTTCCGTTTCATGTGGTCTTTGCGTTCCCAGGTATATTCGGGGCCTCTATGCGAATTCCACTGGACTTTAACGATAGGTATGTTGCTTTTACGCGTTTGTTTGACTTTTCCTTCCATGATTTCTATAAGTTCTTCTACGAAATGCATTTGCTCATTAATGCAAACATCAATCCAGAGGAATAACGAGTGTGTCATCAGCAAGACACCGTTTAAGATTTGATACATGAAACACATCATGTACTTGACTGAGTTTGGTTGGTAGTTCTAATCGATATGCCACAGGACCGACTCTTTGAGTGATCGTGAAAGGTCCTACATATCGTGGACTGAGTTTACTTCGCTTACCAAAGCGAACAACACCTTTCCAAGGAGATACTTTCAACATGACTTTATCTCCAACTTGGTATTCGATGTCTTTTCGTTTCTTATCGGCATAGCTCTTCTGTCGGCTATGGGCAGTTTCTAAACGTTGCTTAATTTGAACGATCTTTCGATAGTTTCGTGGATAATTTCAGGACCAGTTAAATGTCTGTCCTCAAGTTCATCCCAACACAGAGGGGATCTACACTTCCGTCCATATAAAGCTTCAAAAGGTGCAGCTTTAATGCTAGAGTGATAACTGTTATTGTAAGAAAATTCAACCAAAGGTTGGTGTCTATCCCAACCTTTGCCGAAATCAATTGCACAAGCACGTAGCATATCTTCCATGGTTTGAATAGTTCGTTCACTTTGACCATCAGTTTGAGGATGATAAGCTGTACTCATGTTGAGTTGAGTTCCAAGAGCAGATTGTAAAGTTTTCCAGAATCTAGAAACAAATCGACTGTCGCTATCAGAAATAATCGAAATAGGAACACCATGACGTGAGACGATTTCTTTAATATAAAGCTGTGCTAATCTCTCCATCTTGTCGGTTTCCTTGATCGGTATGAAATGTGCAGATTTAGTAAGATGATCAACTATGACCCAAATAGTATCGTTACCATTTGCAGTCTTAGGTAACTTAACAAAGTCCATAGTGATTCACTCCCACTTCCACTGCGGAATATCAGGTTGTGTCAACTGACCAGAAGGCTTTTGATGTTCGGCCTTGACCTTTAAACAAGTAAGACACTTACTAACATAAGTAGCAATGTCAGCTTTCATGTTAGGCCACCAGTAGAATTGCTTCACATCGTGATACATCTTACTGGAACTGGGATGAATAGAATATCTAGTCTTATGAGCTTCATCCAAGACTAGTTCACGGAGATTACCGAAACGAGGAACCCTAATTCTGTTGCCAAAGTACCGTGTACCATTAGCTTTCACTTGAAGTTGGTTCTCAAAACCAATGGTCACCTTCGATAAGTGTCGGTTTAACTTCTTCCAATTGAGCTTCACAGATTCGTGAGATAAGATTTGATTTTATTTTTAGGTTTAGAGCACGAACATGTTTAACATCGTCTTTCCGACTAAGGGCATCGGCAACTACATTCGCCTTTCCAGGATGATATTTCAGCTCATAGTGATAATCGTTCAATAACTCGAGCCATCAGCTTTGCCTCATGTTCAGCTATTTTTGATCAAAGATGTGTCGAAGACTTTTGTGATCAGTGTACACTATAAAATGGGTACCATACAAATAATGTCTCTATATCTGTAATGCAAATACCACGGCACCTAACTCAAGGTCATGTGTGGTATAGTTCTCTTCATGTTTCTTCAACTGCCTAGATGCGTAGGCAATAACCTTTTCTCGTTGCATTAAAACACAACCAAAGTCTTGCTTCGAAGCATCGCAGTAAACAACAAAATCGTCAGTACCTTCAGGTAAAGATAGAATCAGGGCTGTGGTCAATTTCTCCTTCAGAATCTTGAAAGCAGATTCCTGTTTTTCGGACCACTCAAATTTCTTCCCTTTTTGAGTTAGCTTCGTAAGAGGTTTAGCAATGAGAGAAAAATCTTTTATGAACCTTCGATAGTAACCGGCAAGTCCCAAAAACTGGCGAATATGTTTCGCAGTCTTTGGTATCTCGCAGTTCCGAATAGTAGTAATCTTAGCTGGATCGACATGTATTCCGTCTCTATCAACAACATGTCCAAGGAATTGTACGGTTTTGAGACAAAACTCGCACTTAGAAAATTTAGTATAGAGTTGTTCATTTCTTAAGAGTTCAAGAATCATACGCAAATGTTGCTCATGTTCTTCCTCACTCTTGGAATAGATCAAGATATCGTCAATGAACACAATAAAGAATTTATCGAGGTAAGGCTTGCAGACACGATTTATAAAATCCATGAATACAACAGGAGCATTGATCAAACCAAAAGGCATGACACAGAATTCATAATGTCCATATCGAGTACGAAAAGCAGTCTTAGGAATATCGGATTCCTTGACTTGGAGTTGGTGATAACCAGATCTCAAATCAATATTTGAATAGACACTTGACCCTTGAAGTTGGTCGAATAGATCATCAATACGTGGCAACGGATAACGATTCTTGATAGTAAGCTTGTTAAGTTCGCGATAATCAATGCACATCCTTAACGTACCATCTTTCTTCTTAACAAACAGAATAGGAGCTCCCCATGGGGATGAGCTTAGACGAATGAAACCTTTATCCAATAGTTCTTGGAGCTGGTTGGATAATTCCTTCATCTCGGAGGGTGCTAAACGATACGACGCTTTAGCAATAGGAGCAGCACCGGGAGTTAATTCAATTTGAAATTTAACTTGTCGAGGAGGTGGAAGACCAGGAAGATCTTCGGAAAACACATCGGGAAAGTCTTTAACCACAGGTACATCTTCAATACGCTTCTCTTTCGATTAAATCATCTTAACGTGAGCTAGAATAGATGGATAACCATTCATAAGGTATTTGCGAGTTTTAATACAGGAGATGATGTTGAGATTGGAACCACTCTTTTCACCTTGGATGATGAGAGTCTCTCCATTTCCCAATGGAACATGAACAGTTTTATCGTAACACATGATAGCAGCATGTGATGGACGTAACCAATCCATTCCGACTACAATTTCAAAACTTCTTAGTCGACCGGCAAAAGGTCTATCTTAAATTTCTTATCGGCTAAGATTAAGTTGCAGTTTTTATAGATTTTATCGACTTGCATGATCTTTCCATTGGCCACTTCTACTAATCGTTTAGTTTCTAAGGGTTGAGGCTTTTCAGTAAATAGGGTACAAAAATCACTAGACACATAACTTCGATCGGCACCAGTATCGAATAAAATAGTTGCATAATAATTATTGACAAGATACGTACCCGTGATGAACTCATCCTCATCTCGGGCTTCAGCAGCAGTGATAACAAACGCACGACCCTTCGCAGCAGTAGCATTAGCTCCAGTAGCGGGATTATCCTTATTCTTAGGACAATTAGGACTAATGTGTCCCTTTTCTCCACAAGTATAGCAGGTTGGAGGAGCTTTGGCTGGAACGATAGCCTTATCCTTTGGAGGAGTCTTACACGTCTTAACAACGTGTCCCACTTTCTTACATAACGCACAAACTGCAGTACACTTCCCTGGGTGATGCCTCTCACAACGAATACAGAAGGGATAAGTACCCTTATAATTCGACCTTGTGTTATCCGCATGCTTCTTATTATCATTCTGAGCCGAACCTTGAGATGGCTCAAACTTCCTCTTACCATCATTACCCTTGGTTTCCACCTGCTTATTGGCCGACGCTCTTCTTCTCTTGGCCAACATCAGATTTTGTGCCATAAGAATCACAGCATCCAGAGTAACCTTCTCGGCAGCTATAACATTCCCTTGAACATCCTCGAGTAGACCTTCTATATACCGCTCAATTCTTCTAGCTCCGGTAGGAAACATCTCAGGACATAAAGTAGAAAGTTCCAAATAACGATTGGTGTAGTTCTCAATATCAGTGCCCTTGACCTTGAGTTCCCAGAACTTAGTTTCAAGTTTCTGGACTTGACTCCTCGGGAAAAATTTGTTGACCATCATGCTTTTGAGTTCTCCCATGGAATTGCATTAGCATTATCAATTCCTAAGGACTTGGCATGAGCAGTCCACCAAGTTAAAGCATTACCACCCAATGAGCTAGTGGCATACTTTACTCGATCGTCATCACCACAGTTACAAATACGGAAAATAGATTCCATCTTCTCGAACCATCGGACTAGTTCGACAGCTTCCTCAGTTCCCTTAAATGCAGGAGGATGACAGTTTAAAAAATCCGTGTAGGAACAAGGTTTCGATTGAGGATTAACATTGTTAGCTTGATTGTTGCCTTGTGCGGCAGTGAGTAGTTGTTGGAATTGCTCTGTAGTCAAGACGATATTGTTAACAGTAGGTGCAGCTGGACGAACCATGATGTCGCTACATAAGTGAACATAAGTCGGATAAGTTAACAAATTATAGGGTTGAGCAATTACAAGTAGGAATTGTAACATCCCGCCTTTTTTCGTTAACTTTTCCATTTATTTATTTAAAGTCCGTTATATGATTATAACATCCTTCGTTAATATGCGTATTTAAAATATCTCGTTTAGGTAATTCACGCACCCGCAACCGAACTCGAGGGACTAGTTTCGCCAAGGGAGCAAAGATGTGACTAGCTTTTGACTAGTCAACCCCCACCTCCCTTTCTTTTTCATTTTCATTTCCATTTTCTTTTACTACTTTCACAATTTCTCTCAAAACTTCAACACAAAGAATCATCATCCATTTCAAATCTAGCAAGCTTCAATCCAAACAAATTACATATTTGAAATCCTTGCAACTTCCTCTTCGATTCCATACCGATTACATCTAATTTGGGTAACTTTCTAAAATCACTAGATTTTGTGTTCTTGATGTTTTTAACTTATAAAGTTGTTAATTAGTGTCTATGGCTCAAGTCTAACATGAATATATGATTTATATGTTCGATCTTGTTATTTTTAGTAACTAGCATGAACTTGAAAGTTTGGTGTGTTTGATTGATGATTTGATTGCTTAAATGTTGTTGTTATGATAAAGTGCAAGTATTAAATGTGTTCCTAGTATCACTAGCTTCAATTTGATGTGTAGGTTGCTTTAGAAAACTTCATGAACTTGATTAGTGATTTTGGTGAAATTGGGTTAGGGTTTGATGAACTTGAAATGAACTTTTGATGCTTTGAATGAAATGAAATGTTATTTGAAAGTGTTAGGTTGTATTGTATGCTTGATTACCTTCGAAACGGCATATCATTCATGTAAATTGGTTGCCAAATCATCGAATTGCATTTATGAACTTGAATGCATTAAATGAGGAGCTTTGAATGTAATTTTTGGTTGTTGTAAAAGTAATTGTGATTGATGAAATGTGTTTAGTTGTTTTCCTTGTAAAATTACCTTTCCAATGATATAAGATACATGTTTTAGTTGTTTGCGGGTCATAAATGGTGATTATTTGAAGTTAGGTTCGTGCATTAAACTTGAAAACTGCCAGAATTTCTGCACAGGTAATGGCACGGCCAAAGTGGGCTGACCCACTTGTCTTTTAGAGGAAAAATGTTTGCTATGCTAGGGACCTCCGATTCACATGAAACTTGTTCTAATATGCTTATATATGAATAACTATCACAGAAAAATAGTTCGGGACCCGACCCGAACGTGTTGACTTTTTCGTTGACTTTGACCGACTAAAGTTTGACTTTTTGTCAAACTTAACCAAATGATTATGCAATCTTTCTAACTTGTTTCTATACTTGTATCTTGCATGAAACTTGACAATTTGATTCACATGCTACATAATCGAGTCGTAACGAGCCATATGACTAATTGAACATCTTTGACCTATCGTGTTTACCGTTATTGATACGACCTATTTGTTTAGATCAAGACTAGCATTGTTCTTTATACACGTTACTTGTTGAAGTACTTATTACTTGTGCACACAAGGTGAGATCATAGTCCCATCTTTCAAACAACTTTTATGCTTTAAACTATGGGATGAGAAACATATACGTATCATATTTTTACACTTTGAACACAAGTGCAAAAACGAACATTCCACGTACGAGTTTGAACAAAAATCCTCAATTCAATTATCATTAGTTACACTTGTAGGGTGTAAACGAGAACTTATATTATGTGATCACATGGGCTTGACGAGCCTCATTCGGACGGTTCGCTACCGTTAGCGGATGAAATATATTTTCGAGTATAGTGTATGTTCTAACACTACGTAACAGGGTACAAAACAGTTAAGTTTGATAATTGGGTGCCCGCGATACAAATAACAACTTTGGAATGCAAATGATTTTGATAATCATCTTATATTAAATCTTGTGGTTCAAATACAACGTTTACTAAAACACCTATGATTTCACCAACGTTTTCGTTAACAGTTTTCTATATGTTTTCTCAGACCCTTGAACGCTACTTGATACATGCTTCCGCACCCTTTTGATACTTGTTTGGATGTTGAGTATACATGCATAGTTGGAGCGTCTTTTGACTATTTTTAAATTGTGTCGCATAGGTTTCATTCGTACGTTAAACATTGTAATGTAACTAGTCATTGAACTACTTTTGTAAACTTGAAACATCCTTTTACTTATGAAATGAATGCGACATATTTTGATCAAACGTCATGTTAAAGACTTATGACCACGTAACGGGACCTAAGTAGTCGGCGCCGTCAAACATGATTTGGTCGGGTCGCTACAGGAATAAGATAAAGTATTAATATCACATGATATAAATAAAACACTTTATTTTATTAAGGAACGAGGCATTAAATAAGCCTTAATACACGATTCGGAATTAGAAATAGTTTTAAAGCATAGCCTTTACATAGATGGAAAAATAGGAAAGATAACTAAAGAATATTAAGATTGAAATAGTCTTCATATTTCTTCTTCTTGTCCTCAAACTGCTTCATCACTTTTTCCATGTTATCCTTCACAAGTATCTCTAGCCTTTCGGTTTGAGATTCGAGAGATTCTTGGATAAACTTATCATATCGCTCGTTCTTCCCTTTTTGCTTTTCGTAGAGATATTCGAGATTGTCATAGAGGTTGGTAACATGACTGTTAATGGTATTGGTGTCGTATTCCCTTAAGGCAAGTTGTTTGTCGACTCGGCTTCTCTCCATTTTCGTTCGGAAGTCCACATCCTCCTGGAGATGAGTAAGTGATTGCTTTCCCCAACGAGTGTTGCGTTCTTCCTCGTACTTTAGGAGCCTTAATTCCTTTCTTAGTTCATCATTTTCCTCCACCAACTTCTTAATTTCGCGGTCCTTCTCATCCATACGGACCTCCACTCTCGCCATGTGGTGAAGCAAACCCTCATACTTAGCAGCATCATTATAAGAAGGAGTCCGGGCTCTCTTCCTTGATGGACCGGCTTCTTCATGACGTTTTCCTTTATCTTCGATTCTCGGAGTTGGATAATATTGAGGAGACCTTTGTGAATTTCGCAGAGTATTTGGACTATAGTTTGGTAACGGTGAGGCAGGACTGTAGGAAGGACTTCGAATAGGTCTTGATGTTTCAGAGTGTCGAACACCTACTTCGGTAGTAGGGTTGTGAGTTGCCTTATTGGGCTTGTTAATGCTTGAGCTTGACATCCTACCATTAGGGAAGAGACTTTGATTAGAATCTTTTAGCAAGTTTTAGAAAGCATAAATGTTAAGATTAGAGGGCAATCCTAAGTGCTTTAAAGTCTAAGACATGAAAGGTTATAGTTTCCTAGATTGCTAAGGCACCCTAGCCAGCAAATAAGGCACACATAAAGATGTAATCCTGGTTCTCTATAACAGCCTGGTTATGCTCTGATACCAATCTATGACACTCTGTGTTGCAGATTGGGGAATTTTTCATCCCACTTAGTGCCGTTCTTTCGTAACCACCAAGTGTACCTCAGACACTGATTTTACGGCTAACCTCTCGGCAAAATGGCCAACCTAAAAGGCTCGCGAGGGGCAAGAGCCAATGCTTCGTCATAGGTAACACTGTGAGAACCCCCTCTACGACTAACTCGCCCAAAGTCGTTACCGTTAACCGAACCCAAATCTTGGGAACGTTAACCGGTCGTTGCTTTGAACGCAGTTAAATCAGCTCTGATACCAATCTATCACACCCCCAGTTAGGGCCTGGGCGAAATGTGACTTAATATCAAAATATACCAACATATTATAATAATGAGAACAATACTAAATGAGAAAATTAACTTTAATGAGTACGCAGCGGAAAATAAAATGTCGTTACAAAGGAAATAAGTAAATGTTTAAATGCAATAGTAAAATATGCGATAATTTCTTGATCCTATGTCCAAGTAGCATCACATAAGCAGTAGATAAGTAAGCTTGAATCAGACAGCACCTGAGAAAAAACATGCTAAAGTGTCAACCAAAAAGGCTGAGTGAAGTTCATAGGTTTAATAAAAGTTTGACCGTTGTTTTAGACCACAAGATTTAGTTTGTAAAGTTGATCTCCCGCAGGATCTAAAGTTATGCCAAAGCGTGATATTTAGACTAAACATTCAAGTTTGCCCCATGACAAGTTGTGTCTTTCCTTGTCGGTTTTAATTTCATTATCAAGTAATACAAAGACTTAGTCAAATGTATCGGGGACGTTACTCCCGATAGGCCTACCCCCAATAATTAAGCATGCCACAACAATTAAAAATATCACTGTAGGGACTTAGTCGAACATAGCCGGGTATAGCATAGTTTAACAGTTTGGTACTTGTGTCTAAAGTGTAAAAAGTAAAAATAGCATGTGTCCCACCCCAAAAGTAAGTAAGTTTGCTAGCAATAAAGAGGGGCTACGAATTCACCTTAGTAAGTAGAGAGAGAGTTATTCCTCGGAATAGAGAGTTGAACGAGTGAGCAGAAAAGTCAACCTATTGACATTTAAGAGTAGTTAAGTGTTTTGCCCATGATTGAGTTTAAGTACGTGTTTATGTATAGTTTGTTTCACTAAGTTTCTATTCCTAGTAAGTTTCTATTTTTAGAAAGTTTCCTATTTTTAGTAAGTTTCTATACTTAGAAAGTTTCTACATAAAGATTGTTTTCCATTTTAAGATACTTGTTGTATTAGATAAGCTTCCAATCACCCATTTCCCTTCGAATGGCCATTTCAGATCTAGGGGCTTGAGCCATAGGACCCTTTCGGAAATCCAAACCCTCTGCCTAGAGTCTCGTAGAAACCATTCGTCAAGAAAGTTCGAAGATCTATACATCTCTAATACATATCCCAAAACGTTCTTAAGTGTTATAATATAAGTAGTAGGTTATAGGTGCTAGTAATAGTAATAGTGTATACCTGTTAATTAATAGTATAAGTAGTATTAGGGTTTCATTAATTAGAGATAGTTAATTAGAGTAGTAATTATTTAACTAGGGTTTAGTAATGAATGTCCTAGGGTTTCATAAATTAGGGTTTAGTAAATTAGGGTTTTATTTAATGTAGTAATGATTAGGTAATGATTAGGGTTTAATAATTAATGTGTTACTAATTAATTAGGGTTAGGTTTAATGAATTAGGGTTTAATAATTAATTAGGTTTTTAATAAAACTAGGGTTTTTATTAAAGTAGTATAATTTAAATTAGGGTTTAGGTTTAATGTATATTTATATGTATGATGTCGTGTATATATATATATATATATATATATATATATATATATATATATATATATATATATAATTTATTTTTTACATGTATATATGTATATGTGTCGATATATATGTATATGTATATATAGTTATTTTGTTTCCTTAATTAACCACTAACAAATCTCCTAATTGTATCTAGGGTTTTAAAGATAAAAGTTTCTTCCCTTTTTTTTTTAGTCGACATGTATATGTATATGTATAGATTTATCTTTTTTTTTACATGTATAGATCTAGGTGTTTATGTAATTACTTATGTATAACATGTTTATAATATGCATACGAATTAACAAAGATCAAAGTTTATGAAAATAGTTTAGGGTTTATGTTATACCTTTGAAGATCCAAGAAGATTAACAAAGAAAAGAAGAACTTGATGAAGATGGAAGATCAAAGCCTTGAATATCTTGAAGAACACCTTGAAGATTCTTGAAGACCATGAAGAACGCGAAGAACACTTGAAGATTACTTGGAAACCCTCAAGGATTTCGATGGGTGGTGGGGGATTTCGGTTTTGGCCGAAATTTAGAGAGAGAGGGGAGAGATTTTGGAGAGAGTTGTAATTATGATTTGGTACATGAAATGAGTTAGGCTAGGTCTCTATTTATAGGGAGGATAGGAGGATTCTAGAATTAGGTTTTAATAAGGAATTACTTAGGGAACAAGTAGGCTTGGAGAAGGGGTTAGGAGGGCTCATTAGGGCCGAAAATTAGAGGGGTAAAAGGGGTATTTTATCCTTCAAAATCGGCTAGGGTTTTTGTGGGTTAGGGTTTACATTTTTCACTTTGTACTTTAATTTAGCTTAATAAACCCTTAATTATTTAAGTTTATTCATTTTAATTACACAAGTCTTTATAGTTATTTATTTACTCACAAAAGTTTATTAACTTATTATTTTTATTAACTTGTACAAAGTCAATTATCGTATTTTATAATTCTTAACGCTTAACCTTTATCGATTAAAGTTTAATTATTAAGTTTAATTGTTTCATTGGGCATTTAATAAGGAAAAGTATTGAATGGAAAAATGAGAAATATAGAATGAAAAAATGAGAGTCGTTATATAAAGGTTTAGATTCTTCGATAGACACTTAATTAACCAGAAATGGGTGGTTATACTAAACAGAAAACGAAAAAAATATGAAACAACAAAAAAATTAAACTGCTACTGCTGCTGTTCGAGAAAGTTTAAAAAAAGAAAATTGATTTCGAGTTTTGGGATCGTTTTAGACTTCGATTCCTAAATGAAACAAGTTCTAAATCATTCCTATAATCTTTATCATTCATCAATTTAACTTGAAACACTGAAACAATTACGAATTTGATCAAAGAAACAATCAGTTGACTTTTTATGTTAAACTTTAACTCGACAATTCATGATCGATACGAAGAATTGGAATTTGAGGTTTTGCAGATAGTTTGAACAAAATATTCCTAACAACACTGCATTATTAGATTTTGAAATAAAAATCTAAATCGAGGTTTGGCTAAAATGGATCAAGAACAGAATACGAAAAGAAAAAAAAATGAATTTCTGTTTTTAAATCTCTCAATTGCAGCCTATCTTATATAATGTGATTGGAGTAGGTTGATAATTGATCTCAGTTTGTTTGTATTGATTATTGAATTCGTGATTTCTAATTGAGCAGGCGAAATTTTATAAAAAAATAAAAACAGGTAGAACAATTTATAAAAAAGTAAAAGCAGATATATAAAATAAATAATCACGATGGAATAAAGGTTGATCACGATTAAAAAGCAGATCTTATAAATTTTAAAAACGAAAGCAGATATATAAATCTGGAAAGTAGATACGATCAAATAGAATATATATATATATATATATATATATATATATATATATATATATATATATATATATATATATATATACCTAATAATACCTAATTTATTATAATAATAATACATATCTAATTTATATTAATAATTAATTAATAATAATAATACTTCTAATATTATTAATAAAAATAATAATAATGTAGTAGCAAGAATAAATGATATTTCATAATAATATTAATAATAATATCATTAACAATAATAATAATAAATGATAATGTTAATGATAATAATTTTAATAATAAGAGTAATATTAATGCTTTTAATATTATTAATAATACTGAAATTAATAATAATGAAGATATTAATAATAAAAATGATAATTATAATTATAATTAAGATAATGATAATAATAAATATAAAATGTTATTATTATTATTATTAATGATAATAATAATAAATTGTATTATTTTTATACAAGATAACTATAATAATAGTATGATAATAATTTTTGTTGTTGTATACTAATAATAATGATTCTTATGATAATGGTCATAATAATAATAATAATAACAAAAACAATTTACATGCATATATACAAATATAGGGTAGTTGATATATATATATATATATATATATAGAATGGTAATGTATATATTTACAAATAGTTGCTCGTGAATCGTCGGAATTTGTTGAGGTTAGGTTTAAATTTAGTCGGAAATTTTCCGGGTTGTCATACTTATCTTTTCACCCTCATCCTCATCATCTCATCTTCATAATTCCTAAATTAAAAACCCTAATTTTATACTTCTATAAAATCAACAAATCAAATTAAATTATAAAAGTTCATAATTTATTGAAGTTCAGGGATCTAAATCGCCGGCCGCCACCAGATCTAAACCGCCGCCGCCACCGGATTAAATCAAATATTAATTTGTTTGTATTTGATTTTGTCCATATATATATATATATATATATATATATATATATATATATATATATATATATATATATATATATATATATATATATATATATATATATATATATATATATATATATATATCTTTGTATTTATTTATATATATATATCTTTGTATTTATTTAATGTTGTATTTGTATTTAAATGTGGGTTTTGACTGGTCAAGCTTGAATCAAATATCAATTTGTTTGTGTATGATTTGGATGTGGTTTCGTCCATATATTTGTATATATACTCTCGATTTGGATGTGGCTTATGTGTTTAATTAATTTTGAATTTGGATGTGGGTTTTGATTTGGAATAAGGATAAATGAGTTAACTTGTGAAATTGATCTGGATTTGTGTTCTTGTTCGATGTTGAAGTGGTTGAAACAACAGAGGTAATGATTATATGGGTAGTCCTTTATGGTTTTATCATAATCACAATTTATTGAAGTTCACATTTTGATTTGTTGATTTATAAAAGTATAAAATTAGGGTTTTTAATTTGGGAATAATGAAGATGAGATGATGAGGATGAGGGTGAAAAGATAAGTTAAATAATAAAGAAAATAAATAAAATGAAAAGACCAAATTACCCTCACATGTTTTGCACATGACTGAACAAACGGCTGAAATTGACAGAATATAGACGGGAGGACGAGTGATGTAGAATTGTGATACATTAGGGACGAGGAATGCACAAAAAAAAGAAAAAGGACATGGAGTCAAATTTGATGTAAAGTTCAGGGACGAGGAATAAAATTTTGTTTTTTTTATAACTAATAGAGGAATGCACCTTTTTTACTTATTTTTGAAGAAAGAAGAAAGTAATTCTTTATTTTTATTTTTATTTTTTTCAAATATTAAGATTACATTAAAAAAACATTTAAAAAAAATACACTTTGTGATAATGTTGTTAGAATATTTTTTCATCTTATGTGAAGTTTCTTATCAAAATTTATCCCGATTTAGAATTTAGTGTTTAGAGTTTAGTCCCTAAACCTACACTCTAAACCGTTCGTGTTAAAAACTCAATATAAACTCTAATTTTTAAACCATAAACCCTAATTTCTGAACCCTAATTTCCGAACCCTAATTTCTAAACACTAATTTACAAACCTTTAAAGAAAAACTCTAATCAAAACATTACTCATGATGCATGTTATCATTTATTTTTTGAGCGTTTTCCTAATAAAATTATAACATTAATCACAAATTGTCTTTTTTAAATATTCGTATTTTACGTGATCTTGATGTTTGTAAAAAAAATTCAAAAAAAGGAAAAAGATTTACTTCCTCCTAAAAAAATGTTTCTCTTTTGATTAAAATACTATATATATATATATAGTGGTAGGATCAATGGGAAAGTAACCAATTGGGGGGAAGCGGGGGGAAGCAATTTTGTTTTCCGTTTTTTGAAAAAACTTTGTTCACGAACATTATAGATTGGATGAAAATATGAACATTTAAAAATGACACTTTGTGATAAATATTTTTATTTTGGCAAAAAAACGCTCGAAGAAAATAATATATAACAATTATCGTGTTTTTCGAGCATACTTTGAGGGTTTAGAAATTAGGGTTTAAATATTAGGGTTTAGAAATTTAGGGTTTAGGGTTTAGATTTAGGATTTAGATTGAGTTTTTAACATGAACGATTTATAGTTTAGGGTTTAGGGTTTTGGGTTTTGGGTTTAGGGACTAAACCCAAAACACTAAACCATAAACCCCAAACCCTAAACCCTAAACTCTAAATCGGTCTAAATTTTGACAAAAAGTACTTCACAAAATAAATAAAAAACGTTCGAAGATTAATATTCTTCACGATCAATATTATCTTGAATGTTATTTTTGTCGATCGTTTTCCCGCCTAAATATTAACATTCATTACAAAATGTCTTTTTTAAATGTTTATATTTTTACCTAAACTTGATGTCAAAAAAAAAAAGTTTTGAAAAAAAAGGAAAAAAATTTACTTCCTCCCACTTCTCTTAAAAAAGTGTTTTCCTCTTGATTATATATATATATTGTTGAGTCCCCAAAATAATTAAGGATTTAATTATGACAAAACAATATTTATTTGCACTAAAGTGTTATGTGCAGCCAGCACACGTTTGTTTATGTATAGTCAGCTAATATAGCTGTGTCGAGTGTTTAGTATGCTGCCTAGTCTATCAGCACAAGGTAGATATGTATTCTTCGAATCAGCACAGGATGTGCACCCAGCAAATCAAGAATATCAAGTGACTCAGCATATGAAGGACCAGTAAGTCTGGTTATTAGCATACAACACAAGACAGCCATGCTCCATTACAAGCATGGTAGTTTCCCAGAGTGGTCTACATCAACGCACTATTCAACAGAAGTCGAAGACAAAGTTGAACAGAAAAGGACAGGAGTCGGCGGCTGACAAGTGACCTTACAAGACCACGTGGGAATGCAGAAGTGGAACGCATGTGCAGACATGTGTTATACTTTAATCATATCTAGGGAACACAACATTCCATTTGTTTAAATCAAATGGTAGTGCCAAACCGAATTGGTGTGTTCCAGCAAATAGCTACTTAAGAGGAAAGAAGGAGAGCACGCCTTCTGACACAATTGTCCCCACAAGTACAAGGCATCCAATGTACTAGTGGACAATAGATTAATTACACGGTTAATAGAACTACTATATATATTGTTGTATCCACTATTGTAAAAACTAGTGGTGTGGGTTTATTTGTTAGAGTCCAAACCGTGTAATAGCTTTAGTTTGTCTCTTAGCTATAATCTAGGTAATCTGTATCAACCAACTATCATTTCCACCAAGGATAGTTGTGATTCTTTCTGATTTAATCAATAAAGAATAACAGTTGAAAATTACCTGTGACTCTATCTTATTTACTACAGAATACTAAACGTGATTAACTGACTAGTTAATTAAGAAAAGAATTGTATTCACCCCCCCTCTACAATACTCCTGTTGTTATTAAGGGACCAACAACTGGTATCAGAGCATCAGTCTTGATAATTAATATCTTGGATCTGAATTCTCTTATGGCTTCGTATTCAAACTCAGCTTACCTTGAGAATGGCTCATCTAACAGACCACCTAAGTTTGATGAAGATGAGTATGAAACCTGGAAGGCAAGGTTCATGCTCCATCTTGAGTCTGTGGATTCACTCATGCCTGGAATTGCCAAAGATGGCCCTTTTGTTCCCACTGAGACAGTTGGTAGTGCACCAGCAACAGCTGACACTCCTGCCATCCCTGGCAGAGAGGTTATTCTCACTCCCTCTAGATGGGATGATGAGGATAAACGTCGAGTTGGTCTTGACCCTAAAATCAGAACCCTGTTAGCCATAACTTTGCCTAACCCACTGTTCAAACTGATCAAGGGAAAAGAAAATGCTAAGCTTATGCTTGACTACCTAGATGTCACCTATGAGGGTATGGGAGAAGTTAGGCAGAACAGGATGATTGCTCTTAAAAGAGAATATGAAATGTTCTTTGCCTATAAGAATGAAACCCTTAAGCAAACCTTCATTAGGTTTAACTCTTTGATAGCAGACCTGACCACTTTAAATGTAACCTACACTGAATTTGAACAAGTGAACAAATTCATTGATGCACTGCCATGTAAATGGAAACCTGTTACTGACCCATTAAGAACCACACAGACCCTAAAGAACTTTAACCTGTCTTCTCTCTACAGTTCCCTTTGGAATCATGAGAAGGCAGAAGCCAAGTTTGAGCTTAACATGAAAGAAAACTTTAGGTCTGCCCCCACCACTTCAAAATCATCTAAAAATGATGATGCTGCTCTTATTGCTGCTGCTAAATGGAAGAAAGCTCAAAAAGCTTTACTGGTTCAAAAGTTACTGGCAGAACAAGAGTCAGCTGATAGTGTTGAGGAAAGTGGTACTGGGTCTGAAGAAAGCAGTACAGATGAAAGTGATGTAGAAGGGTTTGCTGAAGGTATGGCTCTGCTGGCTAGGCAGTTCAAAAGGTTCAATCGTAGTAGAACCAGCAAGTCATACAAATGGAGCAAAAAGCCAAATGCCAGGTACAACAGCAAGTCAGTCAAGGGTCCTAAATCTGAGTGCTTTAATTGTGGGAAGGTTGGACATTTTGCTGCTGAATGCATGTCCAAGAAACCTTCCACGTCACATGCTAACTCTTTCTCAAAAGCTGATAAGTACAAAAACAAGTACAAAGCTATGAAAGCTCAGATGAAGGAAAGTGCAAAGACTGACAAGAAGGGTAAACAGCCAGAAAAGGTTCTAGTTGCTGAACATCATGACTGGGATGAAGCCAGCACGTCCTCATCTTCTGATAGTGATACTGATGATGATGGTGCTGGTTATGCTACTGGTAAAAAGCTGTGTTTGATGGCCAAAGAGGTCGAGGAGTCTGATGAGGATGATGGTGGTAGTACGTTTTTGGCTGATATGAGGGAAGCTGATCAAAGCAGAGATTCTCCTCAATGGAAAACTGAAATGATGTATAAGGTTGATAATTTTCGAACTTATACTGATGATGAAAAAGCTGAAATGTTTGACTACCTAAGAATTGATTTATGCAGAAGCTGCAAACGAGAAGAGAGTTTGAAATCTAATAACAAATCTTTAAATGAAAAACTCAAAGGCAAAAATGATGAAATTAAGATCTTAAAAGATACAATTTCCAAACTTGAAAAACAAAACTTTGCTTTAGAAACTCTTCACGTTGAGGCAGCAGAAGTCAAGACCCAGCTGGACAATCTCAAAAGAGTTGTTGCTTCATGGTGCACATCTGCTCAACGCACAGCTAAATGTGTTAACGAGCAGGTGCCTGCCCAAGTTCAAGCCTTCTTTGCTGGTGACTATGCTGCTGCTGCTGCTATTGCAGAAGTTACTTTCATGGACCCGATTCTTGAAACTGATCCTGAAGCTGTCTTGCCAAATACTTTTGCCAAGATAGTTGAAGGTAAAAAGGTTGTGACAAACAAATTTGTTAGACCTACTGTGTCCCCACCACCTGCCATGAAAGAAATTTTGGAGGATGAAGTTAGAGCAAGAGAAGCCAGTAACTCAATTGATGAGACTACTGACCCCTCAAGCATCCACTACATGACTCCGAAAGAAAGACGTATTAAAAGGGAAATCACTGAAAACAATTTGAGAAAAGTTAAACCAACTGATTCCCCTTCGTGTTCGAGTTCTACCAATGCTAAGCCAGCTGATGACCAATCTACTGGTCACCCAGTAGCTGCAGACAAGCCAGTGAAACGAAATACTGGCAAATCTAAGGCAGCAGTTAAGATATCTACTGGTTCATCAGCATCAGAAGACAAGCCAGCAACTTCCCACGCTAACTTGTCAAATGATAAAGGAAAGACAGTTCGCCATGGTCATGGTACTGGTTCCAAAAGGAAAGCTGCCCATAAGGGAAAAGCAAAAAGTGACTCGACTGATGAGCTGTCTATCACTGAGATAATGACAGCCAAGCTTGACCAGCTAATTGAGGCAGTAACTAAAAGTCGACCCGATCCTACTGCCCTTATTAGATCTGTGCATGACCAGCCACAAAAGCCAAAAGTGAGAAAATGCTACAAATGTGGCAGCAAAGCTCACCTGGCTAACCAGTGTACTCAAACCCAAACCCCATCTGCTGCTCCTTCTAGCAAGCCAGTAGAAAAGAAGAAGTCATCAAAGGTGACTCCTTCAGAACCCATCCTTGGATGGGTTCCCAAAAAGAACTAATCTCTAAGTTATTGTGCAGGGCATTCAAAACAAGCAAATCTGGTATCTTGACAGTGGTTGTTCGAGACATATGACCGGAAGTAAGTCCCTGCTGATGGACTATCAGGAAAAGGATGGTCCAGTTGTTTCGTATGGAGATAATTCGTTGGGTTACACAAAGGGTTTTGGTACTTTGACAAATGGGAATGTCACGTTCTCGAATGTTGCATATGTAGTTGGGCTTAAACATAACTTACTCAGCATAAGCCAACTGACAAGCAAGAATAAGATAGTCCAATTCAGAAAGAAAATTGGTACTATTTTTGATAAGACAGGGAAGCCACTGCTGACTGCAAAACGTCATGAAAACATGTATCAAATTGACATGAACACAGCAGTCACAACAACTGATACTTGTTTCTATTCGAAGGCAGCAGACAACCTGAAGTGGTTATGGCACAAGAGACTCTCACATCTCAACTTCAAAGATATTCACAAATTATCCAGTAGAAGTTTGGTGTCTGGGCTACCCACAATGTCTTATGTGAAGGACAGATTGTGTCCTGGTTGTGAAAAGGGAAAACATCACCATGCCTCGTTCAAATCAAAGCAAATCTCATCTGTTGAGAAACCATTTCACTTACTTCATATGGATCTATTTGGTCCAGTGAATGTGGCAAGCTGTAGTGGGAAGAAGTATACACTGGTTATTGTTGATGAATACTCGAGATACACTTGGGTGTTCTTTCTGAGGCAAAAGAGTGAAGCTGCTGATGAAATCATCAATTTTATCAAAAGAATGGAGCTTTTGAATGGGCAACTGGTGAAGCAACTAAGAAGTGATCATGGTACAGAATTCAGAAATGCTACATTAGAAGAATTTTGTGCTGACAAAGGTATTTCCCAAAATTTCTCTGCTGTGAGAACACCTCAGCAAAATGGTGTTGCAGAAAGAAGAAACAGAACTCTCATTGAAGCAGCAAGATCTATGTTGGCTGAGTCTGGGTTGAAGAATTCCTACTGGGCAGAAGCTGTGAATACTGCCTGTTTTACCCAGAATAGATCTCTTATTGTGAAAAGACATCAGAAAACTGCTTATGAAGTTCTCAAAGGTAGAAGACCCTCAATTTCATTTCTTCATGTATTTGGCACTCCCTGTTACATTCTAAATAATAGGGATCAGCTGGGCAAATTTGATGCTAAAGCTGATGAAGGTATATTCCTTGGATATTCCAACATGTCAAAGGCATATAGGGTCTACAACAAAAGAAGAGGTTGTTTTGAAGAATCCATTAATGTTACATTCGATGAAACTGCCTCTGCTTCATCTACTGATCGTGAAGATGAAGTGTTACTGTTTGAAGAGTCTACTCAGCAAGCTCTTGATGATGAAGAGCCAGCAGCACAACCCTCACCAATCCATGCTGCTGGGTTCTCTGATGATGAAATGGAACATTCTGTTCCATCTGTGTCTAAACCAAGTGGACCTACTGGCTCTACTGAAGTGCTGCAACTTGAGCCTAGGTCTGCTGGTTCTGAGAGATCACAAGCTGGTACTGTTTCTACTGATATTGATCAGCAACCTTCTGTTGCTGCTCACTCATCTGAACCAGCTGATGATCAAGATGCTGTGTGTTCTACAACCAGCTCACCTGTTCATAACACCAAATGGACAAGGGAGCATCCGATTGAGCAGATTATTGGTAATCTTGCGAGTGGTGTTAAAACACGGAGGCATGCTACCAGTAACTTTTGTATGCATGTTAATTTTGTGTCTACCATTGAGCCCACGTGTCCTGAGGAAGCACTTCAAGATCCTAGCTGGGTTGGTTCAATGCAAGAAGAAATTACTCAGTTTGATAGGAACAAAGTGTGGACATTGGTACCTGAACCTGAGGATAAGACAAAGAAGATCATTGGTACTAAGTGGGTGTTTAAAAACAAGATGGATGAAGATGGTGTCGTTATCAGAAACAAAGCAAGATTGGTTGCTCAAGGGTTTAGACAGGAAGAAGGATTGGATTATGGGGAAACTTATGCACCAGTGGCTAGGATGGAAGCTATCAGATTGTTCTTAGCATATGCTGCTAGGATGAACTTTAGAGTATTTCAGATGGATGTTAAATCTGCATTTCTGAATGGGAAGCTGCAAGAAGAAGTTTATGTCAAACAGCCTCCTGGTTTTGTAAGCAGTAAATATCCAGACCATGTCTACAAGCTAGACAAAGCTCTTTATGGCCTTAAACAGGCTCCAAGAGCATGGTATGAGACACTTCATGTGTATCTCACTGGTATAGGTTTTAAAGTTGGAACAATTGATACCACTCTATTCTCAAAAGAGATAGATGGTGATCTCTTGTTGGTACAGATATATGTGGATGATATTATTTATGGTTCTAAAAATGAAAAACATTGTCAAGATTTTTCAAAACGTATGTCAAAGGCATATGAAATGAGTTTACAAAGAGATCTGCAATACTTTTTAGGATTGCAGATCAAACAACTTGATGATGGAATATTCATAAGTCAAGATAAATATATCAAAGATATGTTAAAGAAATTTGGTCTGACCTGTTTAAAAGACATAGGGACTCCAATGGCAGCATCCATTAAAATAGATGCTGATCCAAATGGTGAACCAGTCAATATCACTGAATATAGAGGTATGATTGGATCCCTACTTTATCTCACAGCCAGCAGACCAGATATTATGTTCGCCACATGTCTCTGTGCCAGATATCAAGCTGATCCTAAAGAGTCACACTTGCTGGCAGTAAAAAGAATATTCAGATACCTAAAAGGTACTGCTAAACGTGGTCTTTGGTATCCCAAAGACCAGGATTTTGAACTAATTGGGTATTCAGATGCTGACTTTGCAGGGTGTAAAATAGACAGGAAAAGTACTACTGGTGGGTGCCAGTTACTGGGTAGTAGGCTAGTCAGCTGGACAAGCAAAAAGCAAAATACTGTGTCCACATCCACTGCTGAAGCAGAATATGTCTCTGCTGGTAGTTGTACTGCTCAAGTACTGTGGATGCAAAGCCAGCTAAAGGACTATGGTGTTCATGTTACAAAAACTCCAATCTACTGTGACAACACCAGTGCAATTGCTATCACCAACAATCCTGTGATGCACTCAAGGACTAAGCACATCGATGTTCGGTATCATTTCATAAGGGATCATGTTCAAAAGGGTGATGTTGAGTTACATTTTATTTCTACAGACCAGCAATTAGCAGACCTATTTACAAAGCCATTAGATGAGAAACGTTTTAACTATCTCATCTCTGAGCTGGGTATGCTTGAGCTTTAAATAAAAGACAACTTTTGTTGGTGTGCTGGCTCTACAACGTGTAGGGCAAACCAGTAAGTCACATTTATTTACTTACTGCCTACATGTCAAACAACCAGCACAGCAAGGTCTTTTATATTTTGGTTACTTAAATGTTTTAAATGAAATAATAAATAGCTCTCCAAATTTAATGATTCCTTAAAACTGGAAACTCATTTACTTCCAATGATTTAAATTAAATTCATGACATAATTAAATGTAACAAAAGTATTTTGTATTTAATACAAAAAATTATTTTTGAGGTTTTAAATCAATTTGTTTGAAATAAAATCTGATGCATTTAATGCTGTATGGGAGTAATGAGTGTTTAAGCCGTATAAATGTCATGTCAACCGTCTGTCTCCCTGTGAAAACGTGCCAGTCTGTCACATCTGCCCACGCGCCTGCAGATGACAGTAATTTTCTCTCTCCTGCACTTTTTCACCCACTCACAACGGATAAAAGTGTGTTTCATCTTACAAAATAACCTTCGGTTATTCATTTTTCAAAATACACACACTTTTACTCTCAAAATCTTTTCAATCTTCAAATCTTCATCCTATACTCATCAATGGCAGAACAACAACAGCAATCACCACGTGCTGCAAGCCAGCAAGAGGAACAACAGCAACAACAACCTCAAACAGTCGAACCACAACCTGCCCCACAACCGGCACCGGCACCGGAGGAACCGGTGGTTCAAGAACACGTCGTTCAAGGACCACTGTTCAATCTCCACCCCAACCTAATTAGGGCTCCAAATGCACCTGATCACTCTCTGATTCGCCTATCTAGAGGCAATGCTGCACATGCCCTCTCTATTCCCAAATCGAAGGTTAACAAAGGGTATGAGGCCCTCATCGAATACATTCGTCAATCACCTTTGGCAAGAGCCATCACCGGTGTACCTTCCCGATTCTATGCTGCCTGTTTGGCACGATTTTGGTATACTGCCACTGTTGCCACCACTCCCGGCAACGTTCCATGTATTCGTGGTATGGTGACTGAAACCCTAAATTGCTCTGTCACCGTCGAAGCTATTAGACGTGCTCTTCAATTGCCCGGTGGACCATTTGTTGCTTCACCTACTAGTGACGAATTAAGAAGGGAGGTGTTGGAGACCATTGGGTTTGCTGGACCAGTGGCACATACACCGTTGAGAAAGCATATGCCACCTCTGTGGTACTACTTCTTTGGATTGATGACTCAGTGCATGAGTCAAAAGTCAGGAAGCTTTGACCAATGCTCAGATTTTGAGCTCAAGCTTGGTCATGGGTTGTTGTTCAACAGGAACATCGATTACGCCCTTGAAATTTATTTGAGGCTAAGGGAAATGGTGACTGCTAGAGTAAGAACCAACTTGATTCCATTTCCACGATTCTTAAGCCTGGTATTTGAAAGTGAACTGGGTGAAGCTTATCAGCAAATTGCTGATCAATCATTTGAGGTCCCAGTAAAACAAGGGGGTATGCCAAAGGATGTACCTGCTGCTCCATATGCTGAGTTGACACCAGCAATGAACGAGTATCTTGCTGCTCGTCGTGGAGCCACCCAATCGACTGCCTCTGGTTCTGCACCAGCTGAGGGGGAGGGTCCTCAGCGAAAGCCAGCAACGCGAAGGAAGCAGCCAGCTACCTCAACTAGTATAGCCACCGTCTCATATACTGGTAAAGCAGTAGTTGTATTAGAATCTAGTGCTCTCTAATCATAAAGAACAGCCCTAGTCTTATATACTGACTACCCATTTCTAGTGTTGGAATCCGTTGCTCATCTATTTCTTGGTAACAGGCAAACCTAAGCGTGCTAAAGCTGGCTCCAAGCGAACCACAGGGGAGATTGCACCAGTCTCAGCTGCTGCTCCTGCAAAGGATGTAGCTATGGAACCTGGTGCGTTTCTAGACCAAACAGCAGATCAATCTAACTTAATTGAAAATTTTTTAACTGCTGACTTGAAAAATGTTGAGGGAGTTAACGGTATAACCCTGGCTCCCAAGCTGACTGGTTTTAAAACTGGTGTCAAGAAGAGTAGCAACCCATACTCGTCTAACCAGGCACTTCCACATTTTTCTGAAATGAACTTATTGCAATACTCTCTGCTGACAGTACAACCAGCAGAGAACATAACTGACCCCCAAAGCAGGCTTGAGCTGGGTCTTCGTCGTGATGAACCAGCTCAGGTGACTGCACAGCCTGTATGTTACTCGGATACTGATAAGAGTCGCACTCCTACATCATTACCAGCCAGATCTCTTACACTATCTGGGTCAACATGTGTTGCCAATGAGTCAGCAGAGTCACCGCTGTACTTACAGACACCTTCTTCTGTCTCATTCGAAGGGCTGACCAAATCACAAGTCTGTCCCCAGAGACCAAAAACAGATGCAATTGTTGAGTCAAATTTATTTGGTTCTACAGTTGTTAACATAACTTGTTCTATTGTTTCAGTTCTTAGCAGGGTAGATGAACAGGCAGAGGGGGAGCAAAATAAAGATGTTTTTATTCCCACTGGTGATATTGCTGCCTCTGCTACTGGTGTTGGTGCCACTGATTCTGTTACTGGTGGTGCTGATGCTAGTATTGTTGATTCTGCTGCTGCTGGTGTGGAAGATGTTATCATGGAAGAACCTCCTGTTCTTGAGAAGGTTATTGACAATATTGTCAAGGATGTTCTTCTTGATGAACCTGTCACCCAGCCAAGAGTGGACCCTGCATTAATGTCTGATGAGCCTGCTGATTCTTCTGATTCTTCTTCTATGGAACGTCAAGTTCTTACAGAATCGGCAGTTCGTCATCCTACTGGTCCGATTTTGGTTGCTACTGAGCCAACCGCTGAGGTTGCTGATGTTAAGGATGCTGGTACCTCTGCTGACACAACGATTGATTCGACTAAGGCTTCTGTTACTGAGGAAACAAAGCCATATGTTGTGCAGGTACCAGATCCAGATGAAGTTGTTCCTAACTTCATTTTCAAGGGAGCTTCGATTTCTCCCAAGATTGCTATGCTGGTCGATCAGCTGACCCTTGATCCCGAATCTGCGATAGTCTCAGCCAGCAGATCACCTCGTGAAGAGATGGTTGAGCTATTATCTCAGCTTGATAGACCAGCTAGAGAAGAAATTTATGAGAGGATAGCCCTGCTGGAGCAAATCAATGAACAGCCTTACTATCATGTTTTTGGTATGGCTCCAGCTGCTTCGCCATTTCCTGGTACATGGAGGCCTCTCAAGTTTGTCATCGATCCTGCTACTGGTAAGTGTGTTATGCAAAATGTCCCTGATTCGCCAGTACCTTCTTCTTCCTCAGCTTCTTCCTCCTCATCTTCTTCTGATGAGGATGCTGATGAAGGTACTGGTAAGGGCGAACCAGTCACTCATGATAACGTGACTGGTTCCAAAGACAAACCAGTGGATCTTACTGATGACAATGCTGATAGTAATGCTGACAAGGATATCAGTGGTTCTAAGCCTTCGGGCGAAGGTAAAAACGATGGTGATCATGATGATGAGTCAGCTCCTGACCTTCCATCTCCACCACCCCACGGTGATACTCCTCTGTTAGCTTGTGCTGACCAACCTTCAACCTCTGCATACTTAAAGTTCAATGCAGATGAGGTTGCTGATATTTCCACCTTTGCTGTCTATAAGACACTGCAAGGGATCACACCAAATTTGGAGGAAACTATTCGCAGAGCTATTGTTGATAGTGTCTCTGCTGCTGTCAGATCTGCTGGAGAGGCTGTTACAACTCCTATTGATCTTAAACTCCAGCAGGTGTGTGCTTTTGCTGATGTGGCAGTCGAAGCAATCACAAAGCACCATGAAGATGAAGAGGAGCTTCAAAGGCGAATCATCTCTCACAATGAATACTGTGAAAATATCACCCGACTCCAAGCTGATTTGGATGCTGCTAACCGCAGAAATACTTTCTTAAATGAGGAGAACAGGGTGTTACACGAGAGATTGGAATCGCAGGAAGCTCAAATGGCTAACATGATTCCTGCTGCTGCCTATGTTCAGATGGTTGAAAACATGCAACGAATGGCTGCTTTGCAAGGTGATGTTCGGGCCATCGTTGAACAAATGGCTATGGGTGTAGCAAGGAATGAAGTTAGATCCTCCAATCTTCTGCTACGACAATTTGGTGTGGATCCTGGTGCCCATCTTACTCCAGAGGTTGCTGAGTGGAACAATTTTGCCTTCTCTGCTCCTCAGTCAGACAGTGATCTTGATGCTACTGTCTCCCCTTCTATTCACCTTACTGCCCGTGCTGATGACAAAAAGGGGGAGAAAAAGTCTCAAAAGAAATCTAAAAAGAGAAAACAGTCTGAGGGGGAGCATGAACATGAAAAGGCTCCTAAACAACCCAGGAGAGATGGAGATGGTGATGGTGATGGTCAAGACACTGGCCCTAAGCCCAGCAACGCTCATACTGAAGCTGGTGGTGCACAGGCAACTGGTGGTACTCAACCCAGTGTGTCTGCCACACCAGTGGATGATATTGGTTCTGGCAGTAAGCCCAGTGATGTTTCTGATATGGCTGTAGCTGAAGCTTTTGTGCTGTCTCAATCTATTGAACGTAAAATGAAGAGGAAGTTAGAGAGACATCAAAAGCGACAGCAGGAACTAGATGATGCCTTCAATGCCAAGTTCGAGGCCTTTGCTGATCTTAAACGTCGTAAGATTATGCACAGAAGATGGCTGAGTCCAAAAGCATTGGAAGTCGATGATGACCTGACTGCCTTTGATAAACACAGAAAAGAGGCAAGAAAAAGAAATGCCAAGTTCATGGTCAAATTCGACAAACAGAGGGCAAAGCTGTATGCACAGAGAGCAGAAAGAATCAGGAACATGACTCCTGCTGAGATGAAGGATTACCTTGATTCTACTGGGTCAACTGGTGGAGTTAGAGCTGATATTTTCATGAAATGGGTTGATGCTATGTTAGAACCCAGCTCTACTCCTCAACCAGCATCTGCTGCTCAGCCAGCTACACAACAAAAACAGCCAGCAGAAACAATCATCCTTAGTGATGATGATGTTATAAGACAGGGGGAGCATCTTGCTATTGTTCCTTACCTGCCTCCTATTCAACCAGTACCAACACAAGAACCATCAGCTGAACCCAGGCCTATTGACAAATACAGGGTGAAATCTGCTCCTAGGGACAATCAGCCCCTGAGGAAAGGACCCCTATTCGAGGCAGCTGATGAAGGTACTGATGTGGTTGAGCCAGCTGATACTAATCAGTCAGCTGGCATTGAAGACACAGCAAGGAGTGCTGTGATAGAAGACCCAGCCAGAAGTGTGCTGCTGGGTTGTACAAGTGTTGAAGACCCAGCAAAGTCGGTTGAGCTGGGTGCTAAACAAGTAGGTGATGAAACGGTTGATCCTGCTCACTTCACAGTCTGGGGAAGAGACGGCCAAACATTTGTTCTATCTCCTCTTCCTCCCCAGATTCAAGTTTACTTTGACAGAACACAGGATAACCGGGTCAATCAGCATCCAGTTAGTTCATCTGGCAGCTATGAATCATCTATGTATCCTCCATCTTCCCCAAGGGTTCATGACAAACATATCACTTGGGAAGATGACTCAGTAACCCATGGTGAGCCAAACATCAGAAAAATGAATCCAGATGAAAGAGATGCCTACAGACTTCAGATCACTGTTCCAGAGTTGCTTGAACAAAGACAAATTGAACTTAATGAAAGAATTCGTCAAGTCAGGCTGCTGCATCACCCTCTTGATCAGCCACACTATATTGCTGCACTAAACTTTGGCGTTGACATTAGGGTGTACTTGAATAACAGTGGTCTCAGGCTCTCCACTACTGATGAAAGAATTCATTTTGAAGATGCTCTCCAGATGGGTATGGATATAAGGGAGTATTGTGCTGCCCTTAGTACTGAAGAGGGTAGAAAGATGGTTGAAGCAGTAAGATCCCTGAACATTTCATATGATGATTATCTGATGGGTTTAGCTGCTGAAAGGGAAGCCAGAGAAGCTGCTGATGCTGAACTTGCTGAACGTTCAAGGCTTCAGGATATTGAAGACAGATTGGCTGCTGACAGAAAGCAACAGGCTGAGTCCCTCAAACTAGCCAGAGCCATTGTCAAAGAACAGGATAAGGTTTTTGATAAGATAGAAACTGCTAAGGAAGTACCTACCACTGCTCCTGTAGTACCTGATCACAATATTGAGTTTCCTGATACTTACTATAAGAGCAGGTATGGTAATGTGATGAATAGAAGATCTAATCCCTGCAGAATTATCAAGGTAAACAGGGGGACAAAAAGGGCTTTTAATGTTGTCAGGGAGAACAATGTTCAAGAAAGGATTAGTTTTGATGACTTGAGAACTCTTGGATTCAGTGAATGGATAGAAATCTTGGAGTATTTCATTGGTAAAGGTGAGAGTGCTATCAAGAGTGCTCTTAAGACTGAACTCCAACAGCTGTTCAAGAAGGCAACTAAGTTTGGGAATGCACCAGTAGTTGATGTTGATGAATTTCTTGCTCAAAAGCCTAAAAGGAAGCAACCTACTGGTGAAGGACCAACTGGGAGTAGCCGAATTGTTCTACCTCCTTCCATCCCTGTTTTTGACCCTGCTGAATTACCTCTCCTGTTCCCTGAAGCCTGGAAGATTAAACAAGAGGAGCTATCTGATGAAGAAAGGGATAAAGATAGATAGTCTCCTATGTGCTTAACTTGTATCTTTGTAATTTACTTTTTATTTTTTTGAATTATCTTGTAATTATCTGATGTAATGTAAGTAAAGTGAGTTTATCTTCAAAATCATATCAAATTATAAGATATAGATAACTCATCAAAAGATCCCAAAACAAACTTAAAGGGACGAATTTACTGTCTACTCTCTCTAGGTCCCTAAGTGCTGGCTTTAGTGTTTTCTCTTCAAGTCATAGGTTTTGTCATCATCAAATAGGGGGAGATTGTTGAGTCCCCAAAATAATTAAGGATTTAATTATGACAAAACAATATTTATTTGCACTAAAGTGTTATGTGCAGCCAGCACACGTTTGTTTATGTATAGTCAGCTAATATAGCTGTGTCGAGTGTTTAGTATGCTGCCTAGTCTATCAGCACAAGGTAGATATGTATTCTTCGAATCAGCACAGGATGTGCACCCAGCAAATCAAGAATATCAAGTGACTCAGCATATGAAGGACCAGTAAGTCTGGTTATTAGCATACAACACAAGACAGCCATGCTCCATTACAAGCATGGTAGTTTCCCAGAGTGGTCTACATCAACGCACTATTCAACAGAAGTCGAAGACAAAGTTGAACAGAAAAGGACAGGAGTCGGCGGCTGACAAGTGACCTTACAAGACCACGTGGGAATGCAGAAGTGGAACGCATGTGCAGACATGTGTTATACTTTAATCATATCTAGGGAACACAACATTCCATTTGTTTAAATCAAATGGTAGTGCCAAACCGAATTGGTGTGTTCCAGCAAATAGCTACTTAAGAGGAAAGAAGGAGAGCACGCCTTCTGACACAATTGTCCCCACAAGTACAAGGCATCCAATGTACTAGTGGACAATAGATTAATTACACGGTTAATAGAACTACTATATATATTGTTGTATCCACTATTGTAAAAACTAGTGGTGTGGGTTTATTTGTTAGAGTCCAAACCGTGTAATAGCTTTAGTTTGTCTCTTAGCTATAATCTAGGTAATCTGTATCAACCAACTATCATTTCCACCAAGGATAGTTGTGATTCTTTCTGATTTAATCAATAAAGAATAACAGTTGAAAATTACCTGTGACTCTATCTTATTTACTACAGAATACTAAACGTGATTAACTGACTAGTTAATTAAGAAAAGAATTGTATTCACCCCCCCTCTACAATACTCCTGTTGTTATTAAGGGACCAACATATATATATATATATATATATATATATATATATATATATATATATATATATATATATATATATATATATATATATATATATATATATATATATATATATATAGGGGCAGAATCAATGGGGAATTAACCAATCGGGGAGAAGCAATTTTTTTTTGTTTTTTTTTATTTTTTTTCCCGACATCAAGATTACACGAAAATATGAACATTTAGAAGAGATACTTCGTGATGAATGTTATTATTTAGGCGGGAAAACGATCGACAAAAATAACATTCAAGATAATATTGTTCGTGAAGAATATGAACGTTTTTTTTCCATGTTTTGTGAAGTAAAATTTAGCCCGATTTAGAGTTTAGAGTTTAGGATTTAGGGTTTGGTGTTTTGGGCTTATTTCATAAGCCCAAAACACCAAACCCTAAACCCTAAACCCTAAACTCTAAACCGTTCGTGTTAAAAACTCAATCTAAATCCTAAATCTAAACCCTAAACCCTAAATTTCTAAACCCTAATATCTAAACCCTATAAACCCTAATATCTAAACCCTAATATCTAAACCCCAATAGCTAAAACCTCAAAATACGCTCGAAAAACACGATAATTGTTATATATTACTTCTTTGAGCGTTTTCCTGCCAAAATAAAAACATTTATCACAAAGTGTCTCTACTAAATGTTCATATTTTCATCTCATCTATAATGTCCGTGAACAAAGTTTTTTCAAAAAACGAAAAAAAAAAGTTTTTGCTTCCCCCCGTTTCCCCCCGAATGGTTACTTCTCTCTTGATCCTACCACTATATATATATATATATATATATATATATATATATTAAAACAAACACAAAAATATATCATCTAAATTTCTAACTTCTAATCCTAACCATCCGTTAATAAGCTACCATTAAATCTCAACCATTAAAAAGGTCATGTAATGATTATGACCTCATAATCTTTAAAACTAGCAATAATGAGACTAAAATACCCTTACACTAAGAAAAAATACGGGAGAGGTTAATCAAAATAGGGGTTCGGGAATATCCATTCACTTACGACATTCAAAAAGAAGATAAACCCTACATTTCTGTCCCAAATCGTTGAGTATAATCAAAATGAACTGTTAACGTAAATCTTTCGTACAAAAATTCGAGAGCATTAAGATGATGATTCTCAATATTAAAGTCTATTAATTAAGATGTTTGTCTCGAAATCCAAATTCGTATACCAAAAATCCGATCTCATATTCTAGGGTTTATTACTTCTATTTTTATATATATTTATGATTTATGAATTATGATTTACGATTTATGATTACTATTTACTATGACGGCAATAATGTAGAGCTTGATCGGTTTTATACAAAGAGCTTGTACTGCGGTGATTCCACTTTTGCTTCTCTTTAGACGCTCGTCCTTCCATTGCAGTCGTAGGCGGGCAGGTATACATACCTACATATACATATACCCGATCTATTTAATTTTATATGTAATTTAAATATGTAGTTGTTTATTAAATCATATCTTGATGTCGTATCACTCTGTCGTTACTAATTACTTCGTAATGTTATTTTCTCTGATGAAATACTGTTTTGCTTGAATTTATTTATTATTTATTCAATTCAATTTTTGATTTATTTGTTTTATAATATAGTAATAGACCAACGATAAGTTGCCAAAGTTGCTGATTTCGGACTACAAAATCTATTAGATGATGCACAGTTGCACACAGAGCTGACTGTTGTTTGAAGTTCATCATGGAAAGATCATCAATGGTGGGATACATGTGATAGGTATATAGATTTCCTTAATATTAATTCCAAAACACCCTTATTTTTCTACATTTCATTTTTTTTCATTAGGTATAAAGTTTTTGTCAGCTTCCAGCAATCTACAACTTTGGTGATTCAAATTCAGATACAAGAGCTGTATCTGTTGTATTTGGCCTTGTGCTTCCTCCACATGGAATGACTTATTTTCATAAACCTACTGGAAGGTATTCTTTTGGGCGTATAATCATCTTTTTTAGGTAAAATTTTTTATTGAATAATGTTTACTTTAAGAAGCTGAACATGAATTGGTGATGAAGTTTACACCTTTGGGCTGTGTACTGATCAAGATTTTGAATTAATTTTGATCCTTATGTGGGTTGATTGGAAACTAACAATTTTTAATGAAATTGGTTGAATTTTGACTTAAATAAGATTCCTTGATTAATAGTCTTGTGGGTTGATAAAAGATAATTTTTTTGTTGGTCTTGAGATTGCAAAAAAACAAATCAAATTTTGATAAGAATTTGAGTTAATTAAGATTATGTTGTTTTTAACATTCATGTGGGTTGATTAAGATCAAATTCTGTTGGGTCTTGAGTTCACTTGAGAGATGTAAAATAATTTTCTTTTAAATATATTAAAAAGTTTGAACTCAATCAGAAAGTATGTGAATAGAGGTGACAATAAAGACACGACAAAAATGGGCGAAATAGTGTAAAAATTTATAGCATATCAATATTAATTTAATTCATATCACTTTAATTCAATACTGGATGTGACTTTGATTTTGTGAACCAATATTTCCAACTGAAAATTTAAGAATACTATGCTAAAGTGCTTATGTGGATACAGTTGGAACAAATTTTCGACATGGTGCAAATTTTGCTGCTAGTGGCTTCACAATTCAGCCGATGGACGCTCTAATGTTAAACATAACTTTTTAACCCTATCACTCTTGATGTACTGCTGTCACAGTTGGAGCAATTTAAAAAAACGTCTTCCAATTCGTTTAATAAAGGTTAGACATTATTTTAATAGCATTTGTTTCATAGTATTTTAGGTGTTAGCATACACTTCAGACGTTATTCTTGAAGTTTTATGTGTGTAATTTATGAGTTAGTGGTAAATAGTAAAATTAAAGATCGTCTACCACTAATTGAGGATCATAGTCGTCCCCTTTATAAATTTGACATTGGACAAAATGATCTCCATGCCGGGATTACATCGATGAAGGACGAGCAAGTGAAGACGCACATTCCCAGTTTGTTTTTGTTGTAGAGGTATTTGTATCTTTAACCAATACTAAAGGTGGCTAAGTGGCTGGGTTGGCAACTCGGTATCATGTCAAAACGAGTTCAGTTCAAAACGGGTCCTTTTTATAGGTTGGACCGGGCCTGAAATGGACTGTTTTTAGTTGGGTTGACCCCGTAACACTTTTTGTGTCTCATTTTATAAAAACGTATATGTCAATTATGATTACATTTAGCGACAAATTTTAACTTTAGGGGACTTTTAAGGCGACCCATCTCACATCGACCCACTTTATAAAAAATGGGCTGAAATAGCCGCACGTGATTATTTTATTTGGGTATCAGACATAAGCAAATTGGGTGTGTGAATTCTTACAATGAATTAGCTCAAGATCTCCTTAAACACCTTAAGGATAATGTATCACAACTGAGAACGCAACTTCAAGAAGCATTGTTCGTGTATGTTGACATATATTTGCTAAAATATTCTCTCATAAGTGAAGCAAACAAGTATGGTAAGCAACTGTTTTGATATTCAACCATATGATTTTTGATGCAAGGTATTTTTATGCAATGCTTGAGACTTTTTCAGTTGATCTAAAACACTGTTTATCCAACAGTTTTATTATATATATATATATATATATATATATATATATATATATATATATATATATATATATATATATATATATATATATATATATATATATATATATATATATATATATATATATATATATAAATAGCTAGCATCGAATAAATTCGCAAAAGGATATTATTTCAATAATAATCACTTTTAAAGTAGAATGGTGAGGTTTTGTACATTAAGTACACTTTTGGTAACTTGTTATTTAGTAAAAGATACATTTATTTCAAAACAAAATCGATGAAGATGAAAGGGTAAATCAACTTAAAGAAGTTAATTCTTTCAGTTCCCGTCCGCTATTGTTGCTTCTAGAATATACATATAAGCCGTTATAAGTAAAATAATGCATTACTTACAACTCATCACATTTATATTTATATGGTAATAGTGATCAGTTCATATATCAATGTGTGAGTTTATTTTTTTTTTAAAACTCGACCAAAAAATTAACTACAAACTCAAGCTTTTTTACAGGTTTTCAACTTTGTGTTATTTGTTTTACTATTGAATTGTAACTTATTTGCTTTATTATCATTAATTCAACATTGTTTATGATATTGTTTTGGTTTCTAAATAAACTAAGAAATACTATATAAAATCATATTACTGAGACAATTCGATATTAATTTGTCTCTTACAAAATCCCCGCGAATTCGCGGGTGTTAAGCTAGTATATATATATATATATATATATATATATATATATATATATATATATATATATATATATATATATTAGTTATTTAAAATAATTAATTTATAACTTGTTTGGTAAAGTGATTTAATAATGAATTCATGGTCTTTTTCTTTTTCAGGAGTAATTAGTTTTTTTTTTTTTTTTAGTTAATGGCCTGCAAAAGTAGAATGGAAAAGCTAGTTGGGACAAAGAGATGATCTTTTAGTTTTAGACAGGGTTACACCGTGTTGGTGACAATACATAATTTCAGTAATATATTATTAATTATAGTACAAAACAAATTTTCCCATTAGAGTATTTCCTCTGTAGTTAACCTAGCGGAAAGAATACCCGATTCACCATCATTGATCGGTACAATTTTTTTATTACATGAAAATTTAATACCTTTCTTTAAGATAAAAAGAAAATTCAGAAAAATGACGCCCTTAAAAAAATTACAAATATACCTTGAATGAACAATGTAGTTACTTGTTATAGTATAAAAAACTATTTTAAACGTAAAGAGGCACCAAACTTCAGCTCTTTAGTTGTGAGGAATATTCAAATGAAACTAACTTTTAAGTTGAGATCCAAGAGATCAATCAGAGGGCGACACGTGGCGCGATAATCACATGTGATTGAAAAAAAATTTAAAAAAATTATTTATTCAAAAAAAAATTTCGAATTTTTTTTTTTACGAATTTTTTTTTCAAATTTTTTTCCAATCACATGTGATTGAAGACATGCAGTAAATCACATGTGATTGTAAAACCCAATCACATGTGATTCTGCATGTCAAATCAAATCACATGTGATTGATTTTTTTAGTAAAATAACGAATTTCAGTAAATTTGTGCTAAAACCTTTAAACACCAAATTTTTTTTTTTTTTTTTTTTATCAAAACTTGATCAAATCAACGAATTAAAGTCTGAAATTTTGAAGATATGATCATAAAATGCTAACAAACTTGATCAAATCACCGAATTAAAGTCCGTTTCTGGTTGAATTTTTTTTTCAAAAAAAATTATGAATTTTTTTTGAAAAAAAATTTGATTTTGTTTTTCAATCACATTTGATTGGATTTGAAATGCAGAATCACATGCGATTGTGTTTTACAATCACATGTGATTGAGTTTTACAATCACATGTAATTGGATTTGAAAAGCTAAATTTAAAAAAAAAAAAAAAAATTTTTTTGAAATCTTTTTTTTCAATCACATGTGATTGTCGCGCCACATGTCATGCTCTGATTGGTTCGTTGGATTTCAAGCAAATTATTGGATTCAAGGGATTACAACTCATTATAATATAATATAAATACAATTTAGACCTATGTATACGATCACTGAGAACCAAAAAAAATTTATTTACCAGAGGCGAAATTTTTTTAAAAGCGTTCACATTTATTGCAATTTTTTTTTGGCAAAATATGAAGGATTGTGGGTTAAATATGGAGACTTTTGGACAAAAAATGAAGTCTTTTAAACAAAATATGAAGGTTTGGAGGCAAAAATATGAAGGTTTTAAAAGCAAAATATAAAAATTTAAAATTTTAAGTCTGAAAAATTTCAAATTACTGGGTACGGTTATCAATAAAGAGATTTCTATTCAAACTAACGGAATTAAGGTGGTATACTTAACTCGCATCTATTTTATTTGGGTTATTGTGTGATCTTGACCATCTTTTTTAGAGTTTGAATATGAGACTTTAAGAGAAAAAATTTAAGACTTTGGTAACTAGGATATCTTGGAGTTGTTTAAATAAACTTTTATTAAGATATTTTTTAATTTAAAGTTTATGTTAATATTAATATTAAATTAATAAACTAGTTGTGGAGCCCTCGCTTCGTACCGGGGGGCTCCGTTTTGAATGCGAGTTAAAAAAAAGTCTTGATCTATTTTTTCAAAAGAATTTTTTTCGACATCTAACATTGAAAGGTTGTTCCTTTTGTGAAAGTTGCTTCTTTTAGCGTTGGTTTTTTTTATTTTTAAAGTTAGTTGATCTATTTTGTAAAAAAGAATGTTTTTCGACATATTTTGGTAGCATTAAAGGGTTGTTCCTTTTATGAAAGTTGTCTCTTTTATCGTTGAGGAAGAAAAGAAAGGAAAAAAAAGTTAGTTGATTTTTTTGTAAAAAAGAATTTTTTTGACATCTTTTAGTAACATTGAAGGGTTGGTTCTTTTATAAAAGTTGATTCTTTTATCGTTGAAGGGAAAAAAAGGTGAACGGATGAAAATGCCCCTGATTACTATTGGGGAATAGTGCTATAGTGTTTTGTCTAATCTAATAGATGATGATCTTGCTAGTTGGAGTGGAGGACGACAATGATATATTGGGGTCCCATGTTCTCGCCTCATGAGTCATGACACCTACAAAAGATCTCCATTTTATTTGAGTTTGATTCGAATAAAATTTTATGTTTTTATTTTATTCTTAAGCAACATGTCTACTTAGAACTGGATTTGGTTCAACTGATAATTTAGCTTACAGTAAAAGGTGATGAATATTAATATCGTATCCATAAAAACTTTTTTTACCAAAATAATAAAGTTGAATAATATTTTTTGAACCACTCAGGCTTGCCTGAATGGCCACCGAGTTGCCCAATGAAGCATACCACCCGGGTTCAATCATTGACTTTGCCAAATTGTTTAAAAAGGGAGTGTGACAAGAGGGTGCGCATAATGCGCAATTCACCCGGTATCAGGTCTTGCGCTCGGGGGGCTTGATTACCCGAGGTTTTACCTTCTATGGGGGAGCCAATGTGCTCGTTCGTATAAGGGTTTCCTTGCTTAGCAAAAAAAAAAATATATATTTTTTGAAAAAGACAAACCTTTTGTAATCTTAGGCTTATAAAAATTGCTCACTGAACATTTTTAGACTATTGCTCCGTAATTTTTATCAAAATACAGAAGCATTGATAAGATAATTGATATTGGCTTGTTTAATATTTAACTCCGTAATTAACGAATTAAAAAAAAAAATAAAAAACGAAGGTTATGAACAGTTATATACTCCCTCCGTTCCATTACAAGTGTCCACTTACTTTTTCACACAGTTTTAGGAAATTCCACTAACTTCATTCTCAACCAATCAGAAATCTTCTCTCTCCAGAATAACCTCTTCTCATTGGTTGAAACACAAAGTGGACACTTAAAATGGGACATCCCAAAATAGAAAGGTGGACACTTGTGGTGGGACGGAGGTAGTAGTATATAAGTATAATAAGATAGTCTACTCTTGGCAGACTGTAAAATAAAATAAAAATAACTCTGACTATGCCGAACTGCCCCTATATAGGCTGACCCGATATGATGCTAACACCATTCCTAAAGGAGCGTCACATTTTTCCGCCAAACGAGGTGGAATCCCACTTAGCACTTGTCTGACACCCCTGACGCCTCCAACAGGTCGTCACCCCTAACGTTGAAGGGGCGTCAGTTGAGAATCTGACGGAAAAAAATTAATCCGTCAAAGATTTTTCAGTCATCATAATCCAATATTAATTTTTATATATTATTAATTTATTTATTCTATACCCAACTATCAATCATATTTTACCACGTTACGTATCACAAATTTAACTCTCAAATTTGACATAATCCTTTATTTAACTTCACTTCATGACCTTATCACATCACAAAAAATACACCATTTACCTCTAAAGTCAGAGTCACAGTTGGAAATGGTTTAAGATTTATTTCAATATGGAGATTCAACTAGCCTATGATATACAGGTCCATCCGTATCTATTTGAGGGATGACTTTTTCTACCCGCAAGGTGGAGATCCGTTTTTTTGACCCGTGAGTGGAGAAACAACTTCTTTCTATTCTATTGTTAAAAAAATAATTTTCTATATCTCATTTTCTTTTCTTTTTTTCGAAAAACAATTTTTTTTATATAAACACGAAACAGATGGGAGAGTCAATTATGACTGCCCCTATATACAATGTTCAAGCTCAGTAATGGACATATTACAAGAAGCACACGAGAATAATTAGTACAAAACTAATAAGTCACATGGATGTAAAGTGCTTGTTACAGAGTCAACAACATTTGTCTCACGACTCATGATTCAACAGCTTGCAGGTGTCGTTAGCCATTGAAACCAATCGAACTTCCTGATATATGCTAAAAAGTCATGTTTTTACCCCCGATATTAAGACCCAAAATAATAAAGTTATAAACTTTATGGCTAAATTAAGCGTTTATTTGCTTTATTTGTAGATCAAGTGATTATGAAGGGGATGCAAGAAGAATAGAAGAAAACGGGCTTAAAACGAAGAATCTAGAGCGAAAACGATGAAAATCAAGTTACGGACCGGAAACCAAGTTACGATCCCGGGAATCAGCAAAAAACGACCAAGGAAGGAAGCTACGCTGCTGGTCACTAGTTTACACGGCTTGCCCATATGCTTGTCTGTGATGACCCGGAAAATTCTGACCAAATTTAAACTTAATCTTGTATGATTAACGTTTCCGACACGATAAACAAAGTCTATGAAGTTAAATCTCAAAATTTTGAACTGTTCAATTAATCTTCGATTGTTCTCAACGAAACGCGAACAATTATATATAGATACATATACTATAACTTGAAAACGTAACAAAGTGTTGAGGATATGATACTGTGCATTAAACTTATTGGTTTAATTATCTGATTGATATATTTAACTACAGAGTTAAAAGATTATGCCAAACGATTCAAGTAAAAGATATTTACCGAGTCTCTTAAGAATTATGATATTATTACGAGTCTCTGTTGAGAGGTCCACTTGATTTGAGAAATCATTCATTTTAACGGTATTCGGAATAAATGGTGAATTATTTGTTTAAATAACGTAATTTGGACACATACAATAATAAGGAATATTAACTGTTAAGAATTAATTATATGAATAACTTGCGATACGTATTTTAAAACGTGTTTATAAATATTGAGAATAGATATTAACTTGGTTATGAAACGTTTGATAAATACTATTATATTAATAAATAACGAGACAATGATTTATAGAAGTAAATGACCAAATAAGATATACTCTGGGTGGTATAATTTAGGGATAATTTAAGGCTATATTTTGACAAAGGTACGTGTCCCAGAATGAAAATTACAAGTTTTCTCAGCGTACGAAGGGACACTCGAAAAACCGGAACCGGGACATAAGTCGCGTAACAACGTACGACTTATCGGAACAAAAATTACAAGTTAACTATGCATGTGAATTTAATATAATATATAATTAATTATATAAATTAAATATATTATATATATTATTAATTATTATGTCGACAAACAAAAAAACAAAAATATGTGAGCTGGATCTGACGGCCATGCGATCGCATGAGAAATAGGCATAAAACCCATGCGATCGCATGGGCATCAGAATCAGGAATTATGCCTATAAATACCAGGTTTCTGCGCGAGTTGTTTTACACATATATTACTATGTGTAAATTTATTTATTTAAATTATTATTATTATTATTATTATTATTATTATTATTAAGATTATTATTATTTATTTTATTATTATTAATAGTATTATTATTATTATTATTATTAATTATATCACTTAAAATACTACGACGAGGTCATGAGCGTGTCACTTTCAAAATGGGTTTTCAAGTGGGATAGAGCTAAGGAAACTATGGGTTATTACTAAGGAGGTTATGGGTATTGTTCGAGGGTTTTGCTCGTAAGTCAAACCTAGTGTTTATCATCTCCGTTACTTCTACGTACTATCCTACAATATTGAATCTCAATATTGATACGTTGAGATCTACGATTCTTTGATATACCGAGTTTCGGTTACATTACGATGAACAACTGTATGTGCTGCTAAGGTGAGTTTCATTTGCTCCCTTTTTAATTGCTTTTGCAATATATATTTTTGGGCTGAGAATACATGCACTTTATTTTAAACACAATGGATACAAGTACATACTAAATTCTACACTGAGTTTGAACCGAAAATCCCTTAGCTTTAGTAACTAGTAACTGCCAGTTATAAGAACTGGTGGGCGCGAATAGTAGTATATGGATCCATAGAGCTTGATATCCCCGTCCGAGCTAGAGCACTAGCCTTTTAACGGACGTATGCTATTTGAGAAGTGTACACGTTGGTTTGCGTGTATTATTAAGATGATTATACAAAGGGTACAAATTATATATACGTTAAGTTTAGTTACCAGGGTGCTCAATTTCGTAGAATATTTTGATAAACGTTTCTGGATGAAACAACTGAAATCTTGTGATCCATCTTTATATACAGATTATGCGAAACATACAAACTATGAACTCACCAACCTTTGTGTTGATACTTGTTAGCATGTTTATTCTCAGGTTCCCTAGAAGTCTTCCGCTGTTTGCTTATATGATAGACAAGCTATGTGCATGGAGTCTTATATGGCATATTTTTCAAGAAAACGTTGCATTCACCAATTCATCATCATGTACCTTATTTTGACTGCATTGTCAACGGAAGTACTATTGTAAACTATTATATACGGTGATTGTCTATATGTAGAAATCATCAGATGTCGAAAACCTTTGATTTAAATATTCATTTATGGTATGCCTTTTCAAAAGAATGCAATGTTTACAAAACGTATCATATAGAGGTCAAATACCTCGCAATGAAATCAATGAATGACGTGTTCGTCCATATGGATTTGGAGCGATCGTCACAGTTGGTATCAGAGCGTTGGTCCTAGCGAATCAGGTCTTGCATGAATGTGTCTAACTGATAGTTGTTAAGATGCATTAGTAAGTCTGGACTTCGACCGTGTCTGCAAGTTAAAAGTTTTGCTTATCATTTCTTGTCAGAAATTACATGCTTATCATTCTTAAGTCTAGACACGTTTTCCTGCATTTATTGCATAAATAGTGTATAGACAAAAATTCATATCTTAGCGTATCTGTTACTGTAAACTTTTCCTGATATCTTCCGAAAATTTCTCCGTGATTTATGAAATTTGGTATTATATATACATATGTAAATTATGTATTGAAGAATACCAAACTAAATTCTATAATCTAATTCATATCAAAAATCATCTCCCTATTTATACAAGATGGATCCCGTATCTAGTTCAAACTCTGACAGCTATTCCGATATGGATATTCACCTGAATTCCGAAGACAGTGTAACCGGAATGGATCAACCAATTAGCCATCATCTATTCTGGATGAATTGGGGATGGGTTCGTAGCCTACTTAATTATTGGAGACAAGAAGAAGGCGATCCCTTTCACCCACCACATTGCCCTCTTGGCGAAGAACCTGAAGCACTTACCGGTGAACCTGTTCGAGACACCATTTTCTCTCTCATTTCCAGAGTATCTCGTCACGATAATATACTATCTCAAATTCTGGATCTTATTCATCCGCTCGTCCGAACCGCCAATCATCCCGGTGTAGTAGAAGAAGTTAACGAGCTTCGTGCTCGGGTAGTGGCTTTGGAGAATATGGTGCAAAGGTTACAAACACCAGCAGCATCACCGGCATCAACAATACCACCGACAACAACACCAACAGTACCATTACCACCACCAACAACATCCGCATCGCAAACCTCAACTTCACAATCTGTTCCACGAGCATCAACGTCATACGCACCGTAGTTACCAAGAAATACCAGCAATAATAACCGATGAAGTATTAACTCATTTCCCCTGAAGAAATTTTATGTATATTTAATATATATGAATTTTGAAATCAAAATAAATATTTTCGTACTAAGCTATTACGTGTGAATCTTAACTGGTAGGTACTACTCGGTTAGTTCATATTACTAATATGCAATGATGTACATCCTTCATTAACGGCTTAATCATCGATAACTACAATCTCTGTTTCAATTCAATGAATTACATTTCATAATAAACCAAGTGTATTATTCAATAACATGGTTGATTTGACACTTTCATATTCGATGCACTCGAAACTTTCTAGAAAACATCATTTGCACCTTGCGAAGTTTGCAAGAATTCCGCGAATATCAACACCCTTCACCAAGGAATATCAATAAGAATAAATAATGAAGTATTGATTTCATTAGTGAAATACTCTGCGAAGATTATGTAATCTCTAATGTTTTAGAGATTATTCATTTTCTAATTCAAGTTAAAAATCAAATGAGCTTAATATGATATTAACTCATTAAATCTGTATTACATCTGAAGAAATATACATACATATATTTTCATAAAGACTGTACTGAAAATTCTTTTGTACAAAATATTAATTGTGAAATCTTTAACGGGTAGGTAATACTCGGGAATATATAAGTTCACAATTAATATGTTACACTGTACATTCTTCAACTTTGATTCAAAAATTATTAACTATGCTCACAGCGATATACAATCGTTTCCATACAAATTCAATTACATATTCTGATATTGACGGATCAGAATCCAAGTCAAGATTTAACGGGTGACATCATTCTTAGATCTCTACATCTTTCAAAGCTATACTTTGACTTCAAAAATGTGAAAGATCCTTTAGCATTGTTATTACAAAAAATTATCTTGCCATCCTTTTCAAAGTATCCAGTTTTATCACACTTTCAACCAGTCAACTTCGACTTTTCAGATTAACCTTATTGTAACCTTGACATATACGTTTTTGTTACCGGGGAACCTTTTATGTTCCACCACATTAGCAGTAAATTTACTAAAAACTTCATTAATCCTTAACCTTCTGAAAAATCATTATACTCATTAAAACCCTATCATGTACTCATCCACATCTTGTAACAATAATTGCCATACCAACTACCGGGAATTAGCAACCAGTATTTTGAATTTCGCAGCAATTCTACGCCACCGTTATATATATACATATAATGTCTATCTTCTATACTTACATACTTCGAATGTGAAGTTTCTGAAAAACACCCCAAACTACGAAACTAGTTCTACGAATTTTGAAAAAATGCTGATGAATCAGCAAAAACTATAAACGACTTTAACAGTCGAAAGTTTGATGATAAAGAGTAGTGTGTTGGAAAAGCACAGAAAAAGAGAAGGTTTGAAACTGGAAAACGGGTTGAACAAAGTATGAAGGAAGCTGTAGACAAATCACAAGGACGAAATCTACCTTCAAAGAATCCAAATGATTCAATGTCTGCTGAAACCATTAGTAAGAATCTTACTTCTTATTCTAAACCTTCACAGACAGATTTTCCGCATCATCCTCCGATATTAAAAATTCTAAGATATCATCGTATCTTCCATTATAAATATCCTCCATATTTCTGAAGATATTTTCATAACTATTCTTATCTGAAATCATTTATCTCTTCACGCTATCTGTGTTACATCATAAAAGAAACTATTTTAGTTTCTAATTTCTGAAAATTTCGAAAAATGGATGTTTTTGAAGTAGTGTTGGGAATTGAAGCATGAGTTAGTATAATATAATGACACTTGATCAACGTGATTATATTACAGTAAGTCATGCTGAGTTTCTAATGGAACGTGATAAAGGTTCACAGATCATACCCTCATCATGAACCATGTTACATAACTCTTTCATTCTATATAATCTCTAAAAATATCAAGAAAATATTTTCTTAATGATTCGGTCTTTTTCAAGGTATTCTGGTAATTTGACAAGTCAGATTGTGCTATTACCGTTTCTTTCTTAGAACATTAATTATGTTCATTCCGAAATGTATAGCTACGAATTTAGGACCATTATTCGCTTGACTTAAAGTCGGGAAGAGAAAACGAAAGCATGAAGCTCCGAAATATAATGGAAAATATAAAGCCCGAAAACAACCCCGAAATTTACAAACCGTGTATATCAATACGTATTGCAACGTAAAGACACGGGAAAATTAATAACACTATAACCCCAAGATAAAAGTAAAAGTAAATAAAATCCTCCGGTGGTAAATGAAAGAGAAGAATGACAGATATGAAGGTTAGGAGTATATCAAGAATCAGAACTGGATGAAGCATTTCACAATCTTTTGGAAGTATGAAATGAGGAAGAAGATGTGGGAGTGGTGAAAATAATGAAACGGAAGTGGGCAATTTATAGCAAAATATCAGACATAACAATCGAGGCAGATTACACAATTAATCAAAGGAAATCTTAATTTTCTTAATTCCCGAAGAATCAAATCTTATTTAGATTATGAAGATTTTCTATTCCTTAAATTCCGGAAATCAATCGTTACTACGTCAAGAGATAAGACGCATCTCTATTCTCCATTTCACTTTATTACGACGGCTTCTCTCATACGCTTCAAGTAATTGGATTGTTTTATCCATATTATTCAACGGTGATAAAACTCTATTTATCGACTCATATTCGTCATAAAAACTTTTTTTTATTGTTAGCCATGACAACCTCACTCAAATTTCGGGACGAAATTTCTTTTACGAGTAGGTACTGTGATGACCCGGAAAATTCTGACCAAATTTAAACTTAATCTTGTATGATTAACGTTTCCGACATGATAAACAAAGTCTATGAAGTTAAATCTCAAAATTTTGAACTGTTCAATTAATCTTCGATTGTTCTCAACGAAACGCGAACAATTATATATAGATACATATACTATAACTTGAAAATGTAACAAAGTGTTGAGGATATGATACTGTGCATTAAACTTATTGGTTTAATTATCTGATTGATATATTTAACTACAGAGTTAAAAGATTATGCCAAACGATTCAAGTAAAAGATATTTATCGAGTCTCTTAAGAATTATGATATTATTACGAGTCTCTGTTGAGAGGTCCACTTGATTTGAGAAATCATTCATTTTAACGGTATTCGGAATAAATGGTGAATTATTTGTTTAAATAACGTAATTTGGACACATACAATAATAAGGAATATTAACTGTTAAGAATTAATTATATGAATAACTTGCGATACGTATTTTAAAACGTGTTTATAAATATTGAGAATAGATATTAACTTGGTTATGAAACGTTTGATAAATACTATTATATTAATAAATAACGAGACATTGATTTATAGAAGTAAATGACCAAAATACTCTAAAGTTTAAGATATACTCTGGGTGGTATAATTTAGGGATAATTTAAGGCTATATTTTGACAAAGGTACGTGTTCCAGAATGAAAATTACAAGTTTTCTCAGAGTACGAAGGGACACTCGAAAAACCGGAACCGGGACATAAGTCGCGTAACAACGTACGACTTATCGGAACAAAAATTACAAGTTAACTATGCATGTGAATTTAATATAATATATAATTAATTATATAAATTAAATATATTATATATATTATTAATTATTATGTCGACAAACAAAAAAACAAAAATATGTGAGCTGGATCTGACGGCCATGCGATCGCATGAGAAATAGGCATAAAACCCATGCGATCGCATGGGCATCAGAATCAGGAATTATGCCTATAAATACCAGGTTTCTGCGCGAGTTGTTTTACACATATATTACTATGTGTAAATTTATTTATTTAAATTATTATTATTATTATTATTATTATTATTATTATTATTATTATTATTATTATTAAGATTATTATTATTTATTTTATTATTATTAATAGTATTATTATTATTATTATTAATTATATCACTTAAAATACTACGACGAGGTCATGAGCGTGTCACTTTTAAAATGGGTTTTCAAGTGGGATAGAGCTAAGGAAATTATGGGTTATTACTAAGGAGATTATGGGTATTGTTCGAGGGTTTTGCTCGTAAGTCAAACCTAGTGTTTATCATCTCCGTTACTTCTACGTACTATCCTACAATATTGAATCTCAATATTGATACGTTGAGATCTACGATTCTTTGATATACCGAGTTTCGGTTACATTACGATGAACAACTGTATGTGCTGCTAAGGTGAGTTTCATTTGCTCCCTTTTTAATTGCTTTTGCAATATATATTTTTGGGCTGAGAATACATGCACTTTATTTTAAACACAATGGATACAAGTACATACTAAATTCTACACTGAGTTTGAACCGAAAATCCCTTAGCTTTGGTAACTAGTGACTGCCAGTTATAAGAACTGGTGGGCGCGAGTAGTAGTATATGGATCCATAGGGCTTGATATCCCCGTCCGAGCTAGAGCACTAGCCTTTTAACGGACATATGCTATTTGAGAAGTGTACACGTTGGTTTGCGTGTATTATTAAGATGATTATACAAAGGGTACAAATTATATATACGTTAAGTTTAGTTACCAGGGTGCTCAATTTCGTAGAATATTTTGATAAACGTTTCTGGATGAAACAACTGAAATCTTGTGATCCATCTTTATATACAGATTATGCGAAACATACAAACTATGAACTCACCAACCTTTGTGTTGACACTTGTTAGCATGTTTATTCTCAGGTTCCCTAGAAGTCTTCCGCTGTTTGCTTATATGATAGACAAGCTATGTGCATGGAGTCTTATATGGCATATTTTTCAAGAAAACGTTGCATTCACCAATTCATCATCATGTACCTTATTTTGACTGCATTGTCAACGGAAGTACTATTGTAAACTATTATATACGGTGATTGTCTATATGTAGAAATCATCAGATGTCGAAAACCTTTGATTTAAATATTCACTTATGGTATGCCTTTTCAAAAGAATGCAATGTTTACAAAACGTATCATATAGAGGTCAAATACCTCGCAATGAAATCAATGAATGACGTGTTCGTTCATATGGATTTGGAGCGATCGTCACATTGTCACACAGCCAGTGTGCCCGGGCAAGGCATGCACACGGCTGCCTCACACGGACAGAGCACACGGCTTGACCACAATTATGCATGGCTGTGTACACGGCTTGCCCATGAAGCTTTTAGTATAAATAGGTCCATTTGTATCACATTTCAACACACACTTCATACTTCTCTTTACACACTTCTCAAGTCTATCTTAGAATACTTTCGAGGCCTTCTCACCTCCTAGCAGGAAATTTATTACCCGGAGGTGAATGCTGAAGATCGTATTAGGAGCTGTCTAGAGGTTGAATTTGTTCCTTTTTATATTTTTGGAACTCGTCTAATCTACTGGTACTTTTATCCTTTTACTCTATCTGTTATAATTTTTCCTATCACTATTATGATAGATGATATTATTGCCATGATTAGCGAGTAGTTATCTTGAGTGTTTGTTATGACGTAATTAGTTACGATGCTGAAATTATGACTGTGTAATGTGATGTTGTTCAGATTCTTTTCGATTATGATTTAAACTCAATCTCTTTTTCAACTTATAGAACATGGTTATTGACTATGTTATTGGGAAGTGGAGAACTCCCGATTCAAAGTACACTATCTGTGTCACCCCTTGGTAAGAAACCTCTGTCAGATACATAGTGCGTTTGTCAGAGGCACACCGGTTGTAGTAAGGCAACCTACGCTATGGATTTCGACAGTTAATCTTTCGTAATGGAAACTCTGACTGAGAAACGTAGTTTATGGTTGGCCTTGAGCTATGCCTGTGTAGTCACTAGTATTTAAACATTGTAAGTATATTAAGGAGGCACAACGGTTGTAGTACTCTATACCTCTACCATTCATGGCCATGGAAGCTAATCTTCAGTGAGGATACAGTATATTGCACCATAACGCGATATTAAGCATTGCACGCCATTTGAGGGATTCTTAGTTAATTCGGGAACTGTTTGTTTAAACTCATAAAGGATTGGACCGTTAGGATAACCGAACGTGTTCATGGATGTTACTATGTAACTTGGCCATGGTGTTCTTTATGGTTCTTCTATTTTAATTAAGGGCTTAACTGATTTAAAAGTCCAGTCGTTAACGATAGCTTCGGAAACATATCATGTCTCTCGGATCATGGATGCCTTCTATCTTTGCTTATACTTAAGAAAGTTTAGACCTTAAGGATCATTATATTTGTCACCTCACCTGGTCGAACATACTGATGAGCCGTCCGTGTTTGCATGTAGTTCATGTTTCTTGGGTGTCGTGGGTATGGGACATTGCTGCCTATTCAGAATCTTTAAGCCTAACGTATTTACCCAGTGACATGTTAGTGTTATGACAGGGGTGGTAGGACCAGCATAACGGGTTTAAGGTTATCACCTATTCATGAGCTGACATTACACGTCTTCAACTATGTAACTGATGAAGTCATAACATGCACTTGCTTTGACCTTATCTGAATTACAAATTCTATCTTTATCGTTTTCCTTTATTTATCTTTTCATTTTGGAAAAAAGAAAACCCAAAATTATCTTGAACTACTCCTTAGGATAATAAGCCTAGTAATAGTTTTACTACTGCGAAAGGTTCGATTATGTTGTCTTCTTAAATGAACGAACCTAGGTCATACTTCCCTTACTCACCCATCAAAAGGAGTAGTAGATTTAGGCCCCGCGTATTATAAATTTAAAACCCAGATTCCCTCTGACGAACCTCGATAGACGGCTGGATGATATCGGCTAAAAAGTCACGTTTTCACCCCGGTATTGAGACCCAAAAACAATAAAGTTCCAAGCTTTATCGCCAAAATACCCGCTTTGTCAGAAAAAATTGAAGATTAAGTAATTACGAAGACGGTGCAAAAAGAATCTAGAGAATTGGAGCTAAAACGAAGATTTTAGAGCGAAAACGGTGAAAGACGAGAAACCAAGCTAAGATCAAGGAAATCAATTTACGATTCAGTGAAAACAAGTTTACCAGGGCAGGCCATACGACTTTCCATCCGGCTTGCCATACGGTCTGCCAGTGTGAAAAATAGTCTGCCACACAGCCATTGCAAACGGGCACAACAAACGGCTTGCCAGCCCAAACGGCCTGGTCAAACGGCCTGCCATACCGCCTGCCAGCCGTATGCAGGCGAAAATCATAAATCAAGTCTATTTGAAGGGCTTTTGTCATCCATTTTTACACACAATTCAATTCACTTCTCTCTCTCTCTCTCTCTCTCTCTACAATATTAGTCATACTTTCAAGGTCTTCAACTCCGTGCGGGAAACCTAGTACCCGGAGAATAGCGCCGAAGATTGTATTAGGAGCGGTCTGGAGTTCGAAGTTGTCACTTTATGCTTTGTGATATTGTTGCCATGATTAGCGAGTAGTTATCTTTTAGTGTATGCTATGATGTAGTCATTTATAATGCCGAAATAATATTATGGTTTGTGTCTGTTGTCGAGATGCTTTCCGATTATGCTTTAAACTCAATCGCTTTTCCAACTAATAGAACGTAGTTATCGGCTCTGTTATTGGGAATTCACGAAATCCAATTCAAGACACTATCTGTGTCACCCCTTGGTAAGAGAAGTCTATTGGATACAACGTAAGTTTTACTGAGGCACACCAGTTGTAGTAAGTCCACCGAGCCTTGGATTCCGACTGAGAACTCTTTTGTAGTGAAACATCTAACTAGACCCGTAGTACATTGTCGGTCCTAGACCATGCTAGTGTAGTCACCAAGCATATAAACTTTGTACGTGCACGCTAAAGCACAACGGTTGTTGTAAGCTGTACCTCTGCTAAGTAAGGCCATGGAACCCGGTCTAGTGCTGATTAGTACGCTTCACCATAACGCGGTCTCAAGCATTGCACCCCGCTTGAGGGATTCTTAGTTAATTAAGGAACTGTTTGTTTAAACACATAAAGGATTGGACCGTTAGGATAACTGAACGTGTTAATGGAAGTCAAACCTAACTTGGCCATGGTGTTCTTTATGGTTGAACTCTTTTCAAGGGCCAAACTACCTTTTTAAACCCAATCATTAACGAAAGCATCGAAACACATCACGTCTCTCGGATATGGCACATCGTGTATTCTATTATGCTTAAGAAAGTTTAGACCTTTGTGGAATGTTAATACGTTACCCAACCGAGTCTCTCAATTGGATGAGCCGTCTGAACGTGTATGCCTGTAGTCAGACTGTACGGGCGTCGGGGGTAAGGGACGTTGCTGTCTATTTAGAATCTTCAAGTGTAAGACCCAAATATTTATTGCACATAATGTAGATATGGTGTACGTAAAGTGTGTGAAGCGTGGTGCGTTTTAAAAGCTGGCAGACTGTTCTGACCTTCGTACGCGCCGCGTAAGGTAAGGGGTGCGTGTCGCGCACCTGACCTGCTACAGAATTCTGCTTTTTCTGTTTTGAGTTTAATGAAGGGCATGTTGGTCTTTTCACTTGAGGATCGGTTTTAGGCCACAAAATGGCAGGTTAGTGGACTCATTCAAGTCCACAACCTTATCTCCAATCTCTCATCTTCAACCTCTAACCCTAGAGTGAGAAAGTGTTATAGAGAGAAAGCTTGATTTGGAGAAGGAGTGGGATCGTCACCAAAGCTCGGGTATTAAAGTTATTCATCTCGTTCACGGCTACGTTGTGGTAGTATTGGTAAGTTCTAACTCCGAGTTTTCATAGTTCGATTAGTGTTCATAATTGGGGTTTTGATTTGGGTGTTCTTGAGTAAACCCACTAGTTGATAAATGGGTGTTTGAGCTAGTAAATGGTGTTGATGACCATTGTTGGTGGGTTTTGGGTTAGATGATGAAATTGATTAGTTGATAATCATGTTCGGGTGTTAATATCACTAGTTAACTTAGGTTATAATTGATTAATTGTGTAAGCTTGCAAATGGGTGTTTTGACTTGAGATTATGTCAAAATGGGTTTTGTGTAAATTGATGCAAGTAATGTGTTTTGATGATGAAACCTTGAGTAAAATGTAGGATTGGAACATAATCACTAGTAAATTGTGATTATAAGTGTTTTGGGTGAGTTTTGACTTAGTCGAAATAGAGGTAAGTGCAAATTGGTCGAAATAGCACTTAAGGTGTTTTGGGTATAAGCTAGAGTGTTTAGCTTATTTGTTTGTGAATTTCTTAGGTGATTCACGTTTGGTTGATTGGAAGCTCAAGCGGATTAGTGTTTCAAGTAACCGAGGTGAGTGGAATATTTATACGTTTATGTATATAATTTGGTTGCTTGTGTACGACGTGGCGAGTGTTATTCGGTAGAATACACTTCTCTTGGGCCATATTGGGACCGGGGTGCGGGATGAGGGTTTAAGTTCGATGCGGCGATACCTCATATGTATGGATTTAAAGTTCGATGATGACGACGCCATACTACTATTGTATTATTCGATGCGGGACGAGGGTTAAAGTTCGATGCGGCGATACCTCATATGTATGGACTTAAAGTTAGATGGGACGATGCCATACCACTATTATGTTGTTCGATGAGGGTTTAAGTTCGATGTGACGATACCTCATATGTATGGATTTAAAGTTCGATACTGGAGATGCCATACCACGATTGTTTGTTTGATGAGGGTTTAAGTTCGATAGTGACGATACCTCATGTATGGATTTAAAGTTCGATATTGACGATGCCATACTACTTTTGTATTGCTTGATGAGGGCTTAAAGTTCGATGTGGCGATACCTCATATGTGGGCTTAAAGTTCGATGTGACAATACCACACGAAGCATGAATAGTGGGTTTGAAGTTCGATGGGACGATACCACTCATGGAATTGGAGTCTTGGTACTATTTGATGTTACGAACATCTGTGGATTTTAAAGGGGATTATTCCCTTGTGATCGTGATTTAACCGGTGGTTTGTACTTATTCATATTTTAGCTTCGTAATTTGGATGTGACCTTTATGTTATCGATGTTGGCTTGTTGTACAATTGATTTCGTGATATTATGTATTGCTAATGTCGTGTGTTGTTTGTGTAGGTGTATGCAAGTAATTGAATTATGTATGTATGCGTATAAGTATTGCATTCACTAAGCATTAGCTTACCCTCTCGTTGTTTACATTTTTAGGTTCGGAGGCGGACGTGGCAAGGGTATGCTCGGGATTAGACGATTTCCCTTTTGATGCTTGCTTGGATTACTTTTGGTTTCGACTTAGGATTGGGTAGTTTATCCCCAAACATCATGCTCGTAGTTTTGTTTGGAACTTAAACTCATGTAGTCAAAAACTTGTATTTTGTACGAAGGTTGTAAAACGGCCGATGTGGGCCCGGTGTCGTAAAACTTGTTTTATTATCGAAACGTGTTAGTTTTACATATTATAATATGTTGTGAAAAGCGTTTAATCTAAAAGTGTCGGGAAGTGAGAGATCATTAAACAAAAATTGGAAAATCCGGACAGAACTGTTTTGGCTTTGTGCGCGCCGCGCACATTGAGGGTTGCGCGCCGCGCACCATCCTGTATATATATAAAAAAAAATTATCTTGCGTATTCGGTTGGATAATGGGTTGGGTCGTTACATCAAGCCTAACACATTACCCAGTGACATGTCTTATGACAGGGGCGGTAGGACTAGTATAATGAATAAGAGGTCACTACCTATTCACGAGCTAGCATTCCATAACCTCGGCAAAGTAACTGACGAAACCATAGTGTGCACTTGTTTTAACCTTATCTGAATTACAAATTTTATCGCATTTACTTTATATTATCTTATAATAGAAAACCCAAAATTAGGTAACAAACCACTACTCCTTCACTTTAGGATTATCTTAAGCTTTAATTATAGGTTCGATTCTACTGATATTTTATAAAATACGACTCTAGGTCATACTTCCCTTACTCACTATATAAAAAGGAGTAGTACGATTTAGGCCCCGCTAAATATAAATTTAAAACTATTACTTCCTCTCCCGATAGCTGATTTTGTCGCCTTGCGGCCTGACAACACCGCATAAATAAAACCGTTCGTTTTAGTCATATCAGGAGGGAGTGCGTTTTTGGCGCCGCTTCCGGGGAACTGGTATCAGACAATTTTGCTTCTATCAAACCTATTTGCAAGGATTTAGTGGTGTATAAGAAAGTCAATTATACACGAACCTGGTTGTTGGATTTTCCGAACAGTCTCCAATTATATTGGAACCAAAAGAATCCCGTCTCTCCGTAGTCGGCTTGGCCACTTGGTGGTTAAATAGTTAGTGCGAAGCTCTTTTATCAAAATACCAGGGAATCAGTAGCAAGAACCAAAAACCTAATTAAACCCAGGATAATTACCTTAGATTACCTTAGATTACTTTAGATTACCTTAGATTGCTGTAGATTACCTTAGCTTGCTTTTAGAATTAATTGGAACTTAGCTTATTGACTTAAAATTTAAAACAATAGGGCATACTCGGTGTATGACCCAAACCCGATCTAGACGAGGGCCAATGTTATTCGTACCTGATATAGACACAATAATATCTAAAGCACGCAAAGAAGAACGAATCAGAATTCGAATGGCGTTACGCGCTACTCTAGCAGAAAACACCAAACCCTCGATTGAAGGTTGAGGAGGACCAATCAGATTACCAAAGATTCAAGGACACTCGTTCGAGTTAAAACATCATATTATACAGCTCATCCAAAATGGCTGTCTATTTCATAGATTACCGAATGATGATCCTAACTCTCACCTTGATAAATTTATAGCTCTTTAGAACTCCTACAAACAGCCAGAGATAGGACAAGATATAGTCCAGCTATACTTGCTCCCCTATTGTCTCACTCTTCATGCACAATTATGGTTTGAAGGATTGGAAAAAGATTCCATCACGTCATGGACGGAGATGGTTGCTAAATTCCTAACCAAATATTTCCCTCCTTCTAAACAAACCAAGCTAAAGAATGACATCATTAACTTTAAACAAAGTTATGATGAATCTCTTTACACCGCATGGGAGCAATTCAAAACCCTGCTGAAGAAATGCCCTAATCACCAGTTAGAACGGTCAGCCCAAATCTGTACCTTCTATAATGGTCTTACGGTAAATCATAGGACAATGATCGATGCAGCAACTCAAGGAAATCTGATGAACCAAACCGCAGATGAAGCATGGGAGTTGCTCGAGAACCTGACAATGCATCATCATGACTGGAACAGTGGTCAAACAACTTCATCATCTGCCCCACTCTCCGCACTTAATAATCAAACGGAGGCCATCAAATCTCTCACGAACAAGATGGAGTCTCTTGCCAAACAACTCGAAGAATTGAAGATGCAACCGCAGCAGGTTAACCAGGTTCAGGTCTGTGTTAATTGTACCAACCCGCAACCCACTGAAGAATATCAAGTTGAGTACGAGAATCCTGACGGTTCAGTCTGTTACGTTCAATACCCAGCTCGTCAATCAAATTTTGGATTCAATCAACAACCTAGGGTTAACCAATTTCAAAGAAACAATCAGCCTTTTCTCTATCGTTACCCACCTTATCCACCCCAACAATCTCAATTGACCTACGATCAACCACTTACACTCACTGGTCCACCAGCTGAGGAAAATTCCCCA